>NC_142383.1:6428750-6782500 GCF_059441005.1 Hippichthys cyanospilos | reverse complement strand
TTTTGCACTGTTTGTGTTTCATTTCTATTTTAATGTATTGAAAACAAACTGTGACATTAAGACACAATTCCTTCAACAAATTTTTTACATTGAATGACTTGCAAATCAACAAATTTCATGCTAAATGTACATTAAAGGATACAAGGTTATGGTATACATTTATATACATTATACTATATCATATATGAGGATGGATGTGTCTATAATCTTATGTTTCTGTATATACTAATACACTGTACTTCATTTTCGATGTGAATTTTCCATGGGATATCCAAATAACAAAAATACTTGCTAGCTACAGCCCTATTTATGTGTAATAATTATTACAACAATGTTACTTGTGTACAATATGTTATCATTTGTGCGAATATATAACGTTAAAACATTCGCCAAATATTGGCCATTTGGACGATTATTTTTGACCAAGGCTTGAATGGGCATAATCGACTGATTTAATGATACTATTTTTAATTGAATTAGCTTTAATTCATAGTTGTCTGTCCACTAAGGTGGTTCGCAACAAAATAAAAATCATGGTTTCATTCGGATGTCATTTAATATTTGTGTATTTGTAATAATACTTGAGCCCTGAACATGGGTCAAAATTGTATCTTTCTTTGGTTTTAAAGAAGATAAAATACAATTCTCATAGATAAAATCATGACCAACTGACAGGTCGCTTTTCATTTCAGCTGACAATTATTACAGGTAGATTTTTTATCTTTATTTTATTATTTTTATTATTGATAAATGCAAGTAAATGTGGGTTCAATCTTTCTTGTAATGTGTGAATATTGAGCATGTTTTTGAGATTTACTAATGGCTATTCCTACAGTGTAGCTCATTTTTCATGAAAGGTAGAGTGTGTTGTAAATTACTGTAAGTTTATGTACTGTAAGTATTATGTTTAAGAAATGCTTGGGTGCAGCTGCAAGCATATGAATTATGAAATGGTTTGTGGTGATCAATCACTTTGGCTCATTCTGAAGTCTACTGTAATTGTTGCACTTTGGCTGGCTTCGCCTATATTGGCAGACTTTTTAGTGTTAATGTAATACACTCAGTGACCTGAACAACCAAATGAAATTTGAAATCAAACAAGAAAGGTGCAAGGTTACTTCATTACTTTGTTATTCCAGCAATTATAATAGTGCATTATCTTGGTTAAACCAAGTAGACTTTCAAGCTCTGGTTTACTGGGCACTGCAAAATGCAAACATAAAAAAAAAAAAAAAGAAAAAAAAAAGTCACACATCTTGCCAACAGCTCCTGACTGAGTTTAGGCAAAGCCCAGTGGAGCTGAATGGCCATCACTGAAATATTGATGGGGCAACCGGGGGTGTTAGTTCCTGGTAAATAATGCAACAGGAAGATTATTTCTTGTGTCAGAGAAAGCGGATAAACGAATGATTATTCAGCCAAGAAACTCAGTATGCTTACCATTGAAACTGCTTGAGTCATATAAACAAAAAGAAAACAAAATCGTTTTTTAACTCCAGTCTTACAAGTAAATAATTGTAGTGTGTTGGAAATATTTGCAAGAAAGCTGCACTTAATTTCCCACAGTGATGTTAGCAAAGATCATGTGTCATTGTGGCAATAGTATTGACTATTTTACTACAAATTTGAGCACAAATTTGAGCACAAATTAGTTCCGTCTTTGTGATTTTTGCAGCTCTTTTTGGAGCTCAATATAATAGAATATTGCTTTAATTAGCACTGCCAATAGAAAGTGAAAGAAATCGACGTTGCACTAATATTGCAGACATTTTTCATCTGCTTATCGGACTCAAGTTTGTAATTTAGATGTTGATTTCATTTCCAATCAGTGAGAATTATCGAACAAAATCAGACACAACTAATAGTTATTGTTGTAATTTTTATGACATTTTCTGCATAATTTCCTTTATTTGCAAGTTTTACTAGCCACAAAGCAAGGAAAAATACCCCCCCCCCCTTTTTTTGGGGGGATGGGTTATTGCTTGGCCTCAATAGAGATATGCATAGTCTAATTTGAATGGCATTTTGTCACATGCATCTTCTGGTCATGAAAAAAAATGTGGTTTACATCCCTGGCAGTGGACAAGCATGAAATGAGTCATGAGGTTTTAGTATCCTTTAATTATACTGCCACCAAATACTTTGAAAACCGAGCATCGTTTGGTTTTACTGAGCACGTCCCACGTGAGCATAATAAAGTTTGACATTCAACATAACCTGGCACATCTGTCACAGTCCAGACATGTTGGTTGTTAAAGAGACAAACAAACATAAAATAGGCAAGCTGGTGGCTCGGGGGGGTGCGCTCGGGTCGGCCAGGGAGGGGAAAAGAGAGAGACGGGGAGAGAAGTAATTGCCTGTGATGATTGATGATTCTCATGGCATTCTTGTTTATTTCATCCGGCAGGAAGTGGAAAGCGGAGTACGCCTGTGACCAATCAATGGTCATCATTAAAAGAGTGCCTAAACCGATTACATGGCGATTCATTTGTAGGTGCAACAAGAGGATGGTAACTGAAGGGAGGCAACATTCATGGAGTGGAGAAGGCAGATGTTATGGCTTGTCAGTTTGGCTTGTAATGAGAAATTCACAGTTGGAATGTGTGTTCAAATGATGCGCATGAGTTGATGGTAACACAGCAGTCAGGTGTACTTTTTTTGAAACAAAATGATATGGTCCCAGACTTTTTTGGCCCGCATTGTTGTCTGTTCAATTTGGGCGGGAGTAGCGCCGTCTAAATTATAACAATTTACCGAGGTCATAATTTTGCACGATGGTACTTTTTTTTAAGGTGATGACAATCCACTTCATGGGCTTTTGCAAGGTGCCTGTAAAATGAGGACGAACAAAATTCTGAAATCACTAGATCTCCCTGAGCCGCCATTTTGACAGCTTGCACTCAAGGAACAACATCCCTAAAATGAGAATTAATCCTTGTGTGAGGTGCTAATAAACATTTTATTAAAGGAGGTTGTAACCATACTCCGATATTGATTTTTTTCTTTTTGATTTTTTCTCCAAAACAACCTCAAAAGTGTTGTGATGCATTGATGCATAGCTATCCAACCTCATCCGTGTCTTTTACTTTTGCTTTGGTTCCGGAGCTGAAGAGGAGAGATTATGCACTGGGTCAGCCAAATGAACACTAATGTTTCATTTATTAGCTACAACGTTTTACTAGACAAAATGGCAAAGTGGCAAAATTGTGTGTTAGGGACCACACAAAAATCAGTGTCAATCACCTCTGGGCGGAACTATTGTTTATGAATAATGGGTTCCTACCGGGACCCATTTGATAGAAACGTGTGCCATTGAATGCGATCTACACACACCGTTTTGAATTTTAATGTCATTAAAATGCCGGTTTTAGGCTCCTTCATTCACTCCGTGACAAGATGATGGCTAGATGGTTGTTTTGTGGGTGACTGCATTGAACTATTTTATGAAGGGGGTAGGGCAGCCACACGGTGAGAAGCATGGCCTATCAAACCAGATGTTTTAGGTAGAAATGTCAGTACCATACAAATCATATTTAATAAAGAAATTAAATTGCCATAATGCCAAATATAATTAATTTCTATGCATGTTATTCGCTGTGGAAAGTGTAAAAACATCATGAGCGTGGTCCTTAAATTTCTTTTATGACTTTTAATGTAAATTATGTAATATGAATGAATAAGAAACAGCTGGTCGGGCTTGAAATAGTTTATTTATATTAGCTTATTAGTTTTTGATTTACATTCTGTTCCGACCTGCCCCACAACGTCCTGACTATCACATCGAACCGTCTATATTTTATTGTAATCTACCTTGAACTGCCACCATTTCCAGTGGAGCGGGAAACTCTATAAATTCTCAGTTTCAGCTTGTCACCAGTAAATATTTTCTAATCTCTGTCATCGTCATCATCCATGAGAGCTGATTGATAGTCTATGTCTTGAATCAAAGAAACCATTTGCTTTTAGTATGGAAATCAATCAGTATTCTTGTGTATTTTCCAATGTTACAGATCAATGTAAAACGCTTCATTACTTGCATTTTGATATCCATGTAATAAAGTGTGTTACAATGATATCCTTGTTTTAATCTGTATTCAATGACGCGGGTCTGGTTTTACTGCCAGAAACATGAAGAGACAGTAAAAACGGCATTCCTTCTGGACTTGGGATATTTCAGAGTGCATCTAAAAATAGTGCCATGGCAAGAGCTTAGTTAACAGTGAAGGAGCTGGGAATTTTTTATTGGTTCGAAATGTTGAAGAAAGATGACTTTCTGGGATAAAAAGCATATTTCCACCATTATGGCCAGCAAGTGGCATGAAGAAGGGTTTCCAAAATAGCCAAATTTGGTGCCCTTTTCTCCCACCTTCAAAGGCCTGTGTGCTTTGAAAATCTCTAAATACATAATTGAGTTCAAACATTTCCAAAATATTGACCCAAAAAATTTCTGCATCACTCAAAATCTACTTTTATTATTGTCAAAATGGTAGACCTATGTTTGTGTTGAGTTCAGATTCTGGAAACAGGAATAGCGATCCACAGGCAATTTCCTCCAGTAAAACGAATGATGAGAGCCTTCAAATATGGTTCCAAATTAAGTATACGATTCCTGGATCCCAAAGGTGGGCGTGGCACTGGAACTTTGAAGGGACATAACTCAAACCAGTAGAGCTAGGATTATCAATCTTTGTATTCCTTCATTTGATATCACAAATCACTAATGTAGAATACAAATCAGGTGGTTCTGGGGATTTCTTATTTACAACAATTATGAAACGAAATCAAATGTCCCATAATAAATAAAAGCAATCTGCTACCTTTCGGCTTTTGTGTACGTTGGGTACCAAGTAAGAGGCAGCAAATATTGGGGCACATGTCAATGCCATGTGAAGGCCAATTTCAAAGTAAACACTCCAAATTATACATGGACGACAATTCCAATAGGTTTAGCATCCTTTTATTCTGAAGTTTGGCTTTCGTAGCAGTAGTCATGCAGCAGCTAGCTTTAAGGCTGTTGTGGCGGTATGCTTAGCATGTTTCACGAAGTTAACAAACACAAAACATCAATTAAATCTTTTTTTTGATCAAGATTAATGATGCAAAAAACTAATGGCAGTAATATATGCTGTCATTGTTCATCGTATATGACACAAGTCTCCAGCGTAAGCGCTAGCCACTAATAATTTTGTCAAACGGGTGAAACTAAAAAAAAATAAAATAAAATATCCTGCTCTGTATTAAACGTTAATAACTGGAAATATTTGAACAATCATGCTTCCTATGACTCCATAATTTTACATAATTGCAATACTTGGTACAAGTCATTTCAGTACCTCTTTGAATAACAGTGCTTCCATATTTAATTCTAGTTGGGATGTCAATGAATCAAAATAAGGAATAGAATACAGTAGTTGTTTTTGAGGAAAAAGGCACTTTATAGAAAAAAATAACACTCAATTTGTCATTCCGTCTTGTAAAGCAGACCAATGTGGATAACCACAATGCTACAGATTAAAGCAGAAATAATTCTGAATCAGAAGATTTTCGAATTGAAAAGAAAAAAGCATGAATTTCTGATAATTATCTGTATAGTATTACACAACTCAAGTATAGATCCCAATTGCACTTGGCAGGGTCAGACGAGCGTTAGAGGTCAGCGTGAGATAGCATTGTGTGCCCACTCACCAGACTACCATTGTCTTGCATTACTTTGGAAGCAGACACCTGCAACGTTCCACGGTTCAATTTCAGGTGTCGGGTTCAAGTGAGCCGTATGGCCTCTACGTACATGTATACGCGCAGCCCGGCTGCCTCCCCTCGCCCCCCTCGGGACAAGAGAGGACAACAAGAACCGAAAGGCAATTTTGTCTGATGGGAGAACAAACTACAGCACACAAACCTGTGTGATGTGGTGAAGTCAGTCAACCATCCCCAAAGTATGCAAAGGGCTAGAGAAATAGACTGTCTAGACACACACAAAGCAAAGGCAAACTCAATACAGGCTGCAGGAGACACAATGAAAAAGGGATTGGACTCAATAGCCTTTCAAAGTAATGTGAGTCTGATGAAATTCACTTTACAAATAAGTCACGGGAGGTTGTTTTATACATGTGTATGTCTCGCTTGAGAAATTGCCCAAGTCCAGCCAAGAAACAAAGACATCTAAGTTTCAGTCTTGCATCATCCCTAAATTGTTTGCATACGTCCACAGTGCACAGTGATACTGTCGTAATAGAATGTTGGAATGCTGTTTTGTGGTCGGCGATTGCTGATCAGGCAAACTGCTTTTCTACTCGCGTAAGACGAAAATAAGCATATTGTCAATCATCTGGATTTTTATCTGTGTTGTGATATCAGTTGCTGTGCAGTTGCTCTGGTCAGTTATTTATCACCTTCATCTTAATGGTCATGCATTTGTCAACTTTGTCATTTATATGTATTTATCACCTTTGTCTAATAAGGTCATGCTGTTATCGGTTTGTTCGTTGATTTATCAGTTGCTATGCAGTTGCTATTTTCTCTCATTTGCAAACACGTTTGGTGTCTGACAGTATTTAAGATCGAGGTCCTCGGTCAGTTGGTGCCAGAATGTCTCTTCCTAGTTTCCTTCCGGGTTTCGTTTTCCAGCGTTTGAATAATAAGTTTGAATAATAAAGTCTAAATTCCTAAATTTACAATATATTGCAATACATTTTTCATCTCACTGGCTTAATGGCCTACTACCAGTGTATGTGTGAGTTTATGCTTTCCAATACTTGCCAATATTATTTTTGAAGCAAGGGGAAAAAAATAACTTCGGTATCAACTTTTCCATGGCCAATCAAATCCCCATTTAAATCACCACCGATTCGTGCACAGGCCTGGTTGTTGGGCTGGCTAAAGCTGAAGCTGGACCGTGTGGAAAACAGCACTTATGCTTAGTATGGAAAGACAGCCCAAGACAGCTGAGAGGTGTACAAAATTAAACAATGTCACAAGAGGCACATTAACCACCTGCCACTGTTCAGGGCCGGGTCACTTCGCAACAACAAATGCTCCAGATTTCCCATCATGGCTTCTCAGCTGACTGCTCCAGCCCTTTTTGCCAGTATTTTAATGTTTGACTTATGAAATAAAAAGATGGAAACGTTTCAAACACTTTGTAAATTGCAAAAATCTCTTTTACAAACATTAATATTTTTTGTGGTCAAATGATGAGAAAACAGAGAAAAGTTTTTTGCCAAAACGATTGGTTACAAGAAAAGATTATTTGCACCAGAGGAAATTTAAACGAAAACAAGAAACCCTAACCCTTTATCAGTGTGCCTGCAAGTTTTTTTTTAGTGACTGTTCAGGTGACGTAAATGGTACTCAGTAATCAACTCTCTTTTGTGAATCAATCTCTCTGTAGTTTAACAAATTCCACAAATTATAATCCTTTGTTAAACAAATCAAAGTAATCGGTTTTCTTCTAATTCTCACATTTGACCATTTTTGTCATATTGTAAACACATACAGTTAATGAGCATCAAGATTCTGTGCTTTTGTCGAAACATCAGCCCAAGCCTGATGTTCTCAACGGCCTTCCCTGTGCACATTTTTACTTGGATGGAGAGATCCTTGCAGTGATAAATCTGTCAATATGCCTTTCATTTTATATCTTTCTCACACATCATTCAGTGGGGGTCTACTTGGTGCAAAGAGGCGATAGGATAAGAACAGAATTTCATTTAACCCTTTCAGCTTCTTCCATCTCTCTGGAGATAGAAAAAAAAGGCACAATTTGTCTTTATTGCTCCAATGACATCATACCACAGCCCACCCACACATCTCAACACTCCTCTGTCAAACACTCACACACACACACACATCTTTAAAATCCATCACCTCTAAAAGCATTGGCTCATTGCTCAATTTACCCTACACTGTTATCTTATCAAACTGTACAAGATGACGAACAACTATGGTTAAAAAGCTCTCAGCCAAAGTGATTTTTTCTACCATCCAGGGACACAACACCAACTATTGCTTCTCACGGGTGTATTTTGAATGTCTGGCATCCTTATTTTCAGCTGTATGACAAAGGCAAGTTTAAGATATTTGAGTTAACACATATAGTAAAAAAAAAAAAAAATTCTAATAGGAAACAATTTGAATTTGATATAAAATTTTAAATGTAAATCAGCATGGTGGTAGAATGTTAGCACGTCCGCCTCACATTTCTAGAGTCACAAGTTCAATTTCAGCCTTCCTGTGTGGAGTTTGCATGTTGATCTCATTCCTGTGTGTGTTTTCTCACTCTGGTTTCCTCCCAAGCTCCAAAAACGTGCATAGTAGGTGTACTGGACACTCTAAATTGTCCTTAGGTGTGACTGAGTTTGTGAATGGTTGGTTGGTTTCTTGTAAAAAGGAGATTGCTTACCATAGAAGCAGCTCAAAATTGTCCTACTACATAAATGCAAAGCATCCAGCTGCATCTGCTCAGGCAGTACAGCGGGTCATTCAGTGACTGAAGGGTCGGCTGTTTGAATCCCGCTCTGTCAGAGTCATGTGTTGTTGTGTCCTTGGGCAAGCCACTTCAGCCACCTTGCCTCCAGTAGATGGTCGGGGGTTCGCAGGTGCAATATGGCATCCTCAACTCTGTCAGTCTCCCCCATGGCAGCTCTGGCAACACAACGTAGTTTACCACCACTGGTGTGTGGCTGGTGTGTGGGCGCAAAGTGTCTTTGAGTGTCATGAAAAGCGCTATAAAAAATGATATGTATTATTATTACTGTATTACAGTGATCCTCAATGCTATGATTTCATATTTACTTGTGACTACAAAGTAAATCATGAGTCTGTCATGGCAAAGCACAGATGCAGTGAGTTATTGGGGTGAACCGTCATTGTCAGAATCCTTTGAAAATGCCCACGCCCAATTCCTCTCTTTATGGTGATCTGCTTGTTCCTTGGTAACTTGATCAACTCCTACATGAGTTACAACAACAAAAATATACAATATACTGTATGACCGTGCATTTACAGCACAAGTTTTAGATGTGTAGATTAGTGGTTCTCAATGGTGGTACGTGAAGTCAGTTGAGCAAGTCTGTGGCTTTTTAACTGGGTTTCTGCAGGAATCAGCAAATTGAATTTTGCTCAGGAAAGCTTGGGAAATATTTTGTCGAGACAGCATGCACACAGCCATACTAGCGTGCACAGGTATGAGACTACGTGGTGGACTTGGCTATAAGGACATTTTCTACGGTGGTTTATTATTATCACCAAGTGACGGGACGAAAAATCGCTCAAAAGCAAGTGATGAGTACAAGGGACGACCCAAATAATCACAGCTGGTTCTACCAAGTCTAAGCACAAACACCAGATATTTATCAGACTTTGCAAAAATGTTCTTTTAATCCTATTTTGAAGTGGGACAGCAGAAGTTGCACTTTATAGCTTTTTAAAGCAGGGACGGTAGCAGCATATTTTTCTTTTCAAATTAACATGAAGCAACTTATTGCTAAATTGTGTTATAGTGACTATTTGCAAAACGTATGACTTGGTTATTAATTTTTTTATGAAGTATGATCGATTTAACATGCATTTTATTTAAAATCGGTGATCAGCCCTAATGTCATAATTTGCCGAGCCAAATGAATTTGCATTTAAATGAATTTGCTGAATGACATCATTGATCGGGTCTGCAAACTGTCTGCGATATGAATGTTTACATTTTTAATTTGCACCAATGTATGGATTTAAAAAGTTTGCTGTAGCATCAGATCCTTATTTTCAATACAGTAGTTACTGGCTACTAAACTCATTGATTTACTATAAAATAATTTGTTGCATCCATTATTTGTGTCTCAACTTTTAAATTGTCTGGCCAGTTAGGCAATGACTTCTAGAGGTCATTGATGTTTTTACCTGTGTATTTCTTTCAGTTTTGGGAAGAGTAACAATCGTTAAACCATTGCAAAAATGTTTAATTTAATAAATATTTTATAGATATGTGTGTTACTCAATAAACATTACACAAGTATATATAGTAAATAAACAAAGTTATTGGAATAGACATATTGCCACATCTGTGATCGTAATGTGATCTCTAATCAGCAATTTTCAAACCCGCAAATTGGCGAATGCGATCGAGCCCATAAATGCTGATCATCCTAATTCTAGTTATTTTAATTTTATGGCTGATGAGCCAGAATTAAAACAGATGTTGTGACTCGATCAAAAATGCTGAATAGTACATTGACAAATTTAGAACCAAAGTTGAAGAAATCAGACATGACTGGTACAGCGCTGTTTTCGTTGTTGTTTTATTTGGAGTGGGGGGGGGGGGGGGGGGGGGGGCACTGATTAGAGTGTACTTGGCTGACAAACAATCACAGGAGGTGCATCATTGAAACAAGGTGGAGAACCGCTGATGTAGATGGTTATACCATAGCACTGATACGGAATACCTGTTGTACCACCGACCGCAAGTATTTTAATACGACTGCGGCCTAAGCAGCGCTTATATGTCACCCTCAGGCTTTCTATAATATTTATGTGCTTTTTTTGGGTGTCCAAGATGACTCTCTTGACTATTTTGCAACCCTTGAGCGCTCCTCTCTTTGTCACTCCCTCGCAGAGCCGAGCTCTTGTAAAAATCCAGCTGTGAAGACAAACTCCAGAACTTCCAGGAAAAACACTATCAGACGCCATGAGTCCAGCAAACTTTGTTGATTAATTCTTTACTAACGGGCTCTGACGTTGCCGCGCACAAGAGATGTGAAAACTAGCGGCATTACTCACGTCTGCTTGGGGGTTTCTGCTCAGAGTCACGCTTGTACAAAAACACACATTTGGAGGAGCAAGAAAAATGGTGCGCACATCTCTTATGTGTTTGTATCTCCAAGCCGCTTCCAACAGGTGATACAAGATGAACAACAACACAGAAGAGAACTTGATTTCACTTGTTTGCAGGTTGTATTTATTTCCCAGCACAAAATTAACCATAGCCAGATAAACAGAGATTATTTGAACAGATCAGAAACACATGCGAGGCCATGATGAGAAGCAAAAGTGAGGGCCAGATCCTCTCCGTCTCATTCATTACCGTGAGGACTTTGGGCCTGGTTGACGTCGGGCGATCAAAGCCGCATCAGCGGATTGGATTACCAAACATACACTAATGATGATTGCTTTTTACAGCGAGATGAAGAGCAAAGAGCCGCGGCGAGAGTGAGAAGATGAAACGGAGAGAACGTGATAGCTAGCCCTTGGTAATATTTTGCTGCAGTGACGTTATTCTCATGGCCGTCTTGTTCCAGTAAAGTGGAACATATGCATTCGGAGCGGCTTGTTTAAGGCTCATAATTAAAGATCCTCTTGCAAAAAGACAACAGGTCTGTTGCGCGATAAAACTAAATGACTCATTTTAATGATTCTCATACGAATGCTGGAAGGAAGTACCTTGGAGTCTTACAGTAGAGTGTCATGTAACATGGGCTTAGCTTCGTTTTATGGTGAGTCATTTAATTAGCTAAAGCAGCGAGGGGCTTTGGGTAGTAGTGTAACAAAATAAACAAATAAATAACAGACTAGACTGATGACTAATTACACTGATAATACTCTCCGGGAATGTCACTAAATTTCTCAAGGCTTGTCTATCATATATAAGAAAAATAGCTCTTAGGAAGGATTACACGCTCTCCAAGCAAAGTTGATTCAATTAATTAGTTTTTTTTTTTTTTTTCTTTTTTGCTGTTGTAATGTCTTATACATACCGTAAAAGCTTGCAGAAAAGCATGACGGCAATCAGTGTCAGGTAAATCAATGTGGATGGATCATGAACCAGTAGGAGAATAGCACTAATGTTGATTAACTGTTTTGGGACGATTAAGCAATGCTTTGGATGGCTCTAGTCTACAAAGTTTTGATTTGGCGATTAGTTCATGTTTTTATTATTTTTTTACATAACTAGCCACCAAAATGTCATGATTATCCTGTCGTTTAATGGCCTGGTAAACCACAGCAAAGAGTAACTGGTGGTTGCATTTTAGTGGCCCGTTGAATAATCTTTACAACTCACACACAAAAATTTTGTAACTCCACAAAACGTTCTAAAATATCATTACATGTTACCCATGGGAAATGTGGAAGAAAATTCCATGAAAATTCCAAAAACGACCAAAAATTAAGTCAAGTTGCTCAGTTAGAAAAAAAAAATATTTACATGTGTGAAAAATATTGCTTCAAATGATCACTTTTCGTCAATAAAATAAAGAGTAGTGGCTTACCTGGTGTCATCGAGCACCATGTTGGTGTCCCTTGCTCTACTGAGTGCCACTGAAATCCCCATAAACTGCATTGCTGTTAAAGGACCTCAAAAAGTGAGCTGCACTCTAAAAATGTTGTTGATGTTTAAAAATAACTCCGATACGGGTCGAAAAAGGCCCGACAAAATATTTGTCTCAATATGGCCCAAATTTCTAAGGTGTGATTTTGAGTGAATCGTCATTTGTCTCTGTGTGCCCTGCGATTGGCTGGCAACCATTTTGAGGCGTCCAGCGCCAACTACCTGAAGCCTGCTGGAATAGGCGCCAGCAAGCCGGGGTCCCCTGTGAGGATAAAGGGCTATGATAGAGTGTAGGGTTGCTTGAATGAAGGAAAACCTCCAATACTCATACTGCTTATGCTTATACATTGAAAATATATTTAGCATTTTTTTGGGATAAAAACACAGGTACCACCCAAGATGTATGTATGTTTGTTCTTGCCATGCCAGGAAAAGTGTATTTCTTTGCAAATTAAGATCAAATTAATTTACAACATGACGATACATTGCTAATTTACGTAATAGTGACTTTTATAAGGATGTGCATTGTCATTAGTGATGCAGTTCCGGCAGACGACCCAAAAATAAAGCAGATGTTACATGATCTATCTTCGAGAATTGCTGAACACAATAGGCCCAAGAGATACCACCACAAATGTATTTCCAAACCTTAATAAATCAGACGCAGATGGCACAGCATTCCCCTGTTTTAAGTTTTATATTTTCCCATCAAATAAACCTTTTGCACTGGTTATAATATACTTGGTCGAAATATAATACTTCACAGGAGGTTCATTTTTGGATAAATGTTGGGCCCTAATATGGAAAAGAACAATTTGTCAAAGCTTCATTTTGGCGGCACGAAAATTATGTGGTGTTTCTATCACATTTTCACTGATGTGTTAAAACAGCGTAGAAATATGTAGTCCAATGATCATCTTTGGTCGCCTGTGTTGTGCTGTCTTCGATGCACTCTATGATCACAGCAGCCATATCAGTGAACGTGAGTCTGTTTAAAGTCTCCAATGACTCTCAAGTGTTTAGTCTGCGCGCCCCACTCCACCATCTGCGTTACAGCTGCCTTCCTCGAAGGTAATGAGAATAGGGATAATACAGTAATTTGCAATAATTTTTGCTCGATGGAGCTCACAAGTCTAACAACCAATCAGGTCAAGGAGAACCGAAGGATGGAGGCGATTAAGATGAGCAGTTAATGTCAAATGCAAGTGTCTAACTACTCTAATGAGACCATTTATTTTAAATGTGATGCAGTTCTTGTTAAACAGCATTACTTTCCATATTTGTTAAATTTAGCACAGAATTTGAGTGGGCAACCGGTAATGCGCATTTCATTGGAATGGGAGAACACTGCTACACATATATATATATATATATATATATATATATATATATATATATATATATATATATATATATATATATATATATATATATATATATATATATTTTTTTTTTTTTATTTATTTATTTTTTTTTAATTTATTTATTTATTTATTTATATAAACGTTTGATTCTACTATTTTGCTGCAGTGGCCAAAGGCATTACTTTTAGTACTGCCTTGTTTTCACGGTGTTGACTGCATGTTCTTTTTTTTTCACAAAGCTCAGTACACTGGAACACCAAATTTATTATTACTGCTTTTATTTTGTCTCGGTCCAATCAATGGCCTCTAAAGTAATTGAAGTTATGTTTAGGAACTGGGCTACTTTTTTATTATTTTTTTAAGTACCAAGTACCAACAAAGTACCAGTAAGTACCAAAAACAAAAAAAGTGAGTAGTTAGAGCCGGATTTAGATTTCTCAGTGGAAACAGGGCTTTTGTCGAGTAGAGTAGATAAGAGGAATTATTGACTGTCTCAATTCCGGTTTTTGGGTGCATGATCTTTTTGCGTCTTTTAGAATAAATTTTCAATTTAAAATGATTCAATTTAAAATGATGTTTGCTTCAATCTAGTTATGCAAAGCATCATCATACCACTGGCCTGCTTTGCAAGACAAGAAGAAAAGGTCTTTTTTTTAAATGTACATTGATTAAGTTTGATTTGTAAGAAACATGCCTTATTCCACCAAAACCTTAAAAAAAAAAAAAAACCTTCAAAAATCTTTAAACTGTATAGTTTTTAAACTATAAAAAAGTTGAAACAAAAAGCAAGTGCATCTGTATCAAAAAGCTTGAAAAGATACATTGGCATTTCACACGAAATTGCAATACCAAAATATTATGTGAAAACCGGTTGTATTAATGAAAAAGATTAATATTTCTCAGTACATTAATGACACACAAGATATGATTTTTTTTTATTTTTTTTTTTTTTTAAGGAGCAAAACGTGCCAACTTGCCAGGTTTCTAATCTATGTACCTGTGTGCATATTGGGAGCATGATCAGTCACAATCTCTAGATCCATGAAGGCCCTTTCAACGGAGTCAAACGTTACATTCAAATTTGCAGCCGTGTGGCTTTTGTGTGACACATGGATTTTCAAAAGGTGAAAAGCCTGTGCATCACATCACAACACTGCCGTTTTGATCAAGACACTAGCGACCTTTATTTAGCCTTTTCTAATTGCGGTATTTTAACATTACTTTCTTTCATTGGAAATTGATCCCAATTTAATCCAATTTAGCTTAATTTACTTACTCATTTACTTCCTCAACTTTTTGAATTGTGAGCCATGCAGCCATGGTGAAGAGTTGTGAGCATCGATGCCATGGATTACATTCAAGCAATCCTGCAGTGCACTTATCTGTACTATCAGGATAGAAAAAACATAAACATGGAGGTCATCCATGTGGATGGGATATAAGTGACATTTGTAAAAGGAAGCCAAAATGATAGGCTCTAAAAACCGACCCTTGTCTTTGTAAAGCCACTTATTCATGGGCCTCTTTTATTCGGATCTCATTAGTGTGTGCAGGTGTTCCTAATGTTGTGGCCGCTGAGCGTTTTACAATGTAGAAAGTTCTAATGATGGATGGCGCATGTCGTAAATATTTCCTGTAGCTTCTTTGGTCTCTTGTTTTGTGCTCCATCAATGCTGCTAATTTGTCCCACACATCCTTCCTGTGTCGGCCCTCTCATGTGGTCTCGCTTCTCAATTTTCTCAACATCCAGTCATCACTGGCGAAGTGTAGCCCCGCTACGGGCTTCCCCTGAGCCTTCATCGTCTTCATTTGTATCTTTCAGTCCTCCTCCTTCATTCTTTTTTCTCACTCTCGTGCCCCTCAGCTCTGACACTGGCCCGGCTTTGAAGTGCACTTTTAAGAGCACAATTAACCCCCTCCTCCAGACACCGCACTCACTTCTCACCTTTTTAATAAGGCACTCATAGACAAGTGTCGCGCCGTTTTTTTTTTTTCTCTCGCACTCTCACAAGCACGTACACGCGCACACAAACACACACACACACACCGAGTCCTTATGACTCGCCTGTAAATTCTTTATCACCTCCTGTGGTACTGTACGCACGAGTGCGTATTGGTGTGTGTATTTTGTGAGATTGAGTGAACACAAATAAAGTAAAGACAGAGGCTTTTCTGGTGCTTTGACTCACTGTGAATGTTGCTTCCGTGACTTTGATGCAAAGTGAATCATTGTGGGGGTGGGGGCTGGCAGGTGAGGAGGGGAGGGGAGGGGCGCAGGGCTGTAAAGGCAGCCATTAGGGCAGGAGACCACCTAACTGTCGCTCAGCATGTGCCGCTCGTCTTGTCTGTTCAGTAGGACTCCCAATAAATTGTTTGGCGTGTTACTCAACACCAGACGCAGAATAAAAGGTAGTATCTTTTCCTCGCTTTTCTCATTACTAAGTCGAGGTGTGTGGTGCTCTGCGATGGTGAGAAACATGGGGAAATATATACATCAGTTTGTGTTCAGCGGCATTAAGATGGTCTGGAGATCACGATTCAAATTCCTGTACATATGCCCTAGAGTGGACTTTTGTTCTAGTCAAGGGGCATAAAGAATTCATTGCAGCTCTTTAAACATGAATTATCCTCCCCCAAAACGAAACCTGCCATTCTTGAAGAAAGTAAGCCCGATTTCCGCCAGCAGAAAGTTAAGCCTTACAAGCTGAGCGACATGCGGCTCAGGCGTCTGAGATTGAGGGGATACTCCAAATTCAAACACAGACATACTACATTCTCTTAACTTCCTCAGAAGCAGGTCAGCCTTTGAGCAGGGCTCGATTTCCTTTCCTTTTGTCTCTATTTCAGTCATTAATAACACAATATTGTTCGATGTGTCTGGGGAGCCAGCGTGGAACCACCTGGTTCCAGTTAGCCTCATCAGAACCTGATGTCAGGAGGCCGCAGTGAACGAGAGAGGGCTCTAGGATTAGGCCGCCTGGCCCCCAATGGGAGCCAGCTAATTAAATCACATGACCTTCCACCATTCAGTCCTCAGGTACATCGCTGAGCGATGTCCATGTGCGTTGACGGACTTTGCTAAAAGCCATTTTTAAATAAAGAGAGCAAACTAAAATGCTTGATTCAGGCGTATGCTAGCCCTCTCATCATGAGGTTTTGATATCTTGGTGGGCACAATTCGGTGAATGCCCTTTTTTATATGTCTGCCTGGCTTCAGTTATTGGTGGTTTTTGGCCCACTTTGAAGTTATCCTTTCTTTTTTTGTAATGTACATGGAATGGCTTGGTGTTGTTTTGGTTATAATGTATTGCTTATTTTGCATAATTATACTTTGTGTGTGTGTGTGTGTGTGTGTCCAGTCTATAGGTCAGTTTTATTTAGGTCACATTAAAATCTGGGATTTTTTTAAGATATTCTTACAATCTCTTAGATCCTTCCATTTTGATAAAGTCCCGATTTCACCAGTGAACTTTACTTTTAGATTCTGATGTAGTTGAACTAAGATTTTTTGTTGTCCGTTTATGGCCTGTAAGTAATATCATCAACAATTGACCTATGAATCATGCATTCCCTGCACAGTGCCTTCTCCCTTTACAGAGGAATCTGCAGGCTAAATGAAGCACAATTTTTAACCATAAATGAGCACTGCCAGATTTTCATAGGACCATGGTTCCCAATCAAGCCCCATCTACATCTTTGAAGGCTTTCAACAGGGACAACACTACCATAGATCAGCAATGTCTGACAGTAAAATATTAAATAAAATGTTTACAGGAATATGAAAAAGTTGAGCTATAACTGCAAATGTTTCCAAAATCAAATTGTTCTCAGTGTATTCATGATTGAAATACAAAGCTATCAAACAACATTAGGATGATCAAAAGTTGCGAGCTGGTCCAACACCAATCACTCTTAGCTCACAAATGAGCAAAAATTCCTGCAGGTGCTCCAAAATCTTTGACAAAGTTTTCCCATAAAGCAGGGTACAAACATGCTAATCGTTGAGCCAAATTTGACCTATTTTCTTCATTTTTCCCAATGAAATTCTTAGATAATGTAGTTGCACAAGAATGCGCACCCTCTCATATCAAGGCATGGCACGGGGATTGTTATTAACCGGTCATATTCAAAGTCATGTTAAATAGAAGTCAATACACACACCTGCTACCATTATAAGCGCCTCTGCTAAAATAAAGTTCAACTGTTTAGTAGCATTTTTCAAACATTTTTGAAATCACAGCTTACAGTCCAGGCCAACGTCTGCAATGAGGCTGTCATTGTTCAAATGCATCAGTCAGGAAAAGCGTACAAAATTATCAAGTGGTGAAAATATAAGACAACATGACATAACCAAGAACAGGATGTCCTGCCAAAAGTGATGAAAAGATGAGGACACTGATCACTGCGTCTGCTGAGAGGCAGACAGCAACATAGAAGGAACTGCAGGCATTTCTGTTTAGAACTGCCTGTTCAGTACATGTGAAGAGTAAAACAACGTTCAGTATTTTTCATTTGTGTGGGATAATGTATCAGGCGGCAATACGGAAGAGGCTTTATCTAAAAAAAACAAACAGTTGTTCCTTGCACATTTGACAAAAGCACTCTACAAATTTTCTCAACGTGTTTGGAAAGGTGTGTTGTAATCGGGGGAACAAACGTTTGCGGGCTGGGCAATGTTGCCATAGTCAAGGTGGAGAGAATTGTGCACTTCTAAATACGGAACCCATTCGATGTTATCACATCATCTTTGAGATTCCTCTAGAAAGCAGAGGAGGGGAAAACAATACTATTAAATTCTAGATGGTCAGATCATCAGAAGCTTTTTAAATGTTAAGTGTGTGCCGACGGGCATTTAACACACAAATCTCCTTTTATGAGATGTTATGCTCACACTTTAGGTTTTTTTAATGGTCACCTCTGTATACATTGTTAGGCGTGCCAAAAAAGTCGATTCACATGAGAATCGCGATTTACTGCGATTAAGGATTGATTTTAATCATCCAAAAATTGATATTATTGACAAAAAGAAATCGCTTCCCGTCGGCTTGCGTACTGCATCAGAGGCGCGCTGTGTCATGATGTCACTCCTCAGACGATTCTGGAAGTCAAACTTGCGTGGCAGGAGGCACAATAGGAAAGATTAAAGAAGAAGTAGTATGATGATTCTTTGCACATCTATAGACCAAAGCAAAAAATTTTTTTAATTGAATCGTATTGAATGAAAAACGTTTTGAATCGCAAATCACCTCTGATCAAATCAGACACCCAAAAACTGGAATCAAATCGTGGGACAGTCAAAGATTGCCACCCCTAATACATAGCCATGCTTTGTCACCCCGCAGCCATGTGCACGTGTGCGTTTAAGCGTAACCATATCCCATTGACCCAGGTTAGCGCCGCCATCAGTGCTCCGGTGGGCTCTATGATGTCACAGCACGGATGGCTTTACACTAACTGGTCGGAATAGTTACACAGGAATGCAGTTCCATTTAGGAAATCTACTATCATCGCAGCAGCTCCATCCAATCACTTCAAAACCACTTCTAAAGGGAGAAATTGGAGATGCTAACGATCTGTGATGTCATTCAGCAGAAACACCCAGTGCTATAATCAAGAGTTTTACAGTCAAAAAGTCACATAACTAAAATAGAAAGCGCACACACTGCAGACCAGATTGAGTACCAAAAAGAAAGAAATCACAGACCTAATTTTGTTTGTCTGATCACGCTGCGGCGGGCGGCACTTTTTGTAATCAGCAGTGAGTTCTCTCACAAGACTGAGGCAATGGATGACCATGAATTTTCAGTGACATAAAAAACCAGAAGAAACGGGAATCTGTTTACTTTCAGTACAACAATAGATCTTGTCAGTAAAAATAACTAATAAATCACAACTGAGTAACAACCATAAATCTGACTAGACTATAGCATTATTTGTTCTAGAGTTTGTAAGCCGCTTTCAAGTTGAAGAGAGATTGTGCAATTAAAAAAAAAAAAACTGACTGTCAACGGGGCAAGAAAATGTGAAAGAAAAACAAATTCCGCTGACAATGTGAACTCCTTTACCAGAGCAGGTCACTTGAGAGTGACACCCATTCATCTGTTTTCTCTTGCCACTTAACCTCACTTGGGTTGCCGGCGTGCTGGTGCCTATCTCAGCAGTCTTTGGGCAGTAGGTGGAGGGCACCCTTCACTGATTGCCAGCCAATCACAGGGCACACAGAAACAACCAAGCAGTCACACTCACACTCACGCCTGAGGGCAATTTGGAGACTTTAATACACCTACCAAGCATGTTTTTGGAATGTGGGAAGGGATTGGGATGTGGGAAGGGATTGGAGTGCCTGGAGAAGACCCGCACGGGCATGGGGAGAACATGCAAACTCCAAACAGGAAGGCCGGGGCAATCTGGAAGCGAATATATAATTGAATATATATTAATTAATTAAAGTGTCATCAAAAAAGTAATCGTCAACAAAATAATTTAGCTATTAAATGGAGTATAGGTAAAATAATAACTTTTTATTGTTGAAGATTCCTAAATAGGTTTTGTTTCCCTTTAAAGAAAACTGACTGAATCAAATCGACAGGATATTACAAAAAAAACAAACATATGAATGAAATCCCTATTTTTTATGTGAATATGTGCCAGGATGCAATACGTTATTTTGGTCATGGAATTTCAAATTGTTTGTGAGTTTTTTTTTTTTTTTTTTTTTTTGCAAGCTCGAACTAGGCCAGAACCTTCCTCCTCTGCGGTCCCTCTCATCATGTGTGTTTTGTAACGCTTCATCAGCTTCCACCACGGGCCAAACGTAGATCAATTGGGCATGTTTGCATTAATATCATCTTTGATCCACGAGTCTCTTGTTCAGTTGTCCATCGAACCCTCAAGGAAACGCTGCACTTTTATTTTGATTTGGTTTGATGAAGAGAACGCTCGTCATTAAGACTGTCTTCTGCCAGCAAATAAACAGAAGTCTATCGAGTTTTGAGCCGAGTCTTCACGTGGAGTGCACGTCCACCATTTTTGCTTTTTAGTAACACGGTTAAAAAAGGTTTGTGAGGGCCAGGGTGGGCTGCGAGCCAAGTTACATCTTGCAGCAATTAAGCCGCATGCATCTTGTGTGTGTACCTCTACTAGGCTCCTGTTTCAAGGCCGGCACGGCACATCAAAACTGAAGACGTTTGACTGCTTGGCAGTGGAGGCGGGAAGGCCCGACGTAGCAACAGCATGTAGCGCTCGTCATGCTCGTAATCACTTTACAATAAAGTGTGGTCGTATTAGATGGAACAAAATGTGTTTGTATTGTTGGTAAAGTACTCGTGGGCGGAGGGGGTGATGGAGGGCCACATGTGCTCGTGAGAATTTAGTTGCAAAGTGTTCATGAAGTCAAATTATATTCTTCTGCATTTCTTCTTCATGCGGTTTTTGTCAAATTGGGATACGCGAAAGTGCTTCAGAGGTACGAGAGGGTTTAAAAGGGTTTCTGCAGGTATGAGAAAATCTGAAAGATTTTTAATGTTTGACGTTTCCTTTTCAAATTAAGAGCAAATTGACTCCAAGATATTTGTACTTTTATAATGTATGTTCTTAAAGTCAATCCCAGGGACTTGGCTTTAGGAGGGTCTAAAAATGTCTGGTGATTTAAACTAAGTACTTAATTAATTACTGTCGGTACAAAGGTAACTAGGTACTAAAGTTATTGATTACTTTAGGTGCTAATGTACTAAAGTAATCAACTACTTTGAATACAATAGAATTGTATTAATTTAGGAAATAACAAAGTAATGATTTTGTTCAGGTAATTACCGGTAAGTACAAAATAATCACTTTAAGTGATGAAAACTATAGTAATTGTTTTTGGGGTAGTGAAGTGACTTTGGGTTCTAAAGAACCGAATATTTACCTAGGATAGTTGATTACTTTAGTACTTAATTCATGAATTCATTCAGTAACAACCATTTTTAGATGCTCGTTGAGCCAAAATTGTGTAAGTACCTGGGATTGAATATCAGGGAACTCATAAAAGCCATTAAAATATGTATTTGGGATTTAATTATTTCATTAGAAAATGAAGCATCTTATTTTTAAATTGTAATATAGTAACTAAAAATGCTGGAATGGCTGTATTTTTTATTTATTTTTTTTGCATTTTGAATAGATGGGATTTTGAATAGAATAGAATAGATGTCTTGTCATTCATGGCACAGTTCTCCAGCAGATAAACCAGACCTAAAGTAGATGATTTACACAATCTTCTGTAATTGCTAAATAAAATACACTTGTGTACTTGATGTTCTTTTACAAATTATACACTCATTTCAAGTGTTGGAAATGGCTTGTTCTAAGTGACGATGCAATATTAATGATGGAACATGTTTACTTATCATTACATAAAATATTAAATGTGCAGTTTTTCGGTTTCACGATGGGGTAAAAAAATCCGCAGATTATTTCCATTGTTTCATGTGGTGAAAATTTGTATGGACTTCTCTGACTGGAATCTCATGTTGGCAGTTCTCATGGCTGGCATTACTGACATGCCCAAAATGTCTCTAGGGGTTGCATGCCAAAAGCAAGTTTCCCTCTGGGGAAGCACTTAACGTAGATTCGGGGTCACTCAACAATTTTTAGCTGTATGCCAACACAAATGTTTCCAGAGCAACAAAGGCATTATTGCCTCTCGGTGTTTCCCCAGGCTGATTAGCGAGAGATTATGAAACAGCTTGTCAGTTTCTGTTTGCTTGTAAACATTACATTTTACTTCCCATGTATTGGATTTATTTATTTATTGTAATATCCAAATCAAAATAAGAGACTGAAATGTAATTGCATGTTCAGTATCATTGCCTCAGAGCACTAGAGGCCATGGAATGTAATTATTTGTAAATGTATCATTAAAAACTTAAAACAATTGATCTGTTCCTCATAAATTCATCAACATCATTGTAAGGATATTTTGTTTTAATTTGTAGATTTAAAGGAAAATAGGTCACATTTTTCCGCGGAATTAGACAACACTTAAATGCATAAGGAGCTGGCGCTCTATTCGGAGAACACCGTGACGCACTTTAGTGCGAATCATACAACAATATTTACCGAGCGTGGCTCACGTCATTATTAAGAAATGCACCGGATAAACAAATGATTAGCAGACAGGAAAAAGAGTTCAATCTTAAAGTGACAAGTTGGCTGCCTAAACTGCAAGTCTCGGTGACAGCCGTGATGAATCACCAGTCCGTGGTGGTCTTGTTCCCCAAAATAAACCAAAAAACTGACCTATTCGTCTGCAGAATCATTTTTGGAGAAACATTTGATTGTCAGGATTAAAATGAGCACGGAATGAGTTTTTGAGGCTGATCTGAATGGAAAAAAATTCAAATTAACCCACAAAAGCATTTTAAATTTTTAAATAAAGAATCAGCAGCAGCTGATCAGCGTTAGATTTAAGGATGAAAAGTATTTAAAATGAATTAACACACACGATGTAAAAATTATAAAAATACATATTTATAAAAAATATATATTATTAAATGTATCCATTTATTTAAAAATATTTATAAAAATACACTATCAAAATAACCTAATAAAATGACTAGGAAGATTAAGTGCTAACAGTTTAATATCCATCCATCCATTTTCTAGAACCGCTTATCTTCACAGCGGTCACAGGCTTGCTGGTGTCTATCCCAGCTGACTTTAGCAGTAGGTGGAGTTTTGAGGCAGACATATTTAGTCAAACTGTTTATAAAGTCAACTTACCCAACTTGGTCAACTTCATTCCAAAGTCCTAGAAGTTACATCTTTATTCTCATAACATTGTTTTTACCTTTAAAGTTTTGACTCACAATATGACTTTATTCTCGAAAAATCCTGAATTACTTTTCCAATCAAATTAACTTTTTGTTCTTTTAATATTACCACTTTGCTGAGCATTCAAAGATTTGCACTTGCACTGTTCTTTTGCTTAAGTTGTTGCAGCTTGTGTTGCTTGACAAATGTGAGCCCATGATGTATTAGCATCACAGCATGCGGCACCCTGAGGCCACAATGTTTGGGGAGGCACGATTGGCAGGAAGTTATCGTGTAAAAGGGCAGATGTGTGTGTGCGCGCATGTGCGTGTGTGTGCGTGCGTGCACGAGTGTGCGTCTTTGCCCAGCAGGCAGGACGCAGAGCCAGGACAGGAAACAGAGTAGATTTGTGCCACTGGTTAGAGGAAATAGAAGAGAAGATAAATGATCCTGAGTTGTTCTGGCAGTGACTTCTGAGCAACTTAAGAGCGATGACATGGACAACCTGATGACTAACACAACTACTTTATTTCCTCTTCTACGGACCAAGTAGAGGTTTTAGCAAGGGCGTGCAGAGGGGGGCCATGGGTGGCTAGATCCATTCCTCTTTTTCCCTTGATGCCAGAGTGCCCTTTTCCATGTGCTCATTTTCTAAGGTCAGTTTGTGACCTGATCACGGTCATTTTTTTTTAAATCTAACTAATATCCCTCCCTACACAAAGATAAAACTAGTTTTGAAATAAATAAGGTTGTGGATGGGGTAGACGGATACCATGTGCAAAGGGTCAGAAATTCCATAGGAAAACCAGGCAGTTGTTTGTTAATACACCATATCCTAATTCTGCCCACAAACTCTTACTGATTTTTATACTAATTATTATTACTATGCTTGTTTGTTTTTTGTTATTTTTTTTGCTGGGGGGGTTCCAGGCTACCCTTTACCTCATCATTCACCACAGTACACACACATGCTTTTCAGTAGACATTTGTAGCATGGTGCAGCAAGTGACAAAATGGCAATGGATTAAGTGTTTGGAATTTGTTGTTTAATTCATATTCCACTAATGCAATGTTTCTCAAATACTTTGTGTGTGTGTGTGTGTGTGTGTGGGGGGGGGGGGGGGGGGGGGGTTTCAGGCACTTTGATGAACTCTTTTGTTTTGTTTGTTTGTTTTTTGCTTAACTCATAAACACTGTAAAAAAGTAGTTACTGTAGTTACGGCAGATACTGTTTTTTTTTAATAGATAATAATCTTATTTATGGTCAGTGTGGCGGGGGGGGGGGGGGGGGGTGTTGCTTTCCAAGGGGGGGCTCTGCAAAATATAGTCGAGAAGGACTGTACCAATGCAATACTACGTGATACTGTACCTTTTGAGCTATTTTAATAGGTAACAAAGTTGTCTTTAATTTGATAATTTGATTGTTATCTTGTCAATAATTAATTTGCTTTTTTAAAATGTATAAATAGTACATTTAAAACACTTTTTGCCACTTTCTGACATTTTTCTAGGTTTGGTAAAGACATTCGCGAGCTGAGCCATGATTGGTGGTTGTTTGGGTAAATATGACAGCGGGTACCAAAATATCTTTTTAAAAGTCTAAATGTGCATGTAAAATAATAGTGAATAAATTATTGATCAAACATTAACTTTTTACTACTAGAACGGCTAAATGAGTACAGTATACCTTTCATGCAACTAGGTAGTGCACATGGAACTTATTGTAAAGAAGTTTTGGTTGACCTCTTTGAGGTTAAGTTTGAGTTTCAGTATCGTTCACATACGTTTTCAGTAGTGTATGCACGCATATCAGCACATTGATTCAATGTAAACTTCACTTGAGAAGTGATTTGACAATTTGTCACAAGGAGGGATGAGTTATATATATTTAACCATCCATCCATTTTCTGCAACGCTTGTCCTTTTAAGCGTCACAGGGGAACTGGAGCTTGTCCCAAGACACAGCCTATTCACGCACATTCACACCTTTGAACAGTTTAGAGTTTTCACTGAACGTAATCATGGGGAGAACATGTAACTTCCACAAAGGATGCGAGAGTTGAGGTACAACTTTGATCTCCTGAAATCTATGCTCGGTGTCGAGTAAATATTGCCATCTAGTGGCCAATGGGGGCCTAGATAAACTGGGGTTTTTCCAGAATTTTCTGCTGCGTCATTTCTCCATCCATTTTCTATACTATCCTGTCCTTGGGGTTTGCTGGAGCCTATTCCAGCTGACTTGGCGGGTGTACCTAGAGAAAAAGAACATAAACAGGGGGACAACTCCAATGCAAGGCCACAGCCCAGAGTGGAACACAAAACGTCACTCACTGAACCCATAGGCCTCCCTCCCCAACCCCTGCAAGTCCCTGCTCTTGACCTCCACATGTATTTACAAAACTGGCTCCTTCTAATTATTTATACTAAATTAGACAACCACAATCAAAAAACAAATTACAGTAAATACATTTTTAAATTATTTTGTGTACAGTACAGAATTATTCGTTATAAATTATTGCTGGTGTTGTGTGAGATCCATACATCTCCAAATCCATTATTTTTCATAAACCCCGCCCACAGCACGTTTATTGTGTTATTAACCAGAGGTTTGTCATTTTTAGAAATGATAGTTTTTAGTCCATTGGTACCTTTGGACCCCCTTCCATTATCGTAGATCTGTCATTTTAGGAACTTTACCTAAACTGTAGTTATCTGTCCATTGCTCTGTCAGACAAATATTTACAGCAGTACCATGTACCGAGGAACACATCCATGTTGGGACTGACCAACAGATTTGTGGGGAAAAACATTAAAAGTTGACCAAATTTGGACATTGGCATCTGCCCAACAGTTCAAACAATGTATGATATTAATTGTCTGTTTATAAGGCTTTCATTTATGGTTTGTAAAAAAATAAAGACAAATTATTTGATTGCTAGGTTTATTAACAAGGGCTCAAAAACAACTGTACATCCTCACAAAACTGCTGGTAAAGACACAAGAAACAAACCTGCATTTATTTCTTTTCCTTTCCTTTACAAATATAAAATATTTGAAAGGCCCAAATGGATCACGTTATGTCATTTCACAAAGCCAAACATGCAAGAAAGAAAACAAATTTTCTCAGCCACAAGACTTTTGTTGGGAGTGTTGTGAACATTCTTCCTGAGCAAGATATGAGAAATAATCATGAAATGAAGCAGACTTGTTTCTTTTTATTTTCTAACAGTCAAAAACTCCAGAAAACGTCACCTACAGTTGGAAGTCGTATGGCTTTTGGCACAGTACTAAGGCAAAAGATGGTGGAGGAGTAAACCTTTTAGGAGATACACTACATCAAAGTGCAAGCACTATTAAACATGATGAGTCTAATATGGCATTTAACACCTCATTTAGATCGAGATGCAAACACGTCAGAGCCATAAAAAAAAAGTCCTATCAATAAGTGCAGGCACAAGACCCTAACAGTTTATCTCCTGAATGAGATCGTGATTTTACGACACTAGATACTGAAACTTTTACAATTTAATAAAGGACGCGTGAATAAAAACGTAACAAGTTAACATGTCAGTCGACCAAATAGTGCATTGTTACACTGGAGGAATTAAAAACATCACATTCAAACATGAGCCTCCTCATTAGCGTACAGTAACTTGGGTAAAAATGACATTTTTAGCTGAGTAAAAAAAAAAAGTTATAAACATGATCATGCATATGTGGCGACCATCTCATGCATTCCTATCAGGGCAAAAATAACTTAGATTATATCCAGGGAAAGTATGACACATTTGGACAGCAAGTAAACATGGTTGTATTTAAAAAAAAAAAATAGACCCTACAAATGGCAGCACCAATAAGGCTATTAGTTTTACACACAATGAAAAGGATCATAATTGCTGCTTTGACGCAGCAATGTAAGATTCAACATATACTTTGTGTATGCACAGAAAATTTGGCTGATTGATGTTAACGAATGTTCGGGTTCAGGGTTTCCATAATGATGGAGTTGTGACTTTGCAAGGAAGTTGAGAGGCACGCCGTGTTGCAGCCTCGCAGGACGCTGGCAGCAGCAGCAGTTGACTTCAGTGTGTTTGTTTTGGGTTTGTTGGCTTTGGAGCGTGCTCAATGTGTCTCAGCAGGCCTCCTTGGTTTGACTTGGCACCTTGCACATCATCAAGATCTGCTTCAAGGCTTTCTGTACATCCTCATCCATCTGACCCTGAAGTGCAATGCAAAGGACAAACTATCAACAAAATCACTACTTTGAAATCAAAGCCAGCAAAAAGTTTGGATAGTGGGTATGATTAGAAAACTGAACCGGTTTTTGCTTTTCTGTCAAAATCTGCTAGAAGTACCTTTTTGGCAAAAACAAAAACAAAGTTCTTCTTTTTAACTTTCAGGTGTCTGATTACAGTAGTAAAAAAGAACATTAATAACAATAATAAATGACACTAAGTTTGTCTTGAAAAAAGAAAAAAAGGTGTTTACTTAACACTAAATAATGACACATAGTATAAATCACCTCATGAAATGAACTTTTCCATTCTCATTGTACGCGACTTGGACTTTATCTAGTTGTTTGAAATGGTGCTTGCCCATTGATGAGCTTGTCTGGATGCTGGTTGCATTTTTTTTTTCAGTGTACCTGGTTCTAAAAGTTTTTTCTTTGTTTTTTAAACTGTCAAACAGGCTTCTGACAGTTAAAAAAAAACGTGAAAAAAAAATTCCCCCTTCTCACAGATTGTGCTTTTAAAAACGAAACAGAACAAAATGATGTAATTTCTGATTTTGGACACCAGGTGGCACTACATGTGACAGATGAAGTTAAAAACTCATGAAGAAGTAGTCATGATGTCATGTCAAATAAAGAAGCACTCAGCGCTAACTGCTGAACTATAAATAAATAGTCAATAAATAAACAAATAAATAGTCAATTTACAGTACCGCCAAGCAGTGGAGAAATGTGTTCAGTTGAGTGAATAAACTGGGTTGGTTCAATTCACTGTCATTCAAAGCTATAACACAGCTGATTTTACCAGAGATTTAGTTAGTTGCTCCCTGTCATAGGCTTGATTTAAAGTTTCTTGCTCTGATGAAAGCATTCTTGGATGTGTTTCCAGTAACAAATGAATGCAGACCAAATTTGCATTGTTTCTCTGTCTGGTTCTTGGCCAGAAAATGATATAAGATATACGTTTTTTAAATTATTTTAATTCTCTTAATGAATTGAATTTTCAATGAATTTTTTGCTGAATTAAAAAAAAAAAGTCAAACGTTGCCCTCTAGTGGCAGCGGAAGGTTGGGCAAAATTACACCGACGGACTAAAGGACCGACGATTACAATTTCGTATGGCTTGAAAAATATGACAAACCGACGCTGACAGAAAGGGGGTGGGGCTCAGGCCAGTAAAAAAAATGTAAGTTGCCCAACTCTGCAAACTTGTATATTACCACTTTTTGTGTTATTCATCGCTGCACATCGGACAAATATTTGGGAGAGCCCAGTACCTGTACAGCATAAAGAAGATGCATCCTGTAGACTGACACAATCTCATTGTGCTGCTTCTTGGACTCCTGAGATGTAAACAGAAAACGTGGGAAGGAATGCAAACAGTGTAGTTTAATATGAAGCTAAATTTAAAATGAAACTCACGGCTAGTTGGTACTGCAATTGTTTGACTTGCTGCTGCATGGTCTCCAGCTGCTGGTTCTGCTGTTGTCTCTTGGAGGGTGATCCTGAGCCATAGGAGAGCTGGGATAAGCTGTTTAAAGCGTCCTTTAGCTTGGCCACTTCCCGGGACAGATCGTCTATCTGTGAGGATCAAAGGAGATGTGTTAGCTAGCCCCACATCAGGCCTTGTCTGACAGGCTCAGATTTGGTTAAATGGGACTGACCCGCTTGTTTTTCTCCCTCTCTGAGGCCACATGATTCTCCACCAGCTGCTTGAGCTGACACACAGCGTCCTGGGACTCGGCCAACCTGGAAGTCAGGCTCTGGTTCTCCTTCTCCTTTGACGTCAGAACCTCCTGGATGGCCTCCCGCTCTGCTCGATTGTCCCGCGCCTTATAAAGGATGTTAACGATTAACCTTTCGAGGGCTGTGAGATGTGGCATGGGTTCTGTTCCCCACTTCACCTTCTGCCAGGCGTCAGCCGCCTCCAGAGCCATCTCGTCCTGCTTTCTGAGGGCCTCTTGGAGGAGTTGCGTCAGGTGGTTCACCTCGCCTTCCAGCTGCTCTCGCATTTTAATGTGATCCTCCCTGGAGATTTGATCCTCTGAGGTAGTGTCTTTCTCCATTGCCAGCCTTGGTGTAAACAACCACACGGTTACATTTAATGGAATGTTCCTAATGCTATAGAATTAAGACTTTATACGGCCCGAACCCTGCAAGCGTCAAATTAAAACCATCATCGTGTTCTGCAAAACGAGCGAGGTACAAACTGAGGTCCAAGGGCCGTTTGCAGCACATTCTCTCTTTTTTTCTTGCCATGACATGTACTAAAAATAACTTTTAACACAACCCAAATCTTCCCAGCCTCAAATCCATTGCAATGTGCAACATTCATGCTTGATATTCTCACCTACTGCCTCCAAACAGACTTGATGACACGAGGTTCGACTCCAAGATACGCTTACTTTGAAAATTATTATAAAAAATGTATTACTAAATATATAAGGAAAGATAGATACTAAGAGAAAAAGACGGTCTGGAATGTACAAAAGGAAATGGACCAATTAAAAAGAAAAAAAACTGCCATTTGTTGAAAATGACATTGGATGTACCTAATGCTCAGGTAAGAAGCAATCACGGCTCAACTTGTGATTAAACTGACAAAACAGGAGACCCTTGAGCGTGTGAAGCTCATTTCAGTCCCCGCAGAAGTGGAAAATGCTTTTAAGGTATTAGTAGTACATACAAAATAATTATCTAATGAATAATAGACAAAATAAAACATTTTTATTGCTGAAAATGGCTAAACACGTCCGTTTGAGTTTTTCCAATTTTTTATGATGCCATCACAGATGTGACCGGTTACCGCAGACCAGGAAACTAAAATTGCTCTTTCTACAACGCTTGCCACAAGATTGTGAATAGGAAAGTTGCGGTTCATGTCAAGGACGTCCATTGAAGTGAGAGACTGACGTCTTTGTATGATGTTGAGGGACTATAAGTTTAGCCTGTGTTGTTAGTGGAGATTTTTGAGTCATTGCCAAATATGCACGTGTACATGCTTACACTTTTGTGAAACCTAATCAATCTAAGCTTTTGTAATATGTTTTAAATTAAGTGTTTTGGCATCATAGATGATGGTTTACCAGTAATTACAGTTTAAACAATGAATGTAGGTGAAAACAAACGACAAAAAAACGTTGGGGTGGTTGGGGTGGTCAATTTCTCCCTCGCGCACCTGTTCTGGAGAGCATCCAGTTCCAAGGTCTTGTGGCGGAGCTGCTCTTTCAATTCTTCCGACTGGCTTTCCAACTCCTTGATGGCGTTTCCTAACGACGACATCACTTGTGCGTGATCGGCGAGAGCCACGGAGCCCTGCGCCTGAAGCTCCGCCTCCTGCCTCAGCTGCGAGATCTCCTCCAGAGCTGCCGAGTACTTCTTCTCCGTGTCGGCGAGCAGCGTCTGCATCTCCTCCAGCCGGTTCTGCATCTCCTGCTGCAGCTCCTCTGAGGGCGGGGACGGCGGTCGACCGCCTTCGGCCAGCTGCTTCTGCGCGGCGCCGAGCTGGGCCCGGGTTTCGCTGTAGGAGTGCGACAACTCCAGCAGGCGACGCTGTAGTCCGCAAATCACCTCGTTGAGCTCACATTTCATTTCCTCAAAATCTTTGGCTGCAGCCTCTACAGGAACTGTGCCTCTCAGAGCCTCCTGATGAACGAGAATGATATATCGAATTAATAGAACGTTAAGAGTTGGGCGTAGAAGAGCTACTTCCATTTTGTTTTGTTTTTCACACCAGGGTTATGTTTCATTTAGATTATTACTGGATAGCAGCTACTGAAACGATAACCAACTCGGTCTTCCTAGTTAGCCTAGAAGTTAAGGTTGTGGTACTTGTTTTTTTTATTATTTGGTTTAATTATTTTGAAAGTCTGCCTTAGTAGGTGCTACTGTTTTGGTTAGCACCTCCAATCAAAAATAAACACTGTTGCTATGGGGGAGTCCATTTGGGGAGATCTATTTACCTTAATTTGTTCAAGGACAATTACAGTAAATGCTAAGCTGGAATTGACCCATGATCCATGTTTTTCCGGGCTTGCAGTAAAAAAGTGAATTATTCTGCTTACTATACGTTACTGGCATAAATGTAAGACTAAAAATGTATTCCTTGCAATTAATACATGACTATCTTCCGTTGCAGATGAACATTTAACTCATTCACTGCCAATGACGACTATAGACGTCAAAGATCCGTTTTTACTGGGTTAGCAATGAATGACTTTATTGCCATTGGTAAGCTGCAGTCTGTGAAGATGATGACTAGGGTTGCAACTACCAATGATTGTAAGAATCAATCAATCTGTTCATTTTGTCAATTAAGCAATAAATCAGATGTTAAACATGTCAGAGAATATGAAAATGTGTTATGTTTTCTAAAATTACAAAAAGATGTTGGTAAATGCATTTTGGTTCTATAATAGTCTGTTTCATGAAGGACTAAATAAATATGATATTAATTATTGGGAGGTTAAAATTCTGAATTCTTTGGATTCTTTTTGGTATATAAATGATTATCAAAAGTAATTTTCTATTAATTTGATTGATTAGTTGTTGATTAATTGCTTGATCTCTACTGATGATGATTGCTCCTTTCCTACAAACACACACAAAAAGGATGGCATCTGTTTGGCATCGCCTCGTTTTATTGTCTTGACTATTGGGCCACAACTAATAATTATTTTTAATTATCAATTAATCTGTTTAGTATTGTTTTTTAATCATATTAAAAAAATAGGTCTAATCCCTTATTCAAAAACATGACCTTAGTTCAAATATTTCAGAAAATGGTCCGTAATGTCGAAAAAATATGCAAAAATTTTGATTGTTTTCCCATGTAAAAACAGATGTTTTATTTTGAGACAACACAAAGATAATCAGTCGACTTAATGGAGGACTACTGAAACTGTTGAAAAGCTGAAATCCTGAGCATTTGGACAGTTTTCAATTAAAAACGATATAAGAGCCCATGATTTGTGTGTGTGTGTATGCGTTGCTGACAAGCATTACCTGGAGCATCCCAATTTCCTCCTGCGCCTCCTTATACAGCTCCTCCATCTTTGCCGTCCTCCCTTCTTTTTCTTGAGCGTTCCTTCTATCTTCCTCCGCCCTCCTCAGCGCCTCCTCCAGATGTTTCAATTTGTGAGCCGCATTCTCATGCTCAGAACCCGTCTGGACGAGCTGCGCCTTCAGCTGCTTGACTTCCTGCTCGAGCGCGGACGCTCGCCGTTGACTGGCCTGATCGCCGCCCATCTGCGCTCTCAGCTCCTCCACCTCCTCCACGGCTTGGTGGTATCTCTCCTGGGTGTCCGTGAGCTTCGCTTGCAGCTCCGCCAGACTCTCGATCAATTCTTCCTCTTTTGCTCTCCCCCTCGCACTTCCCTCCTCGCACATTTCTCTGTTCCTCTCAGGTTTCACCAGTGCCTGCAGCGAGCGGTTCTCTTTCCGGGTTTCCAGCAGCTTCATCTGGACGTTCTCGAGCGCCTGCCTTAACAGTCGGGTCTCCTCCTGGCTCCCCCTTATCCCCTCTTCCTCGATTCCGTCCTCCCGCGGTGCGTGGGCGGTGGAAGGTACAGCTGTTGCTAGCTCTAAGTCATCCCGTGTGGAATGGAAGGAGGAGTTAGAGGTCATGCTGTCGGGGCGGCTGGTTTCTTTCAGGTCCTCGTTTGCTTGGAGTGATGGATGTTTCTGCAAATAGGAATGAGAGAGTTAAGATAAACAACGCTGGACAAAAAAAAAAAAATGTATGTGACGTTGCATGCTACTTGTTTATTTTTTTATGGCAAAACAATGTACTACTTTAATCATCTAATAAGCCAGGGTTCCATTTGACTTAACCTTATGGCTACTAAGGCATGTAGGTGATTCATTAGCGCAGCATCATGGTGACATATCAGGATGCATCGCTACTAGCTGATAAAAATGATCAGCTGGGTAAAAATTGCCCATTGAACAGAGAGAGGGAACATCAAAGTTTATAGGATTTGTCCAAAATTAACTTTTTCAAATGGCTTTTTTAAAATTTATTTTTCAAATGTATTATTATTATTATTGTTGTTGTTATTATTATTATCATTTTTTGTTTTGTTAAGAACCAGAATCGATAATGGTTTGGAATCGGACCAGAACTGGAATTGTCCAAATTGAAACAAACATTTCCAATTCTTATTGCTAAGAATAACAAAAATAAACATTGAAAACAACTATTTCAACAACAATTCCCAATCATTATTGCTAGGAATAACCAAAATAAGTATTAGCATTGCAAACAATGTAACATTGCTTTTGACAAAATCGGTGTACACCTAAGCTGATTTTCAAGTATTTTGACATTTTTTTAATTTAATTATGAGACGTTAAACTTAGTTCACCTTTTTCGGCAGTGAAAACTTAATATTTTATCTATAAGTAATTTGATAACTATTGTTTATGTACAATTAACCTTTAAAAGCCCATTTTCCACTTGCTGTGGACTGAAAATAACAATGAGGTCAAGGCTCAGCTATCATTGCTATTTACGGCTCACCTGTGCATCTGGCTCAAGTCATGTGACATTTAAAACCTGAGCAGTGATTGGGTTAGGGTTAGCTGAGCCATGCACACATATGATGTCATTTTCAATCAACAGCAAATGTGTTTTTAAAGGTATTCTAAACGAAAGATAATTCTCAATTATCGATAAAATGGTATCCTTTTGCTGCTAAAAAATATATAAAGTTTAGTTTACTGTCCCTTTAGGTATGAGATCTAACGTTACTGAAATATAATTTCATTACAAACCCATCCAACAAAATTACCTTTAAACAAATGGGCTTATACACATGATTTATTTAGGTAGAAAATTATACTGAAAGTGTATGTGTGTACATGTGGTTAAGGCTCATCATAACTTCCACTAGCATCACAGGCTAATGATTTTAGTCTTTTTTGAGATCTATCATTTTAACATTATACCCTCACATCCATTACTACTTTCCTAAAAGCTCTGACCTTGCTGCCATCCAGTGGCTCTTTAGAAGCTTTATAGAAAGAACACAAAAAAACATGGTGGGTTTGCTGCTTTGAATTGCAATGGTGAGTTCCAAATTGTTTGTGCCACAGGCGAAACACAAAACAAAACAAAAAAAACCTGCAAATGGCTCTATTTATGAATTCCGGATAGGCGAGAGTCTAAGCAAACACTCAAAAGGTCATGTAGAGATGATTGTTTGAAAAAACAGCTAAGTGTTTTATAGTGCTATAGGCCTTTTACCTTAAAATTGATGGCCAGTTGCTGGTTTTCCAAAGTGAGAGCTGTTATCTTTGCTTGGAGGGCTGAAACAAGAGCGGCCGACGGTGTAACACCGGGCTCAACCTGTCGGTTCAATACACCACATTATATACGTTACAGGCTGACGACATTGAGAAGCATGCGCTCGGGACCACTCGCCAACAAAACACGTCCTGACATGAAAGCTTCTGTTAGGACCTCCACAAGAATGCTGAAGGTGAACAAGTTGAGCAAACAGATGTCTCGTGGCACTAAACTCGCATTATCCATTTCCATTTGGTTTAAACTTGAAAGTTTAAGGTACAGAAAAACACAAAGGTGTTTTTCCATTAGTGTGAAAACATTTTAGTAACCAGAAACATATGCTTATTATTATTACTATTCTACTTTTCGATACAAAGCTACTGTACGATGTCACGCATTAGCAGGAGATGTCCCCACATTTCAGGACTAATGCAGTTTTTTAATTACCTTGGGATCCTGTTCATCGACATTCCTCGAGTCGTCCATTGTTTCCAGCAACATGCTTCCCTGGTTGTCGCGCAGCTTCTCAAAGTCCTCTTGGACTTCACCATCCTTCCGCACGAGAACGAGGGGGAGGGAGAAAAGGGGGTGCGAGAAAAAGCCAGGTGGGAGTGGTGATTGGGAGAGGAAAAGAAGGACTTGAGATAGGACTTTTGTGCTTTGAATTTTCTCTTGCTTTTCCCTTTTATTCAACTTAAATAAACTGCATGTCGTTGGGTACCTTTTTAATACATATTTATTCATTGGCTTATACTGGCATAGCTGTATTTGTCACAGAAAATTCCTAGGTATCCTACTAATGTTACAAAAAGAGTGATTCTTTTGAGTTAATTGAAGAAAATATTTGTGGCCATGGTTCTCAAACTGAGGTCCGCGAGATAAAACATGTACATAGCAATATTTTGTGTTATAGTTCAAAAAGTGTGTCGCTACAAAGGTGGTTATAGTTGACAAACAACATAACTAGACAATGTCGATCAGACCGGCATCAGAGCTGAAAAAATTGAAAAAAACAAACAAACAATCGATTAACCGACAACTAATCACTAACCAAATTAATCGACAACTATTTTAATAACTGAGTAATCAGTCAGAGCCACTATTTAACTTAAAACCATAAAAATTCTCAAATTTCAACCGCTCACCAGTGATGATTTTGGTGTTTGCAGTCCATGAAAGTTGTTTGATTTATCTTTTGTGTTAATTACAATATGACACTTGATTTTACTTTTTTAATTTCTGTATAAGACAAACTAACAATAATTTTTAAATAATCTCTCGATGAGAAAAAAAATGGCTTCATTATACACTTACAAAATACACTTGCATTTGAAAATACACACTTCCAAAATAAAAAATTATAGAATTATTTGATTGATCATTGACTACCATAATTCCCCAGTTATAAGACATGCTTTTTTTTTTTTCCAAAAAATCAAGGCCAAAAGTATGGATGTGTCTTAATAATGGTAACTCAAAAATTTGATTGATTGATTTTTTTTTTTTTAATTCAACACCTTTCGAGGAAGATTGATCCATCAGTCACATAAGCTGGGTTTTGATGCACAGATGTGCATTTTTATGCCGGCCATATTCTTACAAAAATCCCCGTAACGGGAGGAGCTCGAGGGCGGAACTCAGTTGGCTGTTAGCAGCCAGTGCCTGTTGCAGCGAACAGCATCTTGTGTTAGCTGAGGCTGTTACGGCATTACTTTCAATAAAAGAAGCGAGCAGGCTGAACCACCGTCCGAATCCATCCTTGTTCATACACAGGAATATTACTAAAATGCAGAAGAACATGTAAAAGTTATGATGTCTCCAGTTGATTCAATTAAGCGTGCACCGGTCAGAGTACACTGAAAGTTATTCCATTTGACATGTTTATTAATTGCGATCTTTCGACATATGCACACAATCCCAAACTTGGTGAAACACGAATGCTGCTCAACTTTGGGTATTTATGGTAAAATGAACTCGAACCGCATCACGAGGAAAGATTAAAACCAGAAGCTTGGAACCCACTCAATACTGGCGAGGCTTTCACTGACCGCTCATAAAGTGGGAGATCTGAAACATGCTTAACGAGCAACAAATATATAACTTACGGATATGAACACAAGAAAATATGAGTTAACAAAAGACGAGATTCTTTTTTTTTTTTTTTTTGCTAGTTTCTACAATGTTGCTGTGATTTATATTTGGGGAATTCCGGTAATTGATAGAATAATCCAACACAAAGATATTGAATTGCGACAACTGTCATTGACCTGATCATAATCGGCAGATATTTGCTATTTTTTGCAAGATTGCTGATCAGCTATAATGTCATAATTTGGAGTCATCAATGATATCATAAATCGCTCCGCAAATTGTTAGTCACGTGAATGAATGCTTTGCGGGGAAACATTACACCTTTTATTTGCGTACTGCGGCTGTTTATTATATTAAGTTTAAAATATGTAATAGAGATGTTTTTGCGAGCATCGGTTTCTCACATGCAGTATTTACTTGGTGCTGTAAATCAATGTAATTACAATATGGTATTCTGTTACAGTAAACTATTGCATTTGTTATTCCTGTCTTAAGTTATTCTTTTTTTTTAAAAAAAAAGCACTTTTATCAATCAATCAATCAATCAAATTTTATTTATATAGCCCTAAATCACCGAAGTCTCAAAGGGCTTCACAGAATGAAAAGAGGTCGTACAGAGACATCTTTTCAGTATAGGGTACACAACAGCTAACTTTTAGCTAACTGAACTTTTGTATCTGTCTCTTTTGGGTGTGGCAAAAATGGTGAAACTGCAAAAATGACACTATATACCGTAGACAAATACATGCAGTAAATAAACAAGTTATTTAAACAGACATTTTGCCCCAGCTTGTGATTCGATCAGTGATCACTAATTAATTTTAAACTCATTACCTCAAAAAACCCGATTATGTAAAGTCTAAAAATAACAAACTATAATTGAAAAAAGAAACATGTCATGTATGTTAAAGTACTCGACAGTAAATAAAAATGCTTAAAAAAATTGAAGTGCATCTTATGTTCCTAAAATTAACTATAATTTAGTGATGCCATTTTCCTCTTTATCAATTCATATCATACATTAAAACTTACTAAATTAAAGTAGTGAAACAAAATAAAAACCATCTATAATGCAAAATTTAGATTTATAACCTTGACATAACCAACATTTTATTTGTATTTTGTTAGCAGTTATTTAATGATTCTTTTTTTTAATGATTTATTCACTTTAATAAAGTGATTGTAGCAAAATGATCAGTCAAGCTTTGAAGAAGAGCGTTTTCTTTGAGGTTTTTCTAATCAAATTATTAAAGTTATAAAGTTAATAATTTAAGTCCAAACTTAGTCCTCTTTTTTTTTTCCATGTGGACAATAGTATAGACATTTTTTAATCATACGAGCCACTGTTTGAGGAAATACAATGTTCTTTGGTTGCCATTTGCAGTGATGTAGACATGCACTGTTTTTAATATTAATAGTAATAACTACGATGTCATGACTAGTGAGTATATCATCTAATTTCCGACGCTTTTGATCATTACCTTGTAGTTGAATCGCTTTGGAGTGTCACTTTTGTTGGATGAGGGGGTTCCAGAAACTGACGGGGAAGATGTTCCAGACCTCTGCAGGGGGACAAAGTTGAAAGTAAGTTTACCTCATGCAGCGAATACTTATTTTTATGTGTATGGACAGCAAATCTCAAAAGCTTGTTTAAACAAAGATACTTTTAAGTGCAACCATTATTTGATCCTTGCTTTTGGCAAACACCTGTTCCAAAGGTTTTGAGAACCACTCAGAGAAAACAGGCCAGACTACTACAGTCCACTATGTTTACAAATGTGAATTAATACAGAGTGCAGGGCATTGATACAAGCAGATGTAGAGAGACATGCATTTACCTGCAGTGGGCTAATAGGAGGTGGAGGTGCTTTTCGTTTTTTGGGAGTTGTGATCCGTTCATCACTTAGCTTAGCTACTTGATCATGCTATAGGGGTCAGCAAAAAGCCAAGGGAGAAGTAGAATCAGTGGTGGTTAGTTCAAGGAGATTCAATGACTGAGTGATAATAAGAATTGCCTTTCCTCGATTTCATAACTAAGAGGTTTACACAAGCCAAAACTGTTAATGTACAAAGATGTAGAGATCTTTTAAAATCAACATTTTTTCTTTCTTACAGTTCACTCAGATTGATTTGCATGAAAACAATTAAATGCCTAGATTCTTACCGAAGGACTTATGGCAGACTTGGGATCTGTAAAATGCAAAAATGCAAAAACAAAAACCATTTTACACATCCACATCCAAAAGTAATACTAAGAATCTCCAGCAGATGGCAGTGTTGACAGCGTGAACGCATTATTTCCATTCAGGACAATTGAAAATGGGTCAACTGAATACTCTTTGATGCTTTATTGATCCCATACGTGTGTTTATGTCTTACCAGGGAAGTGCCTGGTCAGAGCCGCCGTGAGTGCAGCTTTGACCTCACCGTTGGTGGACAGTTTGGCATAGTGCAGGACGTCGTGGCCATGCAAATCCACTACAGACAGGGGTGCTCCTCTGTGGACCAAAACTTCCACGACAGCCACAGCGTTGGATTCCGTGGCGAGCATCAATGCCGTCCTGCAACATGCAATCAAAAGTGGGTATTAACAGTACAGCAAAGCCTTAGGTGGGGTTCATCCTTATTTGCGAACTGGCTGCTGTTTTGTGCTTCCCTTCCTACCTGCCACTGTTGTCAGAAGTGCTGATTTCAGCGCCGCAGTCCAGCAGTGTGATGCACACTTCAGCATGGCCGTGTTTGGCTGCCAGGAGCAAAGGGGTGTGCCCATCCTTTGGGGAAAACACCAGAAGTACCAACATTAGATACGGACATCAAAGGAAATGACCACCATCTGGATCCAAAGTCAAGCCCTTCATACTGCAACTCGTGTGGAGTGCCATCAGGCTATGGACTTGGACATTATACATGAGTGGTATGTTCAGTGACTGTGTGGTGAGAGAATTCTCAGAACTATGTGAAAAAAAGTGGTGAATGCGTCACGGAGCAAAAACACACATGCCTAAATGAGGGTGAGCAAAGAGGAAATATTTTTCCTGCAATAATACAGTGGAACCTCCAAAGACAAACAACCCCAAATGGGTGTAAGTAGGAGCTGAAAAATAAAATTTTACTTTTTTTTTTTTTTTTTTTCAGTCATTCAGTACGATTTTCAATTTTAACCCCTGGATGTCCAGGGTTTTTTCACTAGCCTCCCCTTTATTACCACCTAACTTGGGCTGAATTTGAAAGGGTCATAACATCGCCAAATATAAATAAGTATTTACTTTCAACCCCTCAGAATGTTCAGTGGCATCAGTGGGGGGCTTTTGCATCATGGGAGTCCAGGCTAAGCCAATCATCGAAGTCATTGAAAGGCTTGCAAATGTCATCAGATAGCGCCAGCCGCTGGTTTTGGGGTGTCAACACCAACACTTTTTATTGCGCCCTATTTGCGAGTTGCCATCAAAAGGATTAATGTGAAAATCGGGGTAAATGCATGACAAAACATTGGGTTTTTAATATGTCTAAACTTGACAGTGTTTCCCAATTTTGAGGGTGTACCTCTCGACCTCCCGTTTGCAAACATTTAGAAGGGGCGGCAGGACGGCGTATTCAAAGTCTTTATGTTATGACAATGTATGCAATATTTTAGTCCCCTAGAGGTTTTTGTATGCTTTTCCTTTGATGTCACACATCAAAAAGCCAGAGTTGGGTCAAATGATTGAAATTATCAACACAGGCCTAGAGTGCCCTCTTACGGTTTAGTGTGAAAATAACATGTGAAATGATATAACAACGTGTAAATAATTTCACACATAAGTCGCACCAGAGTATAAGTCGCACCCCCGACCAAACTATGAGAAAAAATGTGATTTATAATCCGAAAAATATGGTATAATGTTGAAGTCTAAATGTCAGCTTTTCTTACTAGAGCGAATTAGTAAAAAACAAAACAAAAAACAAATGTCATTTGTAACATGTGGAAAAAAAAATTGCCATGCAAGAAAAAAACTGCAATTTTAGAGTTGACGTTCCAGTTTTAGCTTTAATCGGGAACATTTGAGAACCTTAGATGTCCAGCAGTAATCACATAATGGATTGCGTTCTAGTGCATTCACACCGCCCCAAATAAATGGCCTCTGTCACATTTCTTACAGTGTGGCAGCTGCAGCAGGATAAGTGTACCCCCCAGGAATGGAAGCACTTTAACCCTAACGTCAGATGTGCTAAATGCACTCCAAACCTTTGACTGTGACACCAAGATGTTTGATGACCATGTATGTGCTGAGATGAACTTATGACTTTACTGACTTGTGAAATTGGATGAGGGTATACACTCTTCAAGCAAATGACATTGTAGTGAGTAACAAGATCACCAAAGCTAATTTTAAATGACATTGGAGAACAATTCAAACTATTATTTAGCTAAAAGCCATTGTAATATTTTCAACATTCTGACCACTTTGAGCGATTTAAAATATAACAAAACAAATTATCACCGTATACATTCTATTGAAATAGAAGAGAATATACAGGTAATACCAGACTTAATATACAGGTAATACCAGACTTCTTGATTAAATTATTGATGCTTCGTTGGAAACCACATAAAAAGTTAAAACTAAGAGGTAAAAAATAATAGCTACTGTATGCTTTGTAAAATTAAGGAGCTCTTGAGCAATAAATCATGATATACTTTATAGCTAGTTATTACTCTCATCCATGTCATACAGCATTGAGTTCAGGGGCAATATAAAACAAACACTAATTCTACTTCCTTTTTTTTATTCTATTAAAAGAGCTAAAAGAATTATTATTCGAGCTAAATAATGAAAGGCTCTGACTTGATGGTGTCCCCACCAAGCACAAGGCAAGGACTAACATACTGTATATAGCAATGATGTATCTGTTGAAAGTGTACATTTGTAGAATAGTTATGAAAATGAGTTGAAAATGTGTGGTTCAATCAATGCATTCTAAAGAATTCTCAAACGCAAATTTAATATAATATATTAATATATGATATATAATATATGAACCAAATTAAAGAAAAAAACCCGATAGAAATCAACAATTTTTTTATTATTATTTATTTACTTTCTTTGTGTGGGATGAGCATCCTGTATCAAAGTGTGTGGCTATTTTTCTTTGCTGAAATATGTTTTGGTGCGTAAAAAGGGCGTAGACCTGTAAAGCTTGTGCTTCATCCTACGTCTTTTCAATTGGCACAAGGAAAAAAAAAATCGGTATTGCCTGCGTTTCTTTGATTGAATCTCATCAAATAAATTCAAAATGAATCTGAAAAAAAAATCAGATAACACTACATACTTTTAGAGTCACTGCGTTAGGGTTGCATTACAATTATAGGACAGAAGCACCTGTTTAACCTTAATGGCATTGTTCCTATGTTGCTTTGTGGTGCACACGTATTAAAAAAGGAGGGGAAATGAGGTCATATGTGATGCATCACATTATGTCATGAAGCTTTGATCTACTGCAGATTACAATTACGTTTGAAGTCAAGTGCAGCTGCAGAAGGTAAAAGAATATCAAGGAGCGGCCGTGGCGTGTTTTATGTTACAAGGCAGTTGTGCTTCTACACACATAGAAAACTATGCAGGAGAACCTCAGAGCCCGATTAGACTTAAACGGGTCGAAAGAGCTGAACAATTAATTTCATTCCCCCTAAATTTAGAGATCTCATTTTCACACTTCATTCTTCATGCTCATCACACTAAAACGTGTACACTGGAGGCAAGGGACTTGATGTCAGTCTTGTATCACAAGACTTTTAGAAATGCACTGAGTATACTTGCTCCAAGCTACTGGTATAACCCAGTTTCAATTTCATGGCTCCAGCTTTCTCACTGAAGTCAATTGAGAACAAATCTAATTTTTTCACCGAGTCCAACTCAAAATAAGTCATCTTTCCACGTTATGACCCCTTAATAAGTTACAGCTCAGTTCATCTTAACCACAGGTGAACTCAGATTAAGCTGAAGAAACATCTTAAGGATGACCTGTGAACAAATAATGCATGTGTTACCCATTTTTAAGCTTCCTGGCAAAGCCTGTGAATAGCTTATGTAAATGTTATTTTAGTTTTGTACTTTTAATGAATTCAAAAATTGTCTATAGCATTTCTGGAATGATTCTACAGTGATTACAGCTTCAATGTAGCAGCATTTATAAATTTTAGCGACCGCAACTCATACAGAGGAAACACTGCATTGCTCATATTTATTCCAACATGCACATATCAGAGCAGTGCCCCCAATTTCATTGTATACCTGCTGTATAGTGACAATAGAGACCGTCTCTTCTATTCTATTATTATTATTATTATTATTATTATTATTAATATTATTAATATTATTAATATTACTATTAACACAATAATAATCAGTCTGCTTTCATAGAGGGTTCAAAATAATTGTGAATATTTACTGGGAAGCTGAAATTCTGAATGGACAATTTTAGGTCTCTAAATGATTCATTCGTTATCAAAAACAATCATTGATTAATTTGATGATCGTAGTTGTTGCACCTCCACAATAACTCAACAAAAAGCAACCTCAGCTTTTCCGATTTTTTTGAACCTCACAGGTTCACATACAGTAGTATACCTTGCTTGCTATGTTTGCTATTCAACGACCATCAGTAGTAGTAGCAGAAATTGTTTTTATTTTATGATAAAATAGTTAAGCTTTACTCTTGTGGAACAGGGTGAGTGATCATATGAATATATCTTAAACGTTTTCCCTATTGGACGGTTATGCTATTTTTACACTTCATGTATCACATATGGTAAAATATTTCGTCATAATCTTTCAAGTTAAGAAAGTCTTTACTGGGATAATGTGTCAGTTTTAGATTAAAAAGGAATAAATTAAATAAATATAAATGTCAAAAACTTGCAAATAAATGTGTCATTAACGATCAGCAGTATGTTTTAAATATAATCGTAGGTCTCGTTATTAAATTATATTACATGGGGGGGTGGCACTCCTCCGGAGGCTGCCATGTCTGTTAAAGCTACGGACAATGGTAAATGTAGCACCTTCTGCTGTCTGTAATGAAAAATTGTCTGAATCTTACACATGGCCCCTTGAAGATGTGCAAATTTAAGAAGTTAAAGCTAGTCCTGCAAACGTCACACTGTATGTCACTATATTCGACAGAAAACACAAAAAAGGTTGAGGCAGGAATTTAGATCCCTCTGTTTTGACATACGTTTCTGCACACAGTCCTGTTTTTCTTTCAATAATTTGCTGAGTGTTTATATAAAGTCGTGAGAATGCCACACATGTACGCAGATGATGGGAGCTAGAAATGTAAATAAGCTCCACGCACATTGACTAAATATCATGCTATCCGCTCGGATCAAACCACAGGTATGGAGCGCCACAGCAATGGAGACCACATGTCTGCGGCTTGAGAGTGCAGTTCTCACAGTACACTGACCCCTCCAAGCAAGGGCACATACATGCGAGGCACGCACCAATGTTACTCAAAATACCGGAAAACAAATGAAATCAATTTATGAGTGCAGCTGTGGCCCCTTGTGATTTATTGCCTGCCACTTTTTACTTGCTCTGTCTCAAACATAAATAACATCAATAAGCTGTGGAAGTGCATGACTTCTTTCTGAGGTACTTTGTCACACAGCCCTGTCTGTCCTTCCATATAATTGGTCTATGGCTTTCCATAAAATAGGTCTGGGGTGTCCAACGTGCGACGCACGGGCTGGATGCGGGCCGCAACAATGATGTATTGACATAAGCAATAAACAACAATTCTTACTTTTATAAGCATTGAGCCCCGCAACTTCCAAGAAGTGACCAGTTGCCACGCTTGTGCAAATTAGCTTGCTGATTGCTTCAGTGACAGAGTGGATCACTACGCAAGCGTTTACGTTAGCATTAGCATCTGGCTTTGTCGTTTGTTGTATTATAAACAATCAGTTTTGTATTTCTTTAGAAAGAAACTTAGAAGTTTACTTTATTTACAGCTAAGCTGTGAGCATTCGGCCCCTCCGTATTCAATGTAACATCAAGACTTTAAATATTTGATTATGTATTTATATATTCTTAGGTCAGGTTATGTTTTTTTATTAAAAATATGTATTTTATGAAAAAATGGAAAAAAAGGTCATAGAAAATTTCCATTCGGTTCATGCAATTTAAGAAAAAAAGCTTTCTTGAGATATGTAAAGGATCAAAAAAAGAGTTATTTTAATTTATGTTTTTATGTATTTTTCAGCAACATATTTACAGTTGACCACTGCTATTCGCAGGGAGTTAAGACAGGGCCGGCACGCCTCGTAGAAATCTAAATATACTTGATAACAATTGTTTTTAAGGTATAAACCATGATTTTAGCAGTTCGGTGCACTTGAGAAAAGATTTTTCTCCATGTGTGCCTTGAGCTAAAATGAGGTTGACTTCCCTGTAATTGGTGGACAAAATGACAAGGTACGTACGGCGTCTTTAAGGTTGATAGCACTTTTCAGTTCACACAGAAACTGGACAGTCTGGATCTTTCCACCAAGAGCTGTGGATGAAATAAATAAGACAATAAATACAATATTTACAAAACCGCATTCCTCAGAGACTTCAGAAGTGGCTTACACTGACAGACCAGACCAATTAAGTGAGAATTCTTTCTTCACATAATCCACTCAAATAAAAAAAGAGGAGATATTTGTTGGTTAATCATTTTACTACTGCGGCACAACCTTGTGCGTGCATTAAATTGGGGTTAAATTACAGTTAATCACTTAATTCTCAGAGCGGCAGATGATTCCGACAGTATGAGATGAGGGCTTATGAAAAGAGATCTTTTCCCACAACATGGTCCAAAAAGGAATCCTCAATAAATCAATAAAATGAACTTTGGACTCGCTGGAATACTTACCAGCGTGATGCAAAGCGCTCCTTCCTGAACCGTCGACCGCATCAACAGGACATTTGCTCTGGAAGGGGAATAAGTTATCTATGAGTGATGGTTTGTGAAGGGAAAACCTAATTTTCTCAAGAGGCAAGGAGTCTGGTATTTTTCTGAAAAGCTTTTTTTGTGTTGTTTCTAAATAATGTTTTACAATATGGCAATTTACCTGAATAAGCCTCTTGCAACATTCGGCATGATTGTTCTTGGCTGCCAGGTGTAATGGATTTAAACCTAGTGATCAAAAAATAAGTTATTAAAGGAAGTTAGGTTAAAATTTAAAAAAAAAGTGAGTATAAAGAATATACTACAAGATGCGTTGTTTATTTTTTTTATGCGCCAAATATATGACTGGGAATATTGTAAGTAGTACTAGTAATAATAATAATAATAATAATAATAATAATAATAATAATAATAATAATAAAAATAAAAATAATAATAATAATAATATGCACCAATCAGAGTAACACTTCCAGGCATTCTATTCTATTCTGTAATAATAAACAGATAATTCAGGAAATAAAAGTGTAATTATGAGAATGATGTAACCAAATGATATTTGACAAGAAATTTAAGAAAACATTTTTCTCATCAAAAACTGGGATGAAAATATTTTCTAAAACTTGCATTAAAAAAAGAACAGTCATAGTACAGTAGTGCCTTAACTTCAGAAGCTTAATTTTCCCTCATTACGCAAAACACAATTTCCTCATTGAAATGGATTAAATTGAAATGCTATAAATCTGTTTATTGTTTAGTGTATGCAGCAAGGCCACAGGGAGTATTATAATATGCTATAAAGACACACACAAAGAGTTGGCTCTGTAAAACTGTTTTTTTGTTTTTCGCAAATGATAAAAAATATAAATTATGCCTGTGATTATATGTATGTATAAGTGTGTTTTCTGCTCATATTGTATGTGTAAATGTGTTCCTGGCCATTTGCATCAAATATCTCTTGCTTAAAGTGGTAATACATGCCCACAATATTGCTTTTCATTTGCCTATCTATGGTGTTTTGCATTGTGTATTAGCTTTTAACTAGTTTAGTGGGCTTCAGGCCTTGTCTGCACATAACCAAGGCTGTTTAAATCTGCATATTCTCCCCCTTCGTGTGTAAAAGAAAGACTCCGTCCGATATTGCTCCATAAAGCCGCATAGTTTGGTTTTATTCATTTACAAGCATGACAAGCTGCCAGGCATAAGTAGTTCCACCAAATTCTGTCAAATCAGAAAGAATTTACATCTCTTAACGTCACCGGCATCTTTGGCGGGAAATAGAGTAGAGGGATGACGTTCTGGTTTGCAACACGCAAATGGAGATCAGGAGAATTTGGCAAATCTCCACTTTGGTCAGAGTTTCAGAGACCTTTGATTTTAAAAAAGAAGCCAGAGCATGTATAGGAGATAGGGCAATTCTGAGAAATGTACCGCCCATTTGCATGAACCCTGGCTACACGTAGACTATGCCTTAGTGGGCATTTAAATTGATGTGGTTGTTTTACATCAATTAATTTGTAGGGGTGTCCAATGCCCAACTCTGATAAGACATGTCGTCAGCACGTATTTTGATACATGGGGTGCAGTATGATCATGGAATTAAAAAAAAAAAAAAAATTAAAGTGTAAAAATATGCTTAAGTGTGATTACGATATGGTTCGATATGTTTCGGTTCATTTTGATGTTGAAAGTTTGTCCATTTATTACATGATTGAACTTGGCAATGTGGCGTTTTTTAAGGTGGAACAATTAAATGCGATTTGATTCGATGCACTCATTTTAGCAATCGAAAAATATTTTCTGTTTCAAATGGTTCTTTTGTCACACCTTGAGTAATTTAGAATTCTCTTTTTTATGTTTTGTTTGACATTGACTTGATATGGTATGCCAACAAACAGCTTCCAACCTGTTCACTATTTGCCAATCTGCCTGATTTAAAGCGGGTTGAGTTAAGTTCACTGCCAATAACTAGAAATAGTATCTCAGTTTTGCTCGCAAGTCAAAAAAAAAAAACAACCTAAAAGCTCACATCAGGAAAACCTATGTCAGGTCGCTTATAAGTCAAGACAGAGTTGTATTAATCCATTTTTGTTTTGTTTTCCATGAATCCTGATCTTTTTTTTCTCTGCAATACCCTATCATATCCCCAGCATGTTTTATTTTATCAACACGTGAAATAGAGTCATAAGCTTTCGCTAAAATGGTCTTTGTGGTACATGTAAACTGGCAAGCTAATACAGCTAATGCCACAATATAGTATAGAACTTAAGGTGTTACATACCTGCAGCATCAACCACTGTTGGGTCAGCGCCGTGTGAGAGGAGGACAGCTAGGCAGTCGGTGTGACCACGTGACGCTGCTACATGAAGACTGAATACAATAGAAAAGAAACTAAAAAAATTGACAGCTGCAACTATATGCAACTATAATGGCATGCACTAGAGCACAGACCTACACCAAAGTTGCACTATTTGTCCATCTTACAGTGTGCCTGCGCTTGTCAGTTTGTTAGTTAACAGGCTACTTTCTCAGTCCTGAAGAATGACCTAAGACTTTAGGAATAAATGGGAAGAACTCTCCCATTCTGGGAGAAAAGGGAATGATTAATGAATTCCTAAAATCAGTGTCAAATTTGGGCTTATGCATTTGTGATTTAGCAGACGACTTCCGGGTTCAATGAGAAAACCTGGGACCCAAGACAGGCCCAAATATTGGATGTCTTTGAAAGATTATCCTGAGCGTTCATCCTGTGTCAAATGATGATTTATTCATATTTATTCAAATAAACATACCATAACAATAGTAGTGATGGAAAGAAACACATTTATGGAGGCTAAAATTACAAATAGTATAAATAATAATACAAATAATAATCATTACAAAAAAAAGGATAGAAACCAATATATTTTTTCTTTTTGAATTTGTTTGTATTCATTGACTTTTTCTTTCTGTATGTACATTTACAATTATTTGTTGTATTTAATAGTTCTATTATTTTTTATTTAATTTTTTGCTCCTTCATACACAACCAACGTCTTAGTTAGGACATCTGTTTGCACTGCATATGAGTTTAGATGGCCATCAAATGAATTTGTTTCCAACTCAATGAGCCAATTACACACACAGCACTCACTCTGACACACACATAACAGCTATGCCCACATGCCTTTCGATCAGCTTTTTATCACCATGGAGATGCCATGGACTCGCCCTTTGTGCTTCTGTCTTGCACAGACTGGAGTGCCACATTCTTTATGATGAACAAAGGTTGCGAGTATCTGCGAGCGTGTGTGTGTTTTCGTGTGTGTGTGTGAGAAAAGGTCAATGATGTGAACTAAATGTGTTGGGTATTTGTTTGGCCAGCATGCTCAGGTATCGGCTGCTTCTGCCTGCATTGTGATGTTACTAGCTGTTGAGCACATCCAGGTCAGCAGGTGTTAGGTTACAAGGAAAAAAAAAAAGGTCAGATATTAATGTGCAGCTTTATGACCATCTCAAGCTGGTTACCTTCTGAATGTCAAAAGCACAAGGCGAAAAAACACAGACCAGTTATTATTAGACCCACTTTACACGAAGTGGTTTTTAGTACTTTGAAAAAGCTACAGGAATTTAGGGCAAGTACTGACAGTTTAGCACAAGTGACAACAATCTCCCATTCTCTTTATTTGCATTTTGTGTAGGCTGGCAAAATGAAACCTTTATCTTGAAAAGAAGCAGCTGTAAACGCAATCATATTAGATTGCCATGCTGCTTAAAATGCACATGAAAATAGACAAAAAAATGGGATATGGGAATTTAATCGGAATGGGCACTGCACTATTAAATCCTGCCTTTAATTTAAGCCTACTTTACGATCTTTTTACTTACGCTGATTTGCCCTCGCTGTCCAGCTTCACAGCACTGGCGCCTTTCTTGGCAACAAGCGACGCCACCTTCTCCGCCTCGCCGTGCTCCACTGCAGCAAGCAACCGTTCATCATTTTTGTTCCACTCGTTGACCTATGAGGGTACAAAGTGAAACTGACTTCAACTACAATAGTTTGTTTTGCCACATCAACAAATCATCATCTGTGTCAGAACGAAAACTCTCTTCTTAAAATAAATTGTCTAAATCAAAATTACAAGAGGTATCGGTACTCTGTATCATCATGGTGAGGATTAGAAGATATCGATCTGAAAAAAGTGGTATCAAACAATCCTGATTTTCGATATCTCCTTTGGAAATATGAATATTTTAAATTAAAAGGTTTCCAGTCTCCCATGTTGTGTTCAACCTCTGAGATTGCACCTCTCCATGTTCATAGCACGTAGAGCCCCAATATGGTCAGCTGTTTACACACAAACTGTTCAAAATGTCATTCTTGCGCCAATACTTAATATGAGTCATGTTTCTCCCAGGGAGAGAATGTTTCTTTGGCTGAGCCCAAGCCCACAGAAAACATTTGTTCTTGTGAGCAATTTCCAGTTGGAACATGCACATAAACACACATGTACACAAACGGGCATGCATTTCTTTTTTTGGCAGGCTGCTCAGTCAGGTCTCTGAACACGAATAACTTGAGATCACACTGAGTAAACCTTGCAATACTTGCCACCAAAGTTGTGAAAATAACCAGCAGAATTGAGCAGTGGCACCAGTGGTGCAGTCCAAATGGTTTATTAGCAACGCCATGCATGCTACTATACATAAGACAATACATTACAGGATTAAACTATAGCTGACCTGATAGCCGACTGACCTGCACCAGAATAGGCTTGTGAACTCTTTGACTCCATAAATTATTGTGGTGCACAAAGTGGGGCCTGAGTATGCCAAAACACTATGCCAATCTAGAGATACAGTGAAAATAGCCAGTGGCAAAGCCCCAACGTAATCAGTAAGATACATTTTACACAGCGGGTGGAAAATTGGCAGTAAAATCTGCGGCTGTCATTGAAAGCGATAGAATGACAACTAGCCACTGCAGTACAGACCACAGAGTTGATGTGAGCCACCGTAATGAATTGAAAACATGAAAGAAATGCTGACTCGGACAACCTTATGTTGGGTAAGGTTATCTGCAGTAGTTGCTAAGACACCAGGCTTGAAAGGACTGACGAGGTAAGGGACTATTTCCAAGGAAACGTAAGATGAGCTATTTGAATGACAGAGTGAAAATAACAGACTGTATATTAAGACACAGGCAAGGGTCATGTTGAGATAAATGGCCACCAGGTGTTCTACCAAGTGCTGTGAGCTATTATCCTACATGACAGTGCAATCTTAAAAGTTAACACAATTCATTTTAGGTTAGCTTAAGTAAAATCTCAAAATTGTCTATATTGGGTATGAATGGTTGATTTTCTGTAAGTGCTGTACAATTGGCTGGCTACCAGTCCAGGGTTCCTTTTTTTGCTTAAAGTTAGCAAGAATAGGGCTCTCATTCATTGATTTATTTTTAATTGATTATCTTAGGTATAGGTTACATTTCCTTGGAGTATTTTAAATAGAACAGTAAATAGGACAAAATGTGCGCATAGCATTTAATTTCGAATTACATATAATGTAGATACCAGAAAATCCCAAATGTTGTTAGGGATTAAAACACACATTACAACAACTGCCGGTAAATCCTTTCAAAAGCTTTCACCTTATGTGAACTTCTGAATGTGTCTAACAGGCTAAAGACTACCATATGCTTCCAGTTCAAATAAAAATATTTGCTATGTAGTTCTTATTACCATGTCAGCTGTCATTAATCAAGTGTTTTAACACAGACAAGACCTGTTTTACAACTAAGGAACTTTTGTTTACTTTTGTCTGTTTCTCTGAAGTTTATATATTCATTGAGCTGCCAGTCATTTGTTGTATGTGTCTCTACAGAGCGGAAAAAAAAAAAATCTAAATGCCAACTGTCCTTTTGGTAGGACTGCTTGGAATTGAAATATGTACAGTTAATTTAAAATTATGGTCAAAATAATGTAAAGTTTCCTAAAAGTAAATGCATCCGGTGCAGCTGTATTGTAAACTACAGTACCTAGTTGCTTACAACCAAGTTATTAGCTGTAAAATGATGCTCTGTCACGCAGAAGCGATAAATAACTTGTGGATTACTCAAGTTGTATGTTAATATATTTTAAAAAGAGCTTATACAATGTACAAAAGTTTATGTAAGTATCTTCACACAGGAGAATAGATTGTGATGGACTTTGCACCATTCCATGCATAGTTTAGATAAGAGCATCAAAAGCGAGGATATCTGAGAGAAAAACAATGATCCACAGTCTCGTGGCCGTTTGGTTGTAAATTGGCTAACCTAAAGTGAAAGGCTGTCACCATAAAGCAGCGTGACACCGATAGCATTAGATGACATTGTCATGGACAGGCTGAAGTGGAGCGGAATGCGCTGCTCCACTTTCAGGCCCATGAAGCGTCATGCTGGGGAGGCTGATGAAATAATCATGCGCTTGCAGAGAGCATGACTCAGCTACCGACAAAAGTGAACAAAGTGGTCCCATGTAGACAAACAGTGCTACTTCAGTGTGGGCTTTAAAAAATTAAAACAGTGGAAGCGGGAGGCAGTCTTGCCTGTTACCTATGTGTAATTTTTCTCAAAAGTTAAAAGGCTAGGAGCTCTATTTATATGGAAGCTTAAAGCTGTCAATGTGCAGTAATGTACGTTTGCACGTATTTGCAAGTACGGTTGAATGTATTTAATTGTTTAAACAAATTTGCAAGTATATTTGGATGCATTTGCAAGTATGGTTTTACATACGTGCGAATATGTTAAAACACACTTGTAAGCAAATGTACTTGTATGCTAAATGCCAAACATAATTCCACAGGGTCTGCACATTAGGAAGTCAATGTGGCTCTATATGGGGGGGGGGGAATCTTTAGTTTTTAGGTGTCCAGTTTTTAGCATTTAGCCCACAAGTTCGTTCAAATGTGTTTGCAAGTACATTTATCCATTCTTGCAAAAAAAAAATTAACGGTAAGTTAAAACTTAGATTTACTCAAAGGTTAGATGCAAATAACTTTTTCTTACAATGCAAGTCAAAAAAAGCTAAGAAGTTTTTAGCATTTCGCCCACAAGTACTGTATGTTCAAAAGTTTTTGCAATTACCTTTAAACATTCTTGCAAATATGTTAGAAATTACTACAAAAACATGTTTAAATGTATTTAAATACATTGGAACCAAATACGTTCAAATGTTTCATTCTGCAAGATGTGCAAAACCCCAATTTCCCGATTTACCTTATTTTCACATTGACAAATCCATACTTCCGCATGATTTAAAAAAACAAAACAAAAAAAAACTGAATTTTTTGAATGGATGTCTTGAGCAATAGATTGATTGTCATACTGTCAGACTGTAAAATATGAGTACTTGAAGTCACATGTCAAGTGAAAGCTAGTAGCCTGTTTCGGAATTAAAGAATAGTTAATGACTTGCCCAACACTGCAAATAAGTCAGCTCTACAAAACAAGCATGTTAATACTGTGTGATCATGCTGGAAACAGGCAAGATCAGTGGTATTTACTGACTTAATTTATTTCTTGGCATTCTTAAAGTGTATAGGGCCCTAACTTTGTGTTGCATGGCACAATAAGGTCTGTCCCCACTTTCCCTTGGCCTAGCAGTGTGTCAAGGGCCACTAATCCTGCAATGAGACCGTAAACTGGTAACGTCATTGTTTCTCTGTGTCTACTGGGAATTTGAATAGTCCTTGCTTCCTTTCTAACTTTCAATGAATTTAACAACCCACTCAGAACTCGGTCTCAAACTATTTCTCTTTCGGTTGATTTTTCGAAATGCAACAGGGTGTGGACACTCTAGTCCCTCTTCCGCTCGCTGCTTTTAGCCAGACACTCATTAAGACACACAGAGAGTTTACTGATAACACTAAGAGTTTCCTGTTTGTCCAGGCCAGAGGCTGGTAGCGGGGACAAGAGAGTTAAGGAGTTGAAGAGGTAGGAAACAAGGAAGGGAGAGGCAAATTGCAAAAGGAATGCAAAGGAACAAAAAAAAACATAAAAACAAAAGTTTAATATTGCTCTTTTAACTCTGCTTCTTTCACAATTGATGCTCAAACCGCAGGCTTGTGATCAATTCCAAAGAAAACACGCTGGTAAAGCACACATGAAATGTTTGTTTACCTTCTGTTTTTGCTCAAATATGTCCGAGTAGAGTGATTTCTCCATTTCTTTGAACTTCCTCTACTCCATGAAGGAAAAATAAACACTGATCTGGAAACAGTGCTTCCTATGGCGCAGGAGTATTTTTTTTTTTCATAACACCATGGTCACTGAGAGCAGATGGAGCTAGACAGAAAAACATTTACTTTCCAAAGCCCCGACATTTCTCTCAAAATACAGGTAAAGCTGTTTTTGTTGATGGAAGGATAAAAGGTGATTATGTAGATCAGTTGGGACTTTGGACTTTGACTTTTCTCCACGATCTTTAGAACCAATTTGATTTCTGAAATTTAAGCTTGAGTGCCTTTGCGCAGACCTTCAATCATTCTTTGATTGATTGGAGCATGTCTTTAATTGTAAGTACTTCATCAGATAACCTATCAATTAAGGCCAAAAATATCAGTCAATTCCCTGAAATCAGACCTGGAATTGTACCAATTTGAGATTTCTCTCGCCAAAAAATGTAAAAGAGCAAATAGCAAGGAACTAAACTGCAATGTGTTTTTTTTTTCTCTCTAATGTATAAAAACAACGCTAAGTCCTTGTAGTTTTACATTTGTTTGGAAAAGACAGGAAGTAGATGACAGGACGTGTGTATGTACGGAAGAATCAAAGGAAAAAAATAACAAAGGAAAAGCAGAAACTGGCACATTAACAACATTGCTGGCCTTTGATTTTTAACTGCAAACGCCTTATCTGCAACAAAGCAGATGTTCTCAAATGTCTTCACAACGATGCATCCTTTTTTGTCAGAGAACAGACAAAAGAGTTTACCACCACTTCATTAGGAAAACAGGCATAAATGTAAAGGGAAAAAAGAGCATTCATTCACTCGAATCAGAATACAGAGGTCCATAATGATTAATAATGATCTGGACTCAGGATAGACTGATAATCGATTGGGCTCGGTACAAGTATATGTATCGGCCTTTTTTTTTTAATTAAATTATTATGACAATAGATCAAATTAAAACGGTTAACTTGAGGGAACTATTTATTTGAATCTTAATTTAACTTTAATAGAGATTTTGCAGACGCTGAGAACACTCTGCACCTTTGTTTGTTTTTTTTTTTTTAGCTAGTTGCTTCTTCAAGTTTTAATTTAACTTATTAAGACATGCTGATGATTTTGGGAGTGGAAACTGCCTCAAGCTTTGACGAATTTTACTCTGTAAAACAAAGATGACTATTGCCTAATTTATTAGGATTCATTTTGCTAATCTAAAGGCGAGTCTTTTGAAGACATTTCTACAACATTCTTAAAAGCATTTCAATCAATGTATAAGTTGGAATTTGCAGATACCTTTTTTGGCACCAATAAATTTACATTCCCACTAAAACTGAGCATTGGCTTCAAGTACAACCTTCTTGATTACTGGTATCATTATCTTCCCTGAAATATTCAAACAGTCTATCTTTAATCTGGACTACAAGTAAAGAAGGTGATACCGATACAGTCAAATAATATTTCATAGTAGCCTTGCCTTTAGAGAAGCTAAGGCCATCTTTACAAAAGCATTCCTTATTTTTATAGTAAGCATCCAAACTGCATATAAGCAAGTTGTAAAGATCCAGGAACAATTCGTCAAGCCTATTGTGTTGGTTCATCATAAATCTGTCACAAATTCAAAAAGCCTCTCATGTTAGTACTTTTAACTATTTTTGTGGGATTTGCAACAAGTCACGACACATTGAAGCTCAGCAAAAGGGAAGTTGGTTTTTAAAACAGAAAGATTACAGCATATGTCCGGCATTGTGCCTGTAAGTCAAGACAACCCCGGGTTAAAAATAGTCGTCGGGCAACACTTCCTTCGGCTACTAATAGCCATTCCGGCCCTATAAATAAAACATTGCTGAACTTGGAAGTAAAAAGGCATCATTAAAAAGGGTTGTTGATAAAACCAACGTTGACCCGAAGCTATTTTGATGCTTCATTTCCATTAATCAGCACAAGGAGTCAAAGCAGTCCTGCATAAACGGGAAACAGGCTTCGTTTGGCCACTTGATATACCGTAGCTGTAAATCTGTCATTTTTAGTACTTAAATCATTGAGTACAAGTAAATACACAGTATGGTAACTGGGAAGCAAAAACATTACAAGCCACAAATCAAAACGGCCTTCAACCAAAAGTATTTCACGAAGGAAATTTCTATTTTCTTTTTTCAGGTGAACTGAGACGAACTCTTCCTTCATCCCTATCCTAGCCTGATATATTGTTCCAGTTAGGCTCAACAGGCCAAACTAAACAACATGTTTGAAACCAAACGAAAGCAGGGAGCCAAGGTGTTTCTTTGATTCTGCTACATGAAGACTAAAGAAATAACCAAGGTAATTTCGAGCCTAAATCTCTGACCAAGTCTGCAAAAAAAACTATCTGATAGTCGCTAATAATACTAACAGATTCCTTGGTGGAGTGAAGTGTGATCGGAGTGACCTCACCGTTCAGAAAATTGATGTTAAGATAAGAGCTAGACTTTTACAATCTTTCACATCAATGATACAACGCATCCAAGCCAGGGACTCTGCTATTGTCATGAGAAATGGATCTGAACCCATTATTGCAAAGCCTTTAACGATGAGAATTGGCACCACAATACAGTTGCCAGAATATAAGGCCAGACCAATTCTTGGCCAGGTTGGTTATCAATGCCGATATTTGGCATTTTACATATCGTTTTCAGAAAACTCATGGGAGATAACAAATCAATTTCATACTGAGTTACCTTCTTCACTGGTCATTCATTCATTAATTCATTTTGTCAGTTTTATCTCACTTTTTCAGAAATGCTGATGAATCTTTTTTTTTGGTTGCTGGTATGTACCATGTCAGAGTATCAGCAAAAATGTTAATCTTTTGATAATGATTCTTTTGATGATCTTGTTTCTTATGATACTCAATTATTTTTTTAAACAATGTCGATTAATTTGATCACCGATAAGTTGTCGATGAACCAGTTCATTTTGACAGCTCTAGGTATTATCTCAGGAACAAGACACTTTTTGGCTTTGTTCACATTTTTCTATTGGTGTGTGTGGTGTAAGGGATATTTTAGTTTTGGCATCACTTTGCTGCTATCCTCACTCCAACAAGCTGAGTTTCGACTTGCCTTGGTTTCTTTGTCTGTTCCTGGCAATTTTGTAATGAGAAGAATGGCATGTCTCCTAGCATGACTTCATGCCCACAATTGAGTCACAATTGAGTCATGCTCCCTGCATGTGGTGTCATAAAAGTTTGTTCAAGAACAGTGCTACAACCAGACCTCGTATCACGAGGGAAAATCACGATCTTTTGATTGAATTAGGCTTGTAATAAAGTAGCGTATAGCGTACATTTTACACTATGGCAGTCACCAAATTGAATGGCACTTGACTAAATGTTAGTATGAGAGTCAGAATTGTTTAGACAACTTCCTTTGCAGGTAGGCCTTTCCAATATCAATTCAAATATAAGTTGTGCCACTTAACGCCACTGATGCTACAACTGAATACAGAATATTCATAGGACAACTGTGGTCTAAAAAAGGAAAAGGAAAAACAAAAGTAGGGATTTTACAGACAGTTGCTTTTTTTGTTGATTGATTGTTCGTATTTTATCATAATCCATTTAAGAAATGTATTTCAAGTCTATGTCATTTTCTTCACACCAGACACAAATGAAGAACTCAATCCAACAAGCACTTTCATCTAAGCATGAACATTCTTGTAGAGATTCCTGATCATTTTCCGTGGCGAGTGTCTTGGTCGTTTTTGGGTACTCTGTTTTCTTGGCATGTCGAGGCGAACAGGAACAACCCCGCGTCCCTCTTTAATTGGATCCATGTTTAAAGCCCAAGTCTTTTAGACTCTAATATAATACAGTTCTTCATAAAGAAGAAGTGGTGTGGTAATAGGGACCTCTAAGCAAGGCAACATAGTGACTGTATAGGTTTTTGAAAAAGAAAAGTCTGGCAGTCTGCATACTCAGCAACCTGAAAAACACCAGCATAAGAGATGCAGGAGTAGATCATTAGGCTGCCATTGCTTTGGACATAATTCAATGGTGGGACATTTCGGAAATGGTGTATTTTTAGACGGCAAAATGGTTGCCTGCGAACATAATTACATTCATGGCAATGTCAGTGCCAGCATCAGGTTCACGGGGTTCAGCTTTGATGTAGCCCTTTCCTTAGCTTTGACTACCTCATTCCATGTCTGTGCAGTTAACTGAACAATGTCATGACAAAAAGCTGAAAAGTGCTCTAACACACAGTGTAAAAGCGGCTATTATTACAACTGGAATTATTGTCTCTTCAATGTTACCCTTAAGTCAAATATACAGTATGTCATCACAGGATATGCAGAGAAAGTACACAAAGAATCAGATATCCTCAGATCCACATCAATCCTCAATCATATGTGGATGAAAATCCAATTTGAACTGAATATTTCCATTGGGACAGCAGCCAAAGCGGACAGATGAGCATATCACCTAGCTCTACTTCCAGGCCATAAAAATCAAACAGTTTAAAAACAATGGCAATGACAAGCATGGTTTGTTAAAAAGTGATCAGTAGGAACAGCAATTCTGTCAGGCTGTCACCATTAAAGTGTACAGAGTCATTTACATTTATCACACCAGTCTGTATAGTGTACTTACTTAACAGGCTTGAATTGTCCAAGAAACATACAAAGACATTGGCCAACAGAGTGAGACAGGATGGAATGGCCTGTTGGGACTGGCTAAGCCCCCTGAGATCTTAGATGAGAAATAAAAAACACGGGATGGAGGGAGGAAAAAAAAAGACTTGGGCCATGGACTTGGCGGCTATTGTACAAGCTAAGAAAAAACTTTTTATTTTTTTTTAACTTGGGTACTCTGTTTACTGGAGGACTTGTTTTATCTCTGAATTGTATCTGCATCTTGACAATGTATAGTTTTTCTACAGTTGCACAGTCTACCTCATTCTGTACTGTTTGGAACCTAGAAACAATTCTGAAATGTTGGAAATTAAGCATCCCACTCAAATGGCAGTTGTCCAGTCCGAACTAAATGCTAGGCAATTTTCAACGTTGGTTGTTTCTTGAGAATAAGGACATTTTTCAATTCAGAAAGTTGTTTCTGAATACATGTTTAAGCTAATTTCACCTCTTCAGTTTTCCTGATTGTCATGACCGAAACAGCTCCAACTGATGCACATGAGTTAGCTAGTTATGCTTAAACCCCCAAAAGGCATCTCCGGAGAATACCAAAATTAAAGGGAAAGTCAAAAAATGTTCTTTACAATAATTTGTTGAATGTGGCCCCACTTGTCCAAACACGGAAAGAAAAAAAAAAATCTTGGCTCAGGGTTCAGGTAATGGCCAATCACAGCTCACCTGTTATATTCAGCAAATATATTTTCATTGCAGGGATGTGTAGGCATAAGAAACATCAAAGACTAAGTAGAATACATTTTTTAGAATGGCATAATATTCGGCATTCCGCCAGCTCGCCCACATTGCTATTTTCTGGGAATTAACTGTATACAGTAGACCCCCCGGTTATGACGTCACTGCCTTACGTTTTTTTTCACCTTACGACGTGGACCGCGAACTTTTTTTGTCTCCTCTTCACGCCGTTTATTTCGCTGGTCAGTGTGCGTGCGTGACTCTGCAAGTCACTTCACGCTCATATGTCTATATACGCGTCTGCTTACATCACTAATATGCTGGTCTGCTATTGGTCAGCGTTACCACTCCCTAAGATACTGGTCTACTATTGATCGGCGTCCCGGAGGCACTGAGATGCTGGTCTGCTATTGGTCGGCGTCACTCGTTCCAAAATGGCGGATCGTTAAAGCTTTGTTCACCTATGAGTACTAACAAAAACATATTTATAGTGCATTTTAGTGCTTAATTCAAACTTGAATTGGTTAGCCATTGGTCCCAAGGTTGCCAGTGATGTTAAAGAGAGAGAAGTAAGATGATTTATATGGAAACGAAGCTGGAGATAATCAAAAAATATGAAGAAGGCTAGGCTAAACTAGCCTAGCCTAGGCTAGCCTACCCTCACTATGGCATATGGTCATAAGAAGCTCGTCACGTCCGTCAAAGGTAAATAAATCATTTCTATATTATATATTTATCATGTTATTTAATTGTATACATGTATATTATATATACGTAGCACTCACTATACTATTTTGATACCAATTTTTAATATGTATATACAATTGAGATGTTTTTACCTGGGGTTTTACACGCATTAGCTGATTAACGTAGATTTGGATTGCCTGCCATAAGGCGAATTCGTGTTACGATCCCAACCACGGAAGGGATTAATCTCATAAACCGGGGGCTCACTGTATTATACTTTTTTTTTTTTTTTTGCGTTATCTGTTATGCAGACACTGAGTTTATCAGGCTAGTTTGTTTGAATGAGGACATTTCTGTGTTTTTTTTTTTTTCTGTCTCCCTGGCTGAGATTTGTCAACACAGACACCCGCCCTTCCTCCCCCCGGATTAACAAGGGTCTCTCCCTAAGGCTTTACTGTCACTCTCAGTATTAATACCCTTTTTGCTGCACCCAGCCAGAATAAACTTCGACTGGCCACATTGTCAGACTGGGCCAAATAAAACATTCTCTACCAGAGAGACGCTTCAGCTGTATAAGAAATCATCAATAGCTGAAGGATTTAGCCGCTACGACGTTAAGCTCTAAATCTTTTTGCTTTGCAAATAATTGAATTTATGCTGTCCATATTTCCCCATAACATATTAAACTGCATTAATAGTGTAATTCAATGCTCTTATCCCAACACTGTACATAGTATTCTGTCAAAATGTTTTCAGATGATCAGCATGTGACCAAGTGCCTGGGCAGCGCCGCTTTATTTAACACAGCAGACATTCCATCACGCCTGATAAGGACCTCTCCATTCCGGTAATATTTACACAGCTAAAATTAGATGATGTACATAGGGAAATTGCAGCAAAAGAAACTGACATTTTGTCGGGTGTCCAACGCCATATCGGCCCTACCCTCCTGCGGATTAATTGATGCCATGGAACAGATGTGTGGAGTGAGAGGAGATGTAATCCATGCATCAATTAGATAGTGACTACGACTGTCTGTGTCTGTCTATCAATGCTGTTCATGCATGCTAAAGTGGAGTGTGTGTGTGTGTGTGTGTGTGTGTGTGTGTGGGGGGGGGGGGGGTAATCCTACCTAGTCTGGCAGCTGTGGGAGCAGTTTTTAAATCCTGACAATAGACGAAGGCCTGTGCGATGGACCATTGTCATACACACAATATAACTAAAGGCTCCATTTATTACAATAAGAATGTATGCCCATCAGCTATACTAAAACAAAAAAGGATCCTGAATATTATTCAATGAAAATTAACTACTTAATTTAATATGATGAGATATGTAGTGCTTGTTTTATTCATGTGTGCTATTATGCTAGTATCCAATTTAAATGTGCCAAGAAAATAAGCAGACAGGTAACAATACGCTGACATTTATATTTTTAAAAGCGGGCAGCAAAAGTGGCATCATTTCATTGCATTATTCAAAGTTAACAAAATGACACTCAACAGTTAGTCTGGCTGTTAGGCACTTTGTAGTTCTCTTTTTTAGTGGTACATACTTGTTGCAAAGTTTGCAAGGTTTTCCTGCCTTGTGGGTATTGCTTGTGGCTCATACATGGTTCCATTATATGCTGTGTTTATGTGCCATTTCTCAGGATCCAATGTTAACCACTGTTTTCAACAACACTGCAGCTCTGCTTAACTTTTCATTCTCACATGCCAGTGTTTCTGCGCTCTCTGGGTGTCTACTGTGACAAATGATAGTGACGGGTCATGATCTTCGTAGCTGCCAATGTGTAGATGATGAATATCAACAAGAGGATGGTTTCATTTAAATTAGCTTGACTGTGATGTAACAAAAGGACCATTATTTGAACTAGGGATGCACCGAGATGAAAATGTAAGGCTGAAAGAAAATGAGAAACGAAAATCAATACATGGAACGAAATAAGAGAAAAAAAAGCAACTTTTTGCGCACATCACAAGCATTCACCCTCACAGCTCTGTAAATGATGATAGCAATGAAATACATTAGCAAACTATGTAATACGACTGAATATTACTCTTGCTCAGTGTTTTAATCCATCCATTCATCCAATCTTAATTGGTTATTGTAATTACAGTCAAGAATACTGTAAGTATTTCTAAGTAAATAAGGAATCCAGACAATCCAGACACTTTTATTTTGATGTTTCTCCTGGTCGACCGTGATCGACAAAATGATTACCCCTTATCTAAAGTTTTAACTCGGATTTTAACTTATTTTCACGCTCCTTCCACTGTATTTGTGAACATGGTTATGAGAGGCATTTTTACAGAGTAAAAACTAGGAAATAGCAATGTCTCATTATTTCTGCTGTGTGATTAGTCAGATATTTGTTTCATGTCTCATTGTAGCGATTGGCCAAACCCTATTCCTATAAACCCAGATTACATGTCTGGTTGCACTGACATACACATACTCACTTTACTACACGCATTTTACAGTGGAGTAGCCCAAATAATGCCCAGACTAAACACAATGACTAGTACGCACACACACACACAAACATAAAGAGACACACACGCATTCAACTCCACCAGACACTGACTCATGTTGACCTTGCATGACCCAGTGCGATAAAGCTACCCAAGTATTGTATTCCTTTTGGGTCTAATGAGCTCTGGAAATTACTGGTTGGATTTACTGTGGTATAACCTAAGTCACAGGTGTCAAGCTGAAGGCCCGGGGGCCAAATACGGCCTGCCACATCATTTTAGGTAGCTTTTTTTTTCCCTTGTCCCTTCCCTTGTCCCTTCCCTTGTCGAACAGAATCATCAATCACAGTGTCTCTTTTTAAGTGTCATATCTTAAAGTCCAACAGAACATTTTTAGGATCTAATTGTAAATTCTTGGCTCGATGGATGATTGTCAAAGTGAAACCTGTAGACAGGAAATCCCCACTAGAACACTTTCTGGAAACTAAGAAGCAAAAAAAAAAAAACACCAACAACAAAACAAAAGGCATTTGTAAAGAAAGGAATGAGTTTTATGTATAATGGTAGAACCGAAAATAAAAGACTGGCTTGGGGGAAGAACATTCCTTGGTAAACTGTCACTGACATACAAAACCCAAAATAGAACTAAGGAGGTATTTCACTTCTATTGTGGTTACTTCATGAGGAGCAATGGAATGACTTTTGGCCGTGAGCTTTAAACAATGTAACATTTTTTTCCATAATATGACCAACAGTTGTTTTAATCAAACACTTGTGTAAAGCATGCTGCTGGGCAAAAGTTGTCATTGTTGTTTTTCTTTGGGTGTAATGCAAAGAGATGCATAGTCATACGCAGGGTGAAAGGAAAAACAAAAGTAGGCCAATCAAACTATTCAATAGAATGTGGGAGTGATGTGAGCAAGGACACACAAGTGCTAACGGCTTTGCTTGCGTTTCTAAGCAACATTCACATCCCTTTTTTTCCTCCGCTCAGAGCCGACAACTGTGTGATAAATAGTAACACTGAGGATATGCAACACACTTACAAAGGATCCATCTCAGGCGACATACTGTACGTACATCTCTGTGTGCAGTAATACAAGGCTCGAGAACAGGTGCAAGAAGGTGCGATGCACACCCACCCTACTGCTTAGATCTCGCAGCTGAAAGACGACATTTTTCTGAACAGTGAACGCTGTTGTTCTCTCCCACATAGCAGAGTGAATTAGCAATCATTTACTTCCATCGGGCTGCGTGCCCAGCTAAAATCACAGGCGTTCATATTTGGGTTTGCAAGAAATACCAAGAGCCTCTGTCAAACTGTATACAGATTCTTGTTCCCTTAATCACAATTTGCAGATTTCACTTTGAGAAAATGAGGAAACACTGCATAGCGCTTCTCTACTTTAGGTACTCCAAGCGTTTTAAACACGGTTAGCAATCGTGATTAGCATTAGCGCGCTAGCGGGTACTGTTTAAGGTTTCTATACATACATGTTTTATGTACATTACACATGCAATAGTGTCCTTAAAGTTACTTTTAGACACTGCTTCAACAATATTAGAGTTGCCAGTTATTGTGAATTCCTCCGATAACTACTAAATCACTGTTCTTAAGCACACATATAGTATCAGTCATTCAGCCACAAGGTGGTGGACCAAGACAAGCAATGGAGTCAAGACAAGACAATCTTTGAAAACATGCTTTTTTCAACAGTACTGCTGTTGTATGCCTTTCCCACTTTCCACTCTACACAATAATTGAATTCATTATTTTTGGCAATTTTTTGAATTGGAAATTATCCTAAATTTAGGATTTCCCGTGCTTTTGGGGGGGGGAGTCTGTCACGGTATGCTGTAGAACCCAGAAGCAGCTTCAGGCAAGTAGGTAATTCTGGTTGTTTATTCATAAAACAAGGCAGGACGGGAGGGCAAACAAACAAATCAATCAGGTCTAGAAACGTATATGTTATAATCTGACAAAGATTTCACAGAATTAATGTGTATACTAGAACAAATTAACAAATTGTGGCATGCTTTCTTAAATGACATTCAATATCAAGGTTAAGTGACATACAAGCCTTAATGATATTTTGGAATTCAAATATCTTGGAAGAAAGGCTCAATAACATGCATTCCTTAAAGACTTTGTGATGCAAATGGTGACATCTTGTGATACAAATGATGACATGTGGGCGTTGTGAAACTTTATCCCTTGCCACCAAATGACCACTGCATACATCTGCAATTGAGGTTTGTGGCGAGAATGGCCTCGCAAGCATGGCTCCGGCTGGGCTTTTTGACGCATATTTTTAGTTGACCAATTTATAGCTGACACCCGACTTGATCGATGTTTTTTTTCCCAGCCCTAATCTCCACAAAACAAACATGGGGTGGCAGTACGTTCTGTCACATATGATTTATGGTCATCTCATCTGTTCACATACAAAAAAAATGTATTTGATAGGGGTGTGTAGACTTTTTATATCCAGTTATGTAACCCTAATGTTCGGGTTCTTTTAAAGGACCTCTAATTGTGTGGCAGATGGGCAGATTTGTATCGTTATCTAATTTTACAATAAATGTATTTTTAAATGTTTGTTGAATTTAAATATTTTTTATATGACATTTTCTCTTGTAAAGAAAGCAAAGCTCTCTGACATATTTTTTACCGGCTGACTTCCTGTTTGTGATCATAAAGATGAAATATGGCCCACAAAAAAAATGTGACTGCAAATAAAACAGAGCTTGTGAATGGACCCCATTGTACAATGGAACCTTGTGAATTCAAATGCCCCTAAAATTAAGCAATGTGGAACTTGACCCAAATATTTCTGGCAAAATAGGCCATTTAACATGCCATCAGCAAATACACAATACTTCTGAATACAATACTGTATAAATAGTACCTAGCGTGTCAATAAATAGCATGAAACATGCACAAGTTGATCCTTTTGAAGAGCTGTTTGCTGTCTATTCAGCAGTACACCACACGTTTGTAGGACAGAACAGTATAGTGTATGTACGACAGAATAGTATCAGGCATCGTGGTATCGGAGCATGTTTCTGAGTCCAAGTGGGAGTATTGGCACCGGTTTCGGTGCATTCCTTCTTTTATGGCCAGACTTAAAACAGTTATAGGGATGAATTCTAGTCACTGCTACTATGCTTAACTGTAGGAAATTTGTGAATCTGAACATATCAGAGGTTCTGACAAATGGATTGTCTTCAATCAAAGTCTTCATGATTATCATAACTTGAGGAAAATGAGAGGATGGCATTTGGATTATTTGCAGGATGGGAATTCCTCTGCTTTGGATATTCAACAAAAGTTTCATGTTTCATTTTTTTTCCCGACTGTACATTAATCCTGAAATCTTCCAGACTATTTAGCAACACGTATTTTTTTAATTGATTAATCTGGCAGGTATTCTGTCAATTGACTGTTAAATCTGAATATTAATTACCATCCCTTTGTTCGGAAAAAAATTCCCAAATTGACAAAATAGAAAAATGAAAAATGTTCTTATTCAATTACTGGTTTGGTCCATAACATGTCAGAAAATAGGTTGAAACAGTGATCATTGTTTTTCAAAGCAAAAGCAAAGGTTTGTAAATATATTATTTTGATTTAGCTCAATGACAATTCCTATGTGTTTATAGAGGACTAAATAAATCTGAATATTTAGTAAGGCCTCAATATATCTCGAATTGGATTCATTGATGCAAATGCCATTTTCGGCAGGAAAAAATAAGATTAATTGACGATTAATTTTATCATGTAATGAATAAAATAGCATTTTTCTTTCTGGTACCTATTCCCTGTGAATAGCTAGCATGCTTCAACAGTTAGTATATTGTTAAACAAAAAGAAAGGAACATTATTTTTCTGCTGGCAGAATGCAATGAGTGGTGCAATTAATGACATTTTAAGGACATGAATTCTTATATGTTTCTGTGTGACTAGTACTTCAATGGGTGTTACTTATGCTAACTAGTAATATATTTTGCACGATGCATTTTATGATGTTTTTTTAACACACTTGAGACTTTAGTTTGTGTGTTATGTAGTGACATCCAGGTCAATTCCTTGCATGATTTCCTTGCATTAAAAAACTAATTAAAAAATGTAAATTTGCTTTGTTTTGAATGTTTTACGGACGAACTCATCATCAAATCGGCCATCTGGCTGATGTTTAACAGGCCATAATCCGCCGATTTAATCAGCCGAGCCATATTATTTACTGTTGAGAAGATGAAATTCTGACAATTTGGACAATTTCGATTACCGTATTTTCCGCACTATAAGGCGCACTGGACTATAAGGCGCACCCGCAATTGGTGACATATTTTAAAACGTTTTCCATATATAAGGCGCACCTGATTATAAGGCGCACCCTCAATTAATGACATATTTTAAAACCTTTTCACTCACAATATAGTAACACTCAAAGTAATAACAATAACAATAACTCTAAACCCTCAAGCATAATAACTCAATGTCAATATGACCAACCTTGTTAAAGTGTAAACACACAAAAGAAACAGGTAATGCTTACTTTTATCAGTTCATTCCCCATCTACCAATCCAAATCTCAATATTGATTCATATATAAGGCGCATCTGATTATAAGGCGCACCATCAGCTTTTTTTTTTTTTTAAGGGGGGGGGGGGTTTAGGTGCGCCTTATAGTGGGGAAAGTACAGTAATTTGATTATCAATTACTTGTTGATTAATAAATTGTTGCACCACTAATTCTGACCAAGATAAATTTTAATGTTTTTCTTCAAAGTAAGCGCCTTTTGCCAAGACTATAGTTTTGCAGATCTTTGTATTACGTGGATTTTTCTTTATGACATTTAAAGAGTTTCAATTCATAGCTGTGCATTGCATTGCATATTAATTTAAGAGGTAAAAGAGGAAATTTTATGACAATTTCCTGGCATCTTAATATAAATTTGAAGCTGTTTCCGAACCTTCGACTGTTTCTGTACATGTTGCGCATTAGCACATCAGGAAAGGAAACCTGGAAAACATGGAGGACAGCAGCCCTCGAGGACCGACTTTGGACACCCCTGGACTTTGGACACCCCTGCTCTACTTCATCAACTTCCTCTTAAAATCCAAGTTAACCAGGAACTTCAACTTTTCCTGTCTGCTGCCGTCAAGACCACGGTGACAGCGCATGAGTCAGATGCAGTGGAGACAACTCACTTCCTGTGAGTGTTCAATATGTTAGCCCGGGAGTCAGCGATAGAGCCATTCTTCCCAAAAAATTGATTAATCATCTGCAAGGGTGAAATGTGCTAGTTGAGATCTGCACAACAGCGGCCTTTGCTGGAATTATTCCCAGTACTCCCACTCTGTGGTCCTGCAATGAGTCACCATGAGAAAAGTATGGTTTCCGCAGCCTTTCTGTTTCACACCGCTCTAACACCATCAATCATGGCTTCCCGACCTCGTCTCTCGACTGTGACCTCATTTTTCCCGAGGTGCTACCCTTCTCATGGCATCCGCAATGAAAGCTGTCAAAGCGTGCCATGTTACACCGCGCTTTTTGTCCCATGTGTTTTGTGTTTACAAAAGCACGCAAGGGTGGGGGCTAAATGGATTACACGCATATTATGATTCAAAACTCTTTGGTTGATTTTGTTGTTCTTGTAAAAATATCAGTCATTTGCGCAGCCCAGAGGTCAAGAGAGGTGGCTGTAAATCATCTACAGCTGTCCAAGACGATGTGCACATGCGGGCACTTATGACTTAGTCACAAGCATGTGGTTCGGTACTTACATCAGTTTTCCTGAACTTGGCTTTAAGGCTCTTCATGTTCGGTCTAGTAGTCCATGTAGTTGCCTGCTCACTTACAGCTGCAAAATGGAAAAGAAACACAGATGTAGAAACTCGTTTGACGTGCCCAGCAACTCAGATAAAGTAAATGAACACTTTTTTTAATTTGATCTCACGTTTATATTTCATTTACTCGCCATACGACCGGCATTCTTGAAGTAGACACAACACATGCTATTCTAATTTGAATCAGGTTGCAAATGGTTTCCAGCTTTTTATGCTTTCACTCCAATGTTTTAAATCACCTCCAAACCCTCTGGGATGTCTGGCAACCGCATTTCTGCCTTAATTCCCACAAGCAAGCTTTTTTTTTTTGTCCTGGCCGGGATGACCTTGTCCATGATTTACCTCGCAAAGCATTCCAGCCTTGCACTTCATGATGTTTCCAGGCTCTCCCGCAGCTGCTTGCTTTTCAAACAAGTAATCAATGCTCAGCTATGTGAATGTAACTTACCTGCCAGTGTTTGCCCCTTTTTTAAAGAGGAAACAAAAACACTTTATTGAATGTTAGTGGGAGCAGGCACACACTCATGTTGGGTACCGCCTATTGTTATAAATTTGAATTTTTGTATTGGGTAAATAGAGCTTGGCGCTATGGCCATATCTATTTTTTTCTAAAAAAAAAAAAAAAAAAAAAACACTTCAAGGTTTTTTTTTTTCCCTCTGGCTTACTCAAAATGCACATGTTTCCCTGAACTAGAATGGGATGCAGCTATCAATTTTTTGAACTGCAAACTCAAGCGCTGCTCACTAGCGGCTAATTCACGCTAGAAACAGCTGTAACAAAACCTGAGCCATTTAAAACAGGCCAAGGCCAAGAATGAACCGTGCTTCTCAAATTGTGGGGCAGTTGAAAGTTGATTTATGTTGCTTTTTGCTGTTGTCGTTAATGTCAAAAAGAATACTTGTTTAGGTATACTTGTACAATTTCTATAGATAATAATCTTATTTATAGTCAGCATGTCAAGTGTGTGTGTGTGTGTGGCGGGGGGCTTGAAAGTTTTCTCTTTCCTAGGGGGGAGTTTGGCAAAATATAATTGAGAAGCACTGCACTCAACCCCCCCAAAAATTGTGTCAGTCACTGTTGTACAGAAAATGTTTTTGTTTTTTTTATCACCCCCAAAAGCTCATTTACTCCTTTTGTTGAAAATCGCCTGGTGTCACTCAAATTACCTATTGTGAAAGATTGATTAGGAACGACCGGCGACCGGAATGACTAAGGAACAGAATAAGGTAGAATCATACTTTATTTTTTGAGGTAAAGAATGAAATTCAATCTTTTATCTAATACCACACATGTTTACATAGGCATAGCACACAATATTTGTCAGACTTGAAAGATGAGTCAAAATTCTCGAAATCGGTTGGCACTCAAATGGTTGCCTTTTTGGATAACGGAACTGAAAGAGTTAAACATTAAATAATATTTTAGAGCTACAGTTTGACTTTAAAATGTTCAGATATCCAGATTAGTCTCTGAGCCAAAATTATTCTCTGATTTCTCTTGAGTTTCATGAAAGCAGACTGATAATTTTTTGTGTTTAATCAAAATACAATTTGCAAACATAAGCTTTTACTTTGGAAGATGATGGCTGAATCAGTCACTCAATCAGTTTCAAAAGTTTGGCAAGTATGACATCAATCTCTCTCTTGTGGTGTTGCTAAATGACTTGGTTGTTTTTTATGTTTGTTTGTTTTTAATAAAACAATACTAAATAAACAACAAATAGTTAATAAATAGTAATTGGGAAAAAGATTATTTTTTGCAATATACCAGAATATGTCCTGACTTGATTATTGAATGCAATTTCAGAATAAAGTAGCGTTGTTTGTTTCGAAAGTCGGGAGCAATAGTTGCAGTGAAAAGATGAGTCAAGTCGTTTTCCCACGTCACACGGTCAGCAATACCTTCAAAATAAAAGCGTAGCCTTGGCATTCCTGTCCATACGTTATTTGATGTAAGTGGGTTTATTTTGAAGCTGGCATTCTCAAAGCGTTTTCAGCCGTGTTTTACTGTCATGCAGAGCATTAACAATCTTTGCTGCGATTGGCTTTGGCATTTTTTACTGTACTGACATGTACAGAGCAAGAAAAATGCCTTGCATTTATTGGAACTGAGAAACTAGAACTACTCAAGAACTGCTTTGACCCTTACGACTAACAATTATTTTCATTATCGTTTAATCGTTTTTTTTATTATTAATCGATAATCAGATAAAAATAAGTTTTAATTTCAATTCATTTAATCAAAAACTGGACACACTTTCAAATTGTAAGCAGAAAATGCATAACAAACTATTAATTACCTATTATTCAGTTAACAGTTTGGTTCGTAACATCGAAATGGTTGAAATGTTCATTTGTTTCCAAAGTGAAAGGAAATGGTTAGAAATGTTGTACTTTGATCCAACACATAATAAGATGTCTGCTTAAGTGGATGACTACAGAAATTAGCTTACTGCTGAGAAGCTGAAATTATGAGGATTTGAACAACTTTAAATGAGACGAAATGATTAAAAGATTATAAAAAAATGGTTATCAATTAATTTGATAATTAGTCGTCGATTACTCCTTGCAGCTTCATAAAACATATGGTAAGCATGATCCTTGATAAATTAACATTTAAAATAGTGATGGACAGATATCTGAGGTGCAAGGGATCATGACTGAAGTAGAGGTAAATGGAGGTACCGAAGTACTTTAATGCCCTTGCATGAATATATTTAGGACCAAACAAAATCTTTATATCCATGCTTGAATGAGAATGCTCCATTAAATTACCATATGTCTTTTTAAATTCCAACGTTTTATCCCCAAAACACAGGTATAAGTTTGTTTGTTTTTTATTTTATTTTTTTGCTTTGTTTTGGATTTTTTGCAGTTATCTTGAGGGTTTTGTGCAACTCGTGCAAAGCAGGAAGTTTAAAAGCCATATCCTATTTTAAAAAATGACCACTGGATGGCGGAAGTGCATCTGAGCTGGCACAATACAAGCACTCAAGGAAGAATAATCAGGAAGGGGAATGTTGACGCTTGTGAGTATTGTGAAAAATGAGCATGTCTATCACAGGAGCCTCATTTGATGGGGGGCAGCCGAGAGTTGAACTAGTTCTTAGCGTGAACAATCGATGAACAGTCATAACAGTCTGTAACAATGTATTTTGAGACAATCAGCATATTTCTAAAAAATTACAGTGTGCATCAATAAGCAACAAGTGGTCACTTTACCAGCACAAAAAAATGTCAATAAAATGTTGTTGGCTTTTTTTTCTACAACATACTGCAGCTACCAAAATATATTTTGAGGTAATCTGTAATTTACAAGTTAAACATTCATTAGCAGAGGGTACAAACATCACAAATTAAGATTATTTAGTTCCAATCGCAGAGTTAAGTCGCAATGTTAAAATCATTCATGGCGATCTTTTTTATAAATAAACATTTTTATATAGAAAAGAATATATTATGTGTGTGTTTATATTGGGCTATAGTTGATCAGTTGTTTGAGCTGTCACAAAAATAAAAAAAATATTAGCGGGGGAGTCAAACTTTGGTTTGCAACGAGTCTTCACACAGCTCATGTTCTCCCTTCTAGTTAGAAAATAAGATATTGGTGAAAAATGGTAATATTTTATTGCTTATTCCTCAGGAACGGAAATATGTAGGAAAAAAATTCTGATAAAAATGGAGGTCGAACCTTTCTTTTGGTGGGTTCCATGTTTGTGTAACCATAGAGTGACTTCAAACGTCAGTCAAAATTGTCTAAAATGGCTAATAAAGAAGTTTTTTTTTTTTCAACGTTAGTTGCCATTCATCATATGGTCATTCATATGGTCATATTTTCCATGGAACATTTATAATTTCCTAAATTCCCCAGCAAACCTTTGTTAAATACAAAAAGTTGGCTTGCTTCCAGCTTGTAATAACAACCTACGTTAAATTCTTTTTACACTTGTATGACAGTTATGCATGGTAAAATGCATAAGGGCAGCCTTAGCAAAGTTAACAATTTTTCTCCTTCTTTTTACCGTTTTTTTTTTTTTTTTTTGCACTTTAGTGAGTTGATCATGTTGAAATGATACTGAAAACAGCCTTCTCCAGAAACGCATTAATTCAAATTCTATTGGGGTTGTATTTGCATATGCGCAATAGGCATGATCCTTAGTTAACATGTTTGCAAATGCGTGTACTCGTAACAATCCACGAGCATGTTGTTTAGCAGCCTTTTGCATTGTGCCAGCAAACAGTGGAAACGTAATGTTTCCCATTCAATACGAGCGCTAGTAAAAAAGTAGAGAAAGGCGCGCACCGTGCATCTTGGTGACCCAAACACTTGACGAGACTGCAGCAAACAACTCTTACAAGGCGAGTTGTTTAAATTGCATGCTGTTAATTTGCCGGGGATGTTTTACTTACCCTCTTTTTTTTCTGGAGTCGCGGAATCGGCTGCGGATTCTCCTACGAGAACGCCAAAAAGCGGATTAGCTAGCGAACAGCGAGTCGTTGTTCTGCCGCCGCTCGAGTGGGAGGATGCAGATAAAGCCGAAGAAAACTGTGCGGGCGGGCGGACCGACCGACACACTGGCCCGGTTCGGCCCCAGCCGCATACATTAAAAGTTGGGGCTGTTGCTGGTCTCCCACCCTCCACACACATTCAAGGCTGTTGGCTGATTCCTGGGAGTGACGTCATAGCAGCCTTGGCTCTCGTGACCGAGATGTTGAACGGGGGGGGTTCTTGTTCTCCATTGTGCTTCATTCATGAGCTGCGTTGGGGGACGGAGGGGTTTGCAGCCCGTAAAGGAAAAACTGAACATAATAAGTGTGCATCCATCCATTTATTTTCTACTGTATAATAAGTGTACATAATAAATATCAATTTAAAATGTAGTACACATGTTAAACCATATAAAAAAAATCAAAAACAGTAAAGGCAAATGCATTGAATCTATGAATGCATATTAAATGTTGAGTCAAGTAATGCGCCTGGCTCAGGTTTTGGGGGGGTCAAGCACCCTTAATGTCAATCGAAGCACCATCAACTGTGCCCTTTTTTTCAAGTTTCAACTTGTTAAAAATGTACAGGACATAGTACAGTACTATAACTTATAATAGAATAATTGAACAATCAGATGTGCCTCTGGAACTGTCAGCACTCTCCAAACATCTAATCCTAGAATTGCCCTGCCCATAACAGATGTATTGTATTGGGATGGATATACAGTTCACAAGCTTTGAGAAACATTGATATACATTTTCATGCCATACTACAACACAAAAAAGTCAATTTAAAAAAGTAGCTATATAAAAGTGCCACCTTGACTTACTTACTTGACTTAATTCTCTGATCAAACTCATAACCATACACTTGTGGATAATGTCTACATACTGTATCCAAATGTAAACTTAGTGTATGATAATTGAGCCAGATATTTTCGTTCATTAATGTGACATCACTGTATAACTACAGTGAAAATATAGTTTTTTGAGAAGGAAAAAAAATTATTAATGTAGTTGTATAAGTGTGCACAAGCTTTTGTAGTTTGGGAATGTGGCTGTGCCGAGAATGAAGCAAATTCAAACCTGTTAAATGGGATTGCACACACAACGCATTCTGCATTAGCACCACAAATAGTGTTTTGGTTCTTCTGAAATGAAACTATGAGAGTTAGTTGGTGCATGCTGTCCTGTGATGCAACCACGGTGCAGTAAAAAAAAAGGTATTGATGCAAGCTGCAACGTGTCAAAGTGTTGATCTGATTTACTCCGTTCAGATGTGTGCTTGCTGCAACTTCACAATCTGTCAAAAAGACAAAAGCAAATATGTGTTTTGAGTGTAAATCAATAAAAGCATGAGATACAAAATTAAGCTTATATATGATACTGGAAAAAAAACAGACCACGAGAAATTTATCAGTTGCTCACATTTTGCTATTTTGGCTAGGTACATTACATGTTTGGATAAGCTTTTATATGTAGAAATGGGGAAAAAAAGAGTTAACGTGTTTTTTTTTAATTATTATTTTATTTCTAACCTACAGCGTTGGAAGATATGAAGTGGTTAGTTTTTGCATAAATATGTTTTGTTTAACACATTTTCCGAATATGATTTGAATGATTTCGGGATGGTGAAGTGACTGAGTGAGGGCCAACAAAATTGCACTGATTTTTCTTTGAAAAAAAGACACTGACCTCTAGTGGACATATGGAGTCAACGTGAGTGACTGGTTTGTCTCTAAAAACGATGCAGCCAAGCGAAACACTTTTAACTGAATGAATTATTACGCTACGTAAAGAACAACAATGGCAGTTGTCGTCGCTCTAAAGGCAGTTGGCTTTAATAGAAGAGCCTGGGAGAACCTGTTTGGATGCCACCAGATGTTGTCTGTACCGCTTTGCCACCTTGCTACAACGACATTCATGCATTTGTGACACATTCTAAAACAAGTTAACGCATATAATGCTAATAACAATTTAATAACCATGACGTCTGCTGACCAGAAGCTGAGCTGCACTGTTTTTGTCAATGGACCGCATGGTCGCATGGCTTGAATACTTTCCTACCAGTTTCCCCTTGGTTAAATTACAATTGTTTATGATGGGTAACTAGTTTTGAACGGAATCCGATTACAATTTGTGGCACGCCTACATAAAATGCAGTGTTCAATGGGCCTCGAATGTTTTTTTTTCAAACTGTATGAAAGGTTTGAGTATATTAACCGCTCGCCCAATAAGCGGCCATATAAAAATGTAATTAACTTATTTTTATGTCATGTGAAACGTTTTTTTTTTTTTTTTTTTTTTTTTGGGGGGGGGGGGGGGGGGTGTCGAGACAGGTAAGCCAAGAAAGATAGGTTCGTAAGCGTCACGTGATGGCGAAGCGACGGTCTAGAAATGATAGTCCAAACAATCATATTGCATTTTAAAACATAAGGTCATCTACATTTTTTCAAGCTCTATAAAACCAAAACTATCTGAAAATTGTGATTTTGACTATTACAGAACGTGTGTTAAATACAACGCGTTTGCATACACGAAGAAATACGAGACCGCCGAAGAAACGAAACAGGAAGTTGTAGAATATTATAGTTTATCTTGTGATTTACTCTTTGTTTGCCTGTGCTACTTCCGGATATATCAAAACAATCAGGGCGTCGGTGACATTTTTAGCGTCACCTGTCTCAGCCAGACGTCAAACAGTGCGGCTCCATCATGTTTAAATCATGTTTCATTTATTCGTTCGGATTTGTTTCCTTTTTAATTCTCCTTTTGGGCATCGTGCTGGCCTTGTCTAACGTGTTTTCAAAAATAGTGGAGTCAGTGGCGCAGAAGGTAAGCTAGAAGCCTAGTCTGACATATTACTAACCGTGCAAGGTAACATTAAATGTGAGTTTAAGTTTAAAAATAAAAAAAAACAACGCGTTGTCTGTTTAATCCCTCAATGGTCTACTTGTTGTGAAATACTGCCATGCTGACCGCTTTACCCACGTGATACCACTTTCGGCTTTGTCAGCATCTCATTTTTGTCAGCATCTCAATTTACGCGATAAATTTCTTATTCATATAGTTGCCTGTTGCTGTAATACTTGTGTGGCTCAAACTTCCCGGGCTAAATTCCGTGTGTGTTCCGTGTGTGTTCCATGTGAACTGGACGTTTTCTAACCCCAAAACCCAATATCTGTAGGAGATCGTCTTGAGGAATGGTACCGATGCATTTGATGCTTGGGAGGATCCACCGGCGCCGATCTACATGCAGTTTTATTTCTTCAATTTGACTAATCCTTTGGAAGTGCTAGACGGGGACAGGCCTGCTGTCCTGGAAATTGGGCCATACACTTACAGGTAAGAGGGGAAGAAATACACGACAGTATCGAGGGCTCGAGAAGACTAGACCAATGGTTTTCAACATTTTTTGAGTGACATACAGCCTATGAAATACGTTTTCCAACCAAGTATCTCCTTACCAACACAAAACATTTTTGGTTGGGAAAAAAAACACTTAAAACAGAGTGCTGTATCAACGTTGTCTGTTTTTTCTTTTAAATTTAGTAACTTCATTTGTGCAGTGCCCTCTGTTTAACTAGTAGAAATAAAATATATATAAAAAAGAACTAAATTAAATATAAATGAAGATTTGTGCATCTAAAAATGATCAACATAATGCTTTTTCCTTTTTAAGATTATTGTAAAGACTTGTTATTTCTATAACAGATCAACTACAAACAAATCATTAACTTATTTTTAAACAAAACTGTCAATTGATTGACTCAATTCATTTAAATTGCTGACAGGTTTTGCTTGGTGAGTATTACATTCTGGGTCGTACCATTCTGGTATGGGGTGAGACCGGAATTTTAGGCTAGCCTGCTAAATATAAAAATCTTCTTCCCTCTATGTGTCGGCACCAAAGTTATGGAACAGCTTACTTTTCCAAGTTAGGGCTGGTCAGTTGGTTGGTTGAACATTTTAAATCGCTGCTAAAAACCTAAAAGTCACTTCTCTCTGGCATTCACTCCAGACTAGATAAGTAATCTTGGGTCTGTCTGTCTGTTTGAAACTGTTTTTTAGACTCTGTTTTTATATTAATTTGATCACTGTTTTATTGTTACATTTGTGCACAATAACTTGTTCTGTAATTTAGTATTTTAGTAATTGTGCAGCACTTTGGTCAGCCCTTTGAGGTTGTTTTTAAATGTGCTTTATAAACAAACTTGACTTTACATAAATTATTTAATCATTATTTCAAACTTAGTTTTGCATACTTGCATACTTTAAAACATATTTTAAAATCTCACATACCCATTCATATAACCCATTTGAAAACAACTGGACTGAAAGTACCAAAGATAGTAGCAAGTCTCTATACTGTATGATGGTAATGATTCTCTATTCATTGTCACTTAATTAGTTGAATTTTAGAATTATAATTTGATTTCTTTTATATAAAGTGTCATTCTTCATCTGTGTCTTATAGTTCCCCTTTTACACCATTACCTAGTAAGATATATATATATATATATATATATATATATATATATATATATATATATATATATATACAGTCGGCCCCCGGCTTACGAGCACCCTGATTTACGAACAATTCGCCTTACGAGCGTGGATCAGGGAGATTTTTGTCCTCCGCTTACGAACAAACCTCTCGCCTTACGAGCAATTCGACATGCCGGCCATTGAGTATGTAGAACTGTTCTCGTTTAATTGTGTCAATAAAATCAACAGTAGCGACATCATTAATCATCAGTAGATACTTGTGGCAGTTACGTGAACGCTATTGGTCTTACAACGTCACACTGACTGTCTCACTCACGGTGTCTAAATATATTACCATTTAAGTGTAGTGTTTGTACAGCTAAAGGGAAAAACAGCTGACATGAAATTAAATGTGCCGATTGCAGGACAAAGAATTGTCATTGGTTTAAATGTGTGTTTTTTTTTTAATTAATTGTCAATACATTCCAACCGTTTAAAAAAAAAAGTGCGAATAATTATCAGTCAGTCACGGAGATGCGAATATGCTATTGGTCGATTAAGGTCACCCGGTCTCGCTCACGGAGATGCTATTGGCCGGCGTCACACGTCAATCACAGAAATGCCGATATGCTATTGGCCGAACGCCTTTATCTAGCTTGAAGGGACAGGATGGAAGGAAGCAGAGAAAATTAGTGAAAAACGGAATGTTGTGAAGACTTTGCAAACTTTATCTGTTAGACATAGCTTCTAAAATTACTAGCAGCGGTAAAGAAAGAAATAAGAGGATGATGTTTTAGTATCTGCGTGATTTGCACCCTGACTGAAAGAGTTACTGTAACACTGTAAGACCAATAGCATATTTATCGCCGTGTTAACCTTGAGCGTTGGACTCTGCCCCCTATGCTTACACCCAGCTCAAGTCTCGTCGTTTCAAAGGTAAAAGCTATTTATCCAATGTATTTAATATAAAATGCAAGTGTGCAGTAGATTATGTCACTCAATTTTAATATATGTATACAGTGTGTCGTTTTTACCTAAGACTTCTGCGCGCGATGCACGCATTCACGAATTAACATGGGTTTGGATTGCCCGCTATACGAGCAATTCGAGACACGAGCGTAGCCGCTGAACGGATTAAGTTCGTAACCCGGGGGCCCACTGTATATATATATATATATATATATATATATATATATATATATATATATATATATATATATATATATATATATATATATATATTATTTCCTTGGTGGCTCAAAATATGAAATTAATGTCTTGCCCACATCTGGAGAAAACAATACAATGAATAAAAGCTAAATTAAAATACAGTTATTTATAGAGTTTAATATCCAGTGGCGGGATATTCAAAGTATGTGGTAGTTCAACCAGTTTACAAAAAATGCAGATGAGATTCTCCAGCACACCTTTTGTTTAACCAGTAAATATGCTAATAAATAAACTGAGTATGGATTTTTAGTTTTGAGGACACAAGTTTGTCAACTTGTTCTGACATGAAACTAAATATCTTAAAATAACTTTCAACATTTTTTTGGTAGTGTTTCATGTGCAGCAGGTTGAGAAATTGCAAAACAAGCTGGTCTACTCTGATCTACTGCATGTAAATATGTACTGATAAAACACTGTGCCATTAATTGTTTTTATTTCTTTTTGTTACTTACTGTTAGTGCTTTGTTGCAACTTGAAGCTGTTTTTACAGTCCTTCATGTTGTCGGTTTAAGAGCAAGAAAAAAGGTTCAATGTTTTTGAGTCCCTAGTAACAAGCTGTTGACCAACAGGCGTTAAACATTTGATGTCTGACTTTTCAAAACCGAACCACGGACTTGCGGTGGTTTCCTCTTTTGGGTATCTTCTTTGTGGGCCCTGCCTCTGCTTTGTTCTCTGCTAAGCTCTCCATGAATGGCATGTTGTTCCCATCCCTGCTGCGCTATCTGTGCCTTGAACGAGTATTTGCGGCTGATGTAAAAAGACCCCTGTCTTTTAAGGAGAATCATTGCTGTTGAATATTTGATATTGATGAGGGAATACTGTTCCACAGTAAGGAAGTAGACCTCCTTGTCCACTCTAACGCACTTCCTTTATTTCTTGTTGTTGAACCCAGAGAATACCGGCCTATGGAAGAAGTGTTTTTTCACGATAATGGCACAAAAGTAGCAGCGGTCAACACTAAAACATACATATTCCAGCGTGACATGTCACGGGGTCCGGAGAGTGATCTCATCCGGACAGTCAACATACCTGCTGTGGTGAGCGTCCACGTAAACCTTTGTATCTGACCACAAACTAAGTGATAACCAAGAGGAGAAAAAACATTGTTCTGTTTTTGCTCCCTTCTGTTCAGACGGTGATGGAGAAGTTCAAAGATCAGCCTTTTTTCGCCAACCTGATCTCGTCGTACATGAAGGAGAAAGATGTGGGCTTGTTCACCACGCATACAGTGGGGGAGCTCCTGTGGGGTTACGAAGACGCTCTCCTTAAAGCCATTCACGCTTTCAAACCTGACGTGGATCCTGTTTTTGGACTCTTCCACAAGGTTTTGAATCACCTCTCCCTAAGAATGTTAATCATGGAAGCGAATCAAGAGTATAATCTATTGTTTGCGCTTAGCTTTGTGTGTTTTGTTGACACGACCCCTTTCTGATACGATTCCAGAATAATGCGAGCAACGACGGAGAATATGTGTTCCTCACAGGCCAGCAGGACTACAAGGACTTTGCTCGAGTGGATACTTGGAACAATCAAAGGTTAATGAGCGTTTGATGGAATCAGTTGCCATTTGCTGAAGTTGTAGCAATGTTGCAATTTTCTGAATGGTATGAATTTTGGGTAAAATTAGCCGTTTCGTTATTCAATTCTAATTTTTGGATTTATGATTCGATTCCAAAAATTTTTTTGATTCAAAACAGTTTTTGATTTAAAATGATTTGGTTGACAATTATTCCTGCTACAGTCTATAGATGTACAAAAAAATTGTCATGATCTACTCCAGTCCGCTTTGCAAAATAGAATGACAAATTGAGACATAAAATAGTCCAGTTTTTACATGCATTAAGTTATGAATTGTAAGGATTTTTTATTTCCACAATACACAGTGTGGACCAGAACTCTCACTATTTTTTATGTTGATTCATTGACTAGAATGGAAGATGGAAACCTTGTTATCTGATTAAGTATTATAAACAGAAATGACTTGATGGACCATTTATTGTAAAAAAATAATCATGTAATTGCACCCCGTCATGATTGTTGATATAGATGAGCCATTATGGATTAATATAAAAAATCCCATATTTAGATAGTTGCTGTTTGTTGAATTCTCCTTGGTTGTGCGCATCTGTTGTAGTTACATTGAAACCAACAGTAATATGCGGATTTGTTTTATTTATTTTTATTTATAAAACATGGTGGGGCATTTTATATCAATTCTGTATCATCATCTAACCCACACCTAAAGTTAAAATCGACTTATTTTCTTGATCGTTGATTGTTTTAATTGAATATTAAAGTCAAGCCTAACCAATTCTTTTAACAGTGGTTCTCAAGATTTTTCTTAGCTCGATTTTAAAAATACTTACATACAATTCTATAGATTATTTTTGTTGTTGTTGTTGTTTTTATATACAGCTCGTTGAATTGGTGGACGTCTGATGAGTGCAACATGATCAACGGAACCAACGGCGCTTCTTTCCATCCTGTCCTTTCAAAGAGGGAAACACTCTACATGTTCTCCTCGGACCTCTGCAGGTAGCTCAAAAATTAGGTTACTTATGTACTAATTTTTGCCAACTTTTATTCCTAAATGAAGTTGTGCGATTTAAACCTAGTTAATAATGCTGGTGTCAGATGACTGTTCTGACCAGCCAAGAAGAAAAAAAAATGCATGACCTGAAGGATCACAGTCAATACTGACTGCAATGTGTGCAGTCTGTTATTTTCCTAGTTTTATCTTTCTGTCAGAATTTTTGTTAGGAAACCGCTCCTTCTCCATTAGCCACGTCTGGATACGAGCTTAATCATTAGAGATTTTGTCTGGCTAGGTAGCCTCATGAATGAGAACTTTTGTTTGCTTACTGCTTACGTAGCACCTTCTCAAACTATTGCTCTGATTGTGCTTTCATAATGAGATTCCAAAACGTATAAAGTGATTTGAAAGTGGAGTGAACTGTAAAGACCTTTGAGAAGGGACAGTCCAAATAACAATGCCACATTTTACATGTTAGAAGCTAAAATGTATTTTTGTAAATCTCTGCTATGAGGAAAAAACCATCAGCATTTGAGGTTTTTTTTTTTTTTTTTTTTTTTTGTCAGGGTGTAATAATTTTATAATGTTAAGTAGGGATCAACTAATATCCTTTTTCAGGACCAATATTATTATTATGAGTAATCAAGGATGCCGATAACTGATATTTGGCGGCTAAAACATGGTCATTGTGGAAATGTCTTTGTCTTGTGAACATTTAAGATTTGCATATAATTTATTTTTGTATTTATTTACATTTCAGACAACACGCACTTTCGTTTTAATATCCTAACCAGAGGTTCAACTAATTCCCACGATCATTAGCACACCTTAAGAATCAATTTAAATGAAAATCCAACTGACAATAGTGCCATCTAACGGTGAATAAAACAGTGCACCAATTTGGTTCTTGAAGTTTGGGGAAACATGTCAGCGTCAGACACGATTTATGTAATATAAGAGCGCATTCTTTTTGCATATAGCTGTACTTTATTTGGGACTTTTGAAATGCATTTTGTGTTTGCCACTATAAGTCGCTAAATCTTCTGTAAGTTCTCCATTTTTTAAAAAAATAACAGGTTAATTATATTGATATATCTTATATTTTTTAAACAAATGTCAAACAAAAAGAAAAGGTGCAGGGTCTTGCAAGGGTCAGCAAAATCTCTTGTAAAGTTAACAGAAAATTTAAATCAATTGTTCTCTGAAGTTAACACAGTTATAAATTGATTAATCATCCATCAGATTAAAAAAAAGAAAAAAGAAAAAGAAACGACCTGTGCCGATATTTACCAGAATGCCAAATATCGTCACAGATAATCAGTCTGTCCCTACTTATAAGCTTAAAATCTTTATTTGATACTTTGATGAATATTGTTTTCTCTCTCAGGTCAATATACGCCGTGTTTGAGAAGGATGTAGCGGTGAAAGGAATTCCCGGGTATCGTTTCTCCCCGCCCAGCAAGGTATTTGCCAACTCTTCGGTGAACCCGTCAAACGCGGGCTTCTGCGTCCCCGCTGGCAACTGCCTCGGCTCCGGCGTCCTTAACGTCAAGCCGTGCAAACAAGGTGTGCAAATGTTGCATTTAAGTGTCGTGTGACCTGTTTTCTTGATCAACAGAAGTATCTTGTGCTGTTTTCAGATGCACCAATTATAATGTCTTCACCGCACTTCTACCAGGGAGATGAGAAATTTGTGCAGGCAGTTTTTGGCATGAGGCCTCGCAAGGAGTATCACCAAACCTTCATTGATCTCAATCCGGTAAGACATACTGTACATTCCTTGCTTCACATGATTTTATATAAAATGCCTCATGGGTTCATTGCCTAATTTGAATTGTCCATACTTGAGGTGCAAGTGTGATTGTGGATGGTTGTTTGCTTGCAGTTGGCTTGCGGCCAGTCTAGGTTGTACCCTGCCTCTCGTGCAATGTCCGCTGGGATAGATTCCAGCTAGGGCTGGGCGATATGGCTAAAAAAGAAACTCTCGATTTGCTTTTGTCATTCTGGATGATTGAACTAATTTACATGGAAGAAATCAATCCAGCAAACATTTGAGTCATTACAAAAAAAAAGAATGGTGATTTAAAATGAGCTTTAGTATAACCTAAGCATCTTTTTTTTTTTTTTTCCATATTCCATAGAAAATACCGAAAATTATATCACCTGTGCTTAAGGCTTGGGTAACAACCAATCATGGCTCATCTGTTGCTTATGGGATGTTCATAAGCTGTGATTGATTGATAGGCCGCTATCCTTCAGCACATGTGATACAGTGGACCATCACCATACGAAATATTTTTTTTCTGGAGTTGGAACTGTAAGGCAAAATCGTCGTATGGTGAGCAATAGAAACCGATGGGAATTAGCCATTAGCGTATAAAACCCCAGGTAAAAACATAAACATTTTATATATATATTAAAAGTTAGTAAAAACATAGTATAGTAAGTGCTACTTATATATATTACTGTATACATGTATAGAATTAAAAAACATCATAAATAAAAAATATATTAAGGATTTATTTACCTTTGGAGTGACATGACTTGAGCTACTTACAGCCATATTCCCTAGCGAGTGCAGCCTAGCCTAGCGTTCTTCGTACTGTATCTCTTGACTATCTCCTGCTTTGTTTCCATCCTAATCATCTTTTTACTTTTCCCTACATCACTAGCAATCTTGGGCCCCATGGCTAATGAATTAAAGTTTGAATTAAGCACCAAAATGCACAATAAATACGATTTTGTAAGCACTTACACGAGATCAATTCTTTAGCAAATTGACATCTTAGTGACACGGTGACGCCAACCAATAGCAGACCAGCATCTTGGTGACGTTTTTGCGCCGATCAATAACAGACCAGCGTTTTAGTGACGTATGCAGTGACGCATGTAGTGACGTATGAGCGTAGTGGGACTCACAGTCATACGCACACTGACTGCCAAGTTTGAATTTTGTAATCTTTATTGATGTCATAAAGTGGAAAAAATGCCGTAAAGACGAGAGGAAAAAACTCAGTATTCCACTTGTTAACGTGAAAAAAACGTATGCCAGGGAAGCCGAAACCCTGGGGTCCACTGTATAATTTTCAGTCAGCAGCTGGAGGAAAAAATTGCTTTTAAAAGTAGTAATTGTGCATGAAAAATAATTTTATTGAACCTTGAATTCCAAAAATGTGATTTTCATGTTTTTAAGAGTCCATAAATTCAATCCCAGGTACTTGTTCACGTATTTTTTCAAATATTTTCAAGTGTTAGGTTAAAGAAGTGTCTAAAAATGGCTGGTACTAAAAGAGTGAATTATAGAAAAAATATGAACATTTCCTTGCTAAAAAATAGCTGAATAAGTGGACGATCCCTATAAATACCACAATTAAGTAGTTAGTAATTATAGTATGTCTCGTAAACCACCAATCCAGAATTCTGCCATTTTGGGGAAATCTTAATTTCATGATTTCTCTAATTTTCAAAACATTTTTTTCTTTTAAATGAGAGCTTAATCGAAATAATTAGATTTATTGATAGCTCTTACACACCTGCAACCTTAGAGGGTACAAGTGCCATAAAAACAGATGCATTTGTTCACTCATCTTAACCGCTAGATGGTGAACTGCGTATACTTTAAATCTTCATGCAGCAGTTGTGTTAGGTACGACTGGCGATAATCCAGTAGCTCTTATCATATAGCATAACTTGCTGCCCTTATGACAAGGCTGCACTAAAGATAACAACAAACAAAACAGCACAGTAGCTCAAGATGAGCACCGCCACGTTAACTACATGTTGACCTCTGAACTATGAATCAAGGTTCACCGCAGCGCTGCTTTTGGTGTAGTTGACAAATCGACTCATAACTGTCATCGGATTTTTGGTGGTTCTGCAACCACTGAAAAAAATTAGGGGGAAACATAGGGTGAATTCACCTTGCAAGATTTGAACACAGAAACTAAAAACTGGTTGATAACCTCACCTTTTTTTTCTGTTTTTGTCTTTAGCGTGGATATTCTTGGAAAAAAATGTTTATAAACCATAACAACATAACTCCCAAATCCAAATTTTAGCATCTCCAACATTTATTTAAAGAAAATGAAACCTGGTCAATAAACCAGCTGTATTTTTGGGTTCTTTTTTCCCCTGATCTTTATAAATGTTAATCAAAGTTATTGTGTTTGTATTAATTGATTATTTTATTAATTTTAAGCTGAGCATTTTGGTGTCTACCTCATTTCTCATTGGAGTCTGCTGTGATAGGCCTCAGTTTATGTGCAACCAACCCTATGTTAAGTTGGCAGCCATATATATATATATATATATATATATATATATATATATATATATATATTATATAATGGGTGGGATTGTGAATATTTTAATTTGTTAAGTCGATTTGCAATTTATTTGTGCTAGAGGTCACTGTGCTCAGAGTTCAAATAAAAAAAAAAAAAAGAAAGTAAGTGTGAAGCCTTGATGTATTTGTGACCAACTCCATTGCAGCTGACTGGAATCGTCCTACAAGCTTCCAAGCGTCTCCAGGTCAACGTCTACGTTGAGAAAATGGAAACATTCAGGTAAGGAAGTAAATGCAAACAGAACTTTTGTCATCATTTTTTTTTTTGTTTTTGTTTTAATCCTGCTTGAACATCCCCTCCTTGTGACTGAACGCATGTAGGAGAGGCTGCCAGTAACTCTTAACTGTAAACTAATGATGCCACCATCATCTTTAAGAATGGACTTTGCTACATTAGTCCTCAGCTTGACGATAATAAAGATGATAATCGTCACATTTCACCATCCTCACAATATCTCTTCACGTGTAATTTTCATATCAAAAATCTTAATATCGTGCATATACCAGTGGTTCTCAAATGGGGGTACAAGTACCCCTGGGTGTACTTGAAGGAACTCCAGGGGGTACTCAAGATTTTAACTAAAACAAACAAACATGCAAAAGTCTCTTAAAAATAATAGTTTAATTAAACTTTTGAGAAAAATATAAGTTCATAAATATATATAACATATATATAACATATATGAGTTTATTCAATTTCATTATTTTAAAAGACAAGATTCTTCCCCATACTAGAATGGTTCGACCCAACTGCTCGCATGCCACCTCTTGTTAACTGTCATGTTAATGATTTATTTCTGTGACACATCTCTACTACGATCGCAAAAAAATGACATTTTAAGATGAGTATTTTTCTGTTTTCTGTTTTCTTTTCTACTATTTCTTTATGAGAACAGTTTTGACACTACTGTATGCTGATAGTTTTTTGTGGACAAATATTTATCAATAATTAAGTTAATTATTTACTGTTTGTGAAAGATCTCAACTGTAATATCAAAAGAGGACACTTTGTATTTAATAATTTTCAGTGGACAAATATTTATTTTTTTTATTTTTTATTTTTGAGAACAAGTCTGACACTTAATGTTGGTTATTTTTTATGGACAAATATTTTTTGAGAATAAAGTTACTTCTTTTTGATAACAGATCACTTCTATGATCCAAAAGAGGACATTTTATGTTGATTGTTTTTTGTGGAGAAATGTTTATTAATAATTAAGTTAATTATTTATTTTTGTTAACAGATCTCTCCTATAAACCCAAAAGAGGATGGTTTATATTTACTATTTTTACTATATTTACTATTTTTTTTTTACTATTTGTATTTATTTATTTTTTGAGAACAGGTCAGACACTTAATGTTGATTATTTTTTTGTGGACAAATATTTAGTGAGAATAAAGAACCACAGCTTTACACTAATGACTTTACCTGTCTTCTCTTTTTTTTTTTAAATTGTTTTTGATATGGGTTATTTTTCTTCCAGCCAAACAGGAAATGTGAAACCCGTGATCTTTCCCATACTTTACCTCAATGAGGTAAGAACATGCATGCACTGATACACACATCATAATCCTGAAGCAGTAACCCAAAACCTTTCCACTCATGACTGATATTGTTGTTTCTATCAAACATAAAATAATACTGCATGTCTTGTTCTACCTTCGACAAATATAGTACACTAACAAATCTAACACAAGACATGAATTTCTGTATTGCAAAAAAAAACTGACTAAAAACAGTTTAGCAAGAAAGTAGGTGTGAGTGCTAATCTCTGATACTAATTAGGCTACGTGTTATAAATCACATATTGACCTTTCAAAATTCTCTCGAGTCACGCCCTTAACCTTTCTGGCATCCTCAGAGTGTCATCATCGATGATTCATCTGTGAGCAAGCTCAACGCCGTGCTGATGGAGCAGAATGTTCTGATAAACGTTCCTTTCATACTGATCGGGATTGGCATTCTCCTGGGAGGAATCTTCATGTTGCTGGTGTGTCGCCACAAGATGCCAGAGGTGAGTCACCCCCCCCCCCCCCCCTTCCAAAAAAATGTATAATATAATATTTCATATATATGTTTTTTCGGTGTTTTGAGGTTACGGCCGCGTGCAGTAAACAATTGAGATCTTATTAAGTGCTCTAAAAACAGTGAAATGCCTATGAACAAGGTTTTTTTTAATCAAGCAAATCTTTAAAGTACATATTTGTTGGGTTTATTACTTCAGTTAAAATCATAAAGTTCAGAAAGACATTTTTTTTTTTAGCACAGCTTTAGTTAGTAGTATAGTAGTAATGAGAAAATATGTTTTGTTTTATCTTTTGTAGAGTACCGCTGCAGAACGGCAGCCACTGCTTACATCATAGCCCCCCCGGAACCGGGACCGAGGGCTGATGCCAGGATTTGCCATCTTAACTAAATCAAGTATTCTGTGAGTCTGCACCTTTAGAGGTCTGAGTACAGGTCTGCTTTTGTGTCTTCTCAGTTGGCTCAACCTAAAAGTACTGAACTAATCAAAGCTCCATGCAATCGTGACGATATTTTTAGTTTAAATTTTTTGGGGGAATTTGAGTCCACACCTTCCTGATCTGAATGCATTTTGAAGTGTCATAACTGCTATACCGCAAAGTGAACAAAACCCGTCAATCTGGAAACGCTTGTAAATATTTTTTCTTTAAATGCACATTTTATTCGTGAAATGTCAAGTGAACTGTAGTTCAGTGACCCTGGATAACACAGTATTGCACACTAACAATATAAAGGGATGTTTTTGCGTGTGTTTTAATTATTTACATGTAATTCCAATACCTCCACCCCAAATCCTGCTGACAAAATGCTAACATTTTGCTAGCTCACTTCTAGGAATGCCTCCGCCTCCTCTTATGACTGTTCTACCAGCAGCTTTTGGTCCGAGTATTATTAATGAGTATCTTTTCAAATGGGCTGCATGAGTTAAGTTACCGTATGAGATAAAATACCACAATAACCACTCGTCGTACGTGTAACTGTCCTCTGATCTAGTCATCTTGTGTTCTTTGTGCAGTTTCAAATGAAAAAGAGAAATGTTTACATGCGGCTAGTCTTGTCACTAGGTCACCTATCAAAGAAATTGTCATTTGCCGTAATCCTGATTTCAATAATAAAGTCATCGTGCTTCACATTAAGGTGCTGTTATTCACTGACTCATGTTTAAAACGTTTTTGTGCAGGGATTGGAATGTTGGTAGGAAATTTTAGGGCTGCTTAAAACTTCTGGAAACCGTTTTTTTTTAGGGTTTTTTAATTAAAAGATTTCTAATGATAAATTAGTACTTAAATTGCCAACATTATGAAGATTACATTGTTTAGTAATGCTGTCACGACATCAAAAAAACTCACTAATTGATTGAGATCTGTAATAATTGATCTAATGAAGTTCTTTTTAATCTAAAAAATCTCTGAGAAAAATCCTCAACCAGTTTATTATTTATTTAGATTTGTTTTTTATTGTGGCAGATCTAAAAGATTGTTACACAACAGAAAATGGAGGCTTCTGTCATTTAGTTTCTTAAAAAGATGCAATTATAACAATTCAAATAATCAAAAGATGACAAACTAAAACATTGTCCGTATGTCCAATGGACACTGCCTCAAATATGAGGAATTCCCAAGTTGAGTTTGTCAGTGACCTTTGCTGTGTACCACTACATTAGCGTCTTTGTTGCTATCGTTAGCTGCGGCCAAAGTCACAGACGGGTGCTTTGCATTTATGTGCTAGGCTCAATTTGAAATGCTGCTATGGTAAGCAAACCTTTTGTGAAGAATTTATATCACTCTACCCTTATCAAGAATGACATTGAAGTGTTTTTCTAAAGTTACATTTTTTTGTTTAGCAGACAGAGTATTCTGACATGCGCTCACATATATTTTCACATCTTCCTTGTGCCCTACAACCTACAACAGGAGCCTATTACGTTATGCCAAACACAATAATAGCCGATCAGTGTTCACTTTTCTTTTCCAATCCCAAGAGCTCAAGCACAAAAATCCTGATGCATAAAAAATGATTTAATCACCTGTACATTCTCAAAATTTGACTTCTGCCTTCAACCTAACGACACACTGGAGCAGTGGGAATTAGACGGTGTCATGCTCAAGGACACTACAGCGGTAAGTTCAGAGGAAGCTTTACTTATTTTATTAATTCAACCATCTAAACTGTCTAAATTTAGAAGAAATTTCAATTGGCAGCTCATTTGTTTTGATCATTTGGTGCGGATGACCCCCAGGGAAAACGATTTGTTTTTACCCTTTAAGTGTCGTTGTGATAGGGATTGGCATCTTTTTTATTTTTATTTTTTCCAAGCACTTGGGTATTTTTCTGATTAGTCCAGTGGTTTCAAACTCGTTTTAGCTTTTTGGCCTTGTGGAGGAAAATCAATTCCCAAATGGGCCGGATCAATAAAATCATGGAATATACTGCGCAGTATTTTAAAACTAAAATTTCAAATGTATGAGTATTTTTTTTATTAGTGTCCAAAATAGTAAATCACAACATCACCATTAAAACATCAACATTACTAATAATAAAAAAAAATATTTCAGTTTTTAATTTATTAATAAAATTTAGGTATTTTTTATACTTCACAAAATCAACTCGCCGCCCGGATTAAACCATTTGTGGGCCACAACCGGTCCGCTGGCCATATGTTTGACACCACTGGTTTAGATAAACCTTTAACCAGTATAAATGCTGTAAAAAAAAAAAAAAAAAAAACAAGTTAGCAGTAGTTGAAAGTTTTTTTTCGATATCGCTTTTTCCAGGTGTCAATATTAAAAAGGGTACAGTTTTAGGTATACCATTTTTATAGATATTATTTATTTATGGCCAGTGTGGCAAGTGGGTGGGGGCGGGGGGACGAATTGTTTTCTCTTTCCTGGGTGGGGCTTTGCAAAATAGAATTGAGAAGCACTGTTGTGTGCCGAAGTTACAAATGACAAAATCAGATGAAACATTTGCATGTACGCAACTTAAATGTTTCATAAATAGGAAGTTACGTAGATGTAATTTCCCAGCATAGAGCCGTTTAGGTAAAAAATGAAGGTAAAAAAAAAAACTTTTCTGGTGGTGCATGATTATATCCTGTGTGTGAGACACACGTGGAGTTGTCCTCAATCCACAGGTTAAAGACTACTTTGCAGTAAATACTGATAAGTGCACCTGCCTGCTTGTATCTAGAGATCAGATTGGTTTCCCCCTCAGGCTCACAGGCGTCTAATAACGGAACTGATTCCGAATGGTAGCTCCTCCTTAACCTAATTAAAGCCTTTTTAATGGAAGCCGCGCTTCATCGGGACATTTCGCTCCACCTGGACACCATGAGGGCTCTTGTGCAGAAGTTTGTTGTTCTGTCGCTGCTTATGGCTCTCCTCTGCAGCACACGGGTGAGTTAACAGCATGGGTTCATGACTGTTCTCAGCCATGCTAAAATAATCATTTTTTTGTGGTCTTCTCAGGTGGATTCCGCTCCTGTGCCTGAGGACTGGACTGGCTTGGTCCAGCGGACCAAGAGATCTTTGCTGTGGCGTTGGAACTCCATGAAGCCAGTGGGTGCCAGCTGCAGGGATCATATGGAGTGTGCCACTAAATACTGCAGGTGCTGCACATCAGGCAAACATGACGTTGACGTTTTTCCAAAGTTTGAGTTTAGGCAAGAGCTGTAGTGTGCGGTAGTCTGTGTTTTAATCTAAATGGGCTTTTTTTCTTAATCAAAATAGCTTGGACAAATAATTCTAACATACCCTCTTAAAACCTAGCTTATCCATTTTTTGTCCTCTGTATTGGACATTTGCTTTTGTTCTGTATCTTTGGACTCATTTGAGCTGATCTACAAGGCCCAAGCCTTCAAAATTATGTCTCATGTTAAGGTAAGACGCAACTGAGTTTGCATTCTTGCTGAGACAAAATGGACACAACAGTGGACACAAATGAATAGGCATCTATTACTTTTGCTAATATTTATTTTTTTCATATATTAAATTTAGCTTGCTATAGCAATTCTACTCTTAAAATTTAAAATATTGCACTTTTTATCTGTACATTAATTTTATTTTGGGCTTTTTGTCAATCTTAAGTGTAATAATTATATGTGTATATAATGTACATATATGTATATGCGTTGCATCTATATATGTATGTAATATGTAAATGTATATTCTGTATATATTCATTTTGCTTATTATTTTATTATTTCACAGCAGTTTTCTTCTAAAATCTCAGGATCAAGTCATGGAGTGAAGACGATACATAAACGTTGTCTTGTCTTCACAGGAAAAACTTTTGCTCTTTCTGGAAATTGACCTGAAGAACACAAACAATTCCATCTGGGCGAGTGTCCGCACAACAAGCTGCTTCTTCATGGATCAAATCAAAGAAAAACATTTGTTTAAACCACAAACACACCCCCACATTACATAATCATAATGATCTGCATGAAATGAAAATTTGGTTACTGGTTCTTTGTTTATGATCAAATTACTCGAGTAATCTGATTAGCCTGCACAGCTGCAAAACAAAGCTGTAAAAAGATGTAGACATGTGACCTGGCCTGTATTGTATAAATCAGTTTGTTGTCAAATACACACGCCAATGCAATGTTCAAACACTGTCCTTTTATGTATTTATATGTACATACTGTAAACAATGTTAATAAGTTGCATTTTGAATTTGAAGACGTTTTGTAAAGATTTTAATAAAGTTTCTAAAATAAAGTTTCTAAAATAAACATATAAGTCAAATAAAAGTACACAAAATATGCCTTATTTATGACGTGGAAGAACACAGCCTTTTTTTCTTTTTTTTTTACATAGATTACGTTCAGCAGTTTTTAAAAAAAAAATCTTAATTACACTAAACGTTTGATTGTCAAATCATTGTAAATTTAGAGGACAAAATGACTCACTTGCCAGTGAGGCCAGCACAAAAGGTACACCTGCATGACCTAATGTAATCCAATACAAGTTATTAAAATAATAATTTTTAAAAGGTTACAAAAATGGTAATAGTTTTCAAATTTATTAGTTTGAATGTAAGGACTAATATACCACAAGTTTATCACCCACCCCCCACCCAAAAAAAATAAAAATAAAAATCTAGTTTCTTGCCACTAGGTGACAGGCTTAGCCAGCTTTATTTTTGTTTTGGACGTCCATTGGCATGTGGGGCTTCTGCGCGAGACATGCGTGCCTTTTAATAATTTTGAGATTGTTGTGTTTTCTGTTTAACCGCAATCGGCCGTAATATTAGCACAAGTAGTATATACGAAAAGAAAAAAACGTGTTATGAACTGCAGCCCTATTTTTTTCCAACTGTCTTAGAGACTGCAGTTCTTCTTTCCTCATTGGGTGACAGGTTAGTGACGTCACAGGTCCTCCAGCTGGCGATGGTGCCGGAGCTTCGGCGTGGAGGGGGGTCCGTCCGGTCCGTGGTGATGCAGTTTCACATTCGATGACTAAACCTTCATCTCCTTTGACTACAAAGTAACCTTCCATCTGGGATGTGCATTCGTCACTTAGGCGCTTTGTTTTCATTTGTGTATAAATAATTTAGGAAGGAAGCTGTTTTTTTTTTTCTTTTTTAATAGATGCTCCCACAAGAAAGTGACCCTAGTAGAAGAGAATGGAGGTGACTCGTGACTGAAAGCTCTTCGTAAGTATGTTTTATCTTTATGCTTGTTTTTCAAGTCACCTCGCTTGTTTTTATTTAAATGTGTTTGTGTTCTTGTTTTGATCTTGGTGGCACCACCACTGGCATCCTACATTTCTGTTTCTCCAACATTTAGCGTTTTTTTTTTTTTTTAATCCATATTCGGACTGAACCCTTAACCCTTGAGGCACCAGAGTGTTTGTAATATGACAATTTAAAAAGGTTGGAGCTTAATATTTTCAGGTGCCCTGAGAAGTGGAAGCTGTTGTAGAATCACCTCCTGTTGGTTTAATAGTAGGCAGATGCTCCAATACTTTTGTCGATAAACCTTCAGGCTCTGGCCTTCACAATTTAATGGTCCCGTTATGTTTTTTTTTTTTTTTTTTTAATAATAATATTATGTTCCACGTACCTCCACTAGTCTAAACACTAGTCTGGATTCTATTAATATAGTGTCCGTGGAATATGAATTGATTAGCAAAATCCATCCATTGTTTATATATATATATATATATATATGTACATATATATATACATATATATACATATATATATATATATATATATATATATATGTGTATATATATGTATATATATATATATATATATTTATATATATATATATGTGTGTGTGTATATATGTGTATATATATATATATATATATATATATATATATATATATATATATATATATATATATATATATATATATATATATATATATATATGTGTGTGTATATATGTATATATATGTATATGTGTGTGCTGATTGCAACCTTTACTTTCAAGTATCTGAACATATGGAGCTGTTTTCTTTTGAAAATGTCAAATCTTCTCCACGCCAACTTGCTCAAAACAGCCCGCGTTTTGCTATGTCTCACTACATTAGCGTCTTTGTTTCTATTGTTAGCTGTGTCTGCTGCTGCTGCTGGGTGCTTTGCATTTATGTGGTAGGGTAAAATTTAGCTGCTTCAATGGTAAGCAACCTCCGACTTACAAAAATTGCATATCTCTCTACTGTCATCAAAGGTAACATCAGGTCTTTTTTTTAAGTTAAATTTACCGATTTATCGGGTCAAAAAGTATCCACTTATGTCTTATGTTCTTCTTGGTGACCTTGGTTTTCCAACCCGATGCATAACAAACACAAACATGCAACATTTTATCTTTACCGTTGTGGAATCTGCCGCCAACCCTGCAGATTAACCCACTTTCTAAGGCTGCTATATGTGATCTCAGTTCTTGACAGTTGTCCGAACATGCTATTAGGTTGTTTACTCTTTGTTGCTATTGCATGGGTGTTTTTTTCCGCTTCTCTTGGAGGATTATCTCCATATGTTTACATAAATGATGCCCAGACAATGGAGACTTGATATTTTTTCCCCAATAGTTATACTGTATTTTTTATAGAGCTGTGATTCAGTTGCAAAGTGAATGCATACAGTGAATGTAAGTGTCACATAATGTAATTCTTAAGTGTTTGAGCTAATTCCCATTGTGTGTTTGTGTCGATGTCTAACTTGTCATTTTAAACAATGTAGTGGGTGAGGCTGGCATATGATAATTGGCTCATGAATTCTTCCAAGCAGCAAGTGGCTCGAGAAACACGTGACTAATAGTTCCTGTTCATGTTATTTTGTATACAATGATGTATTTTTCTCTTATTAGATCGATAATCAATACTTAGTCCAAACACTGGATTCTGATTAATATACTTACTAGAATCAATGCCTGTTTCTTTCATTTAGAACAAATCTCCTTGGGCAAAAATAAATCTCGGCCAGCTTTGACTCTTTAGCGTCTCTTTAACATCATTTGACGTTTTAGCGTGTGAACTGGATGTTTGAATGAATGCGTGTGAGTTTGCAGCGAACACACTTTTCCTCATAGCACTGCCGGCGAGAATTGTCTGCAGTGCCGCTGACCTACTTACACAGACTGCGAAAAGTAGAAGACAGAGATGCTGTGGTAGGATCAGTCTAAGAAGAAAAGGAGTTTGTTCATTCCAAGAGGTGGCCGCACTAAAGCATAGGATTTAGGATTTCAATGATTTCTCCTGCCTTCCTCCTTTGCTGAGATGCTGCTGCATGTGTACAATTTAAGAGGCTTTTGTTTCTCCAAAGAGGAAACTCCCTGGGCTGCTTCTCATGTTGCACACTCAAAATGCTTAGCGGCAAAGTGCATCTCATTGTTTGTCTGAATCATCATCACTCAAGTGTGCAGCAGGAAAATACCAACACGCACGCAAGCAACTTTTGCCCACCTAACACTACGTGTATGTAAGGATGAATTGTAAAATACACTATATTTTGTTTGATTCAAATGAATTAATACTTGTAATTATATAACATTTGATTTGACATCCAATAGCCCCAAACACAAACAAATTTGTATCAAACAGAAATCTTCATTTCCCTTAGCATTTGACCTAATTATGATCACGGATGAACTGGAGCCGATCCTAGCTGACTTTGAATGAGAGGCAAGTTATGCTCTGAATTGGTTGACAGTTTGTCGCAGAGCGCATACAGTGCACAAAACAACCACACCTATGGGCAATTTTTACATTTCAAAGAGCCTAACCTGCATGTTTTTGGAATGTAAAAAGAAACTGGAGTACCCACAGAACATTTGTGAGGAGAACATGCAAATTTTATATAGGAGGCCAGAGGTGAACTTTAAACAAAGAACCTCAGGACTATTAAATTGGAATGCTAACCGCTATTGCACTGTGCTTACTGAACCGTACTGTCGAGTTTATTTAGATTCAGTACAAGAGTTGCATTGTAAAGGAAACGTTCCAGAGCTGGCAGCTACATGCGAATAACGTGTTTATGTTTAGTGTGACAGCGGCTGATGTGCTCAAAAGAAGAACAGTTCTGTTCCTATGGCTGCCTTCTAACCCAAATTTCTAAGCAAAATGGAGACGTAGGCTATTGCTTAGGTCAAGTCCTAATTTCTGGAGGCCACAAATATAAAACGATCAAATGAAAAACGATAAGTACGGTAGCAACTCAGCAGACCAAGATTGGCAGGTTGATAATACATGGTTTATAGAGAATAATGTAAAATGAAAAAAATATATGGAAGCATAACTACATAAATTCCTCTGTAAGTATTTTAACCTGGAAATTGAATGTAAAATGGTTGTAATTGGCAATTCACACAAGAGGTGACCACTGCCAAAGTCAGACAATACTGAAAAAAACAAGTGAATTGAACTATTCAATTTGTGCTATTCATAACCTCCGAATGTGTGTACTGTATATTAGTGCTATAATCAAGAGCATACCAACAGAGACAAAGATGCTGAGATAAAATAGCTTGACCGAGACCAAGTCCATCTAGCAGAAAATTACAAAAACACCACAAAATGACCAGTATCTTTTTATTTTTTATTGCATTTGCAAAACAAACCAATTCTTCTATGTTGTTTTTGAATTGATACAATGAAATAAACCCCACATCTAAGCAAATGTGTCATTTCATGTCTGAAAAATGTCTCATTGATCACAGCAGTACCGGCCTGGTCTTGAGCAGTCTTCATCAAAAAATGCCAAGGCTGCTTAAAAATGATTACAGATTAAGATTAAAGATGCCTTCTATTCTGAGATAAGACCGAGACCAATCTTGAGATCGACAATAATAATGTACAGTCATAAAATGAAGACTCCCAGCATTATGCTTTTTTGTTTGAAAAATGAATCCAGACTTAATTAAGCATTAGTACCTGTTTTTCGCTTTACAAATGGCAGTCTGTTTTGTATGTTTGCAGAATTTAACTTCCACAACATGAGTGTAGTGGATATGATTCATCTGATTGGACCAGTATGATTGGCGCATCCAATCTCTCAGGGGACACCCTGATCGCATGCCACTTCCCGCTGCTTCCTCTTCCAGCCTGGCAACTTCCCGTCCAGGCCCTGTGCGGCTCAGCTAGGAGGCCAGGTTTCTCTGGTCTGCCACGGGCGGCATCCCTCCCAGAGCAAGACAGGATCAGCCAGGAGAATCCAATTGCTATCAGTCACAAGCCTTTTTCCAACAGTTTTGGTAGCCTCATCGAGGACCGAGTCGAGGAGGAGGAAGAGGATGGCACCAGCGACTGCATCTCGGCCTCTTCGCCGGAAGAAACTAAAAAGGACGATCTTCGACCCAGAGGTAATCAGCGCATGCACAACTCATTCCTTCCCAATCCAGACCTGGATGAGGACGACGAGGATAGCGATGGGGACAACCTTCACAAATACCATGAGGATTCATCTTTTGTGTTGCATGGGACTTCCAACTGGCAAAGAAGCCTCGATAATGATGCGACCCATGAGAACATGGACTGGGGCCATCAAGATGTACTGCATGTCAGCAGATCTGGTGTGATGGCACCTAATGGAATGCCTAATCACGTCTCCTGCTTTATCCACAACCAACATAAATCTTCCTCAGAATTGTTCCCCAATAACCAATGCCACTCCTATGCCAGTGACTCCTCCTGCAGCAGCTCCGATGGGATCCTGGTGAACTTCTGCACCATGTATAACCACAGCAACAACCCCGCTGTGCCTCATGACCTTAGCAGCCCGGCAGCTCACCCGTCCCCATCCTCCGCGGGATCTGTATTCCTCAACCTTCAACCTCTTCCGAGTGAGCGTGATGACCAAAGTGTGCACGTTCCTCTAGCCGAGGAGCTTTTCAAGACTTCTTCGTACTTGTCAACTCAAGATCTTGACTCAGACCGTACTCTTTACCCCATAGAGCATCAGCCTCCTCCGGGTCTCTCTTCTCTGGAGATGTCCGACCTGGAAACCTGTCTCAAAAGCCAAGCCGCTCTGGGCACTGGGACTAATCAGACGTACTACAAACTGGTGACTTGTGACCTTTTGTCCCAGTCACCAAGTGCAACCTGGTCCAACTTCACTAGCTCCCTTGAGGATAAGAGGATCAACGACCCTGACATCCACTTTGTCAGTCCTAAGACAAACGGACAAGTCCAAATAGAAATTCAAGTAAGGTTGAAACAAAATATCTGACTACCACTATCTAAGATTGTAGGAAACAAGTCGTTACTCTCTCAGCTAAGACTGAAAAATTAACAATGGGACTAATGCCGAAAAATAGCTACATATTCATCCAAATGTTCTATCTATTCTGTCTCAGGGTCAACGGAAGCAAGATATTCTGGCCCCGGATTTTCAGCTTGCCGGCACCTCCAGTGAGGAATCCCCCTCCAGGCCGAAAGACCACATCCAGAACCGATGCCACATACCATGTTTTCTTTGCTTCAACCATAGCTGTAAATGCCAAGACACAAGCAAGGAACATCTGTCATTAATCCAGGAACAATGTCTCCTTGAGAAAGGTAATGATAGAGCGTGACTTATGGGTAGGAGAACACGCTAGGGTAATAATGGAATACTTTTATTTTTTCATCTAGGAACAAGTTTGAGACCACAAAGACCAACATCTCTACCAATCCAGCCCATCGTGCTTCGTCCCAGTGACAAATGTCATACCAAGGCTCAGCAGCTGGGCTGTCTTGTTGAGCAATACATGAAACAAAAGAACAGCAAGAAGTCTGGGAAGTCCCAAACAAGCTTCAAACCTAATCCAAAGCTGTCATCTCTAAGTAACAATCGCTCAGTCTTTATGGAGGCTTGTTCCAGCTCTGACACCTGCTCCACTTGCACGCCAAGCCCAGACTGTATCAATCACCGAAACGGGTTGTTTCAGGCCCATCATAGTCCAAGGACATCCAAAACAAGTTCAAATGCAACTCAGACCAACTCAGAGTCCGGTCAGAATGGAACAAACCTCGAAACTGGTCCAGAATTCTTTTCAGGCCCGTGCCAGGCCAAGTTTGTTCGAATTCCTACCTACCAGGATCTTATAAGTCTGACATCCCCCAAGGAAAACTGTCAAAGTCCTGGTCAGTCCCATAACCAGAGCTTCTTTGAGTCCATATTCTCAGACTCCATAGGCCAAACCAACAACCCCTATCAAGCAAGCCCTCTTCTACCGACCCCTCAACCTCAAAGCTTTAGTTTTACAGCTGCACTCGCCTCCATGGCCCCTCTTTCCTCATTGGGTTCTCTGCTCTCATTCACTGCTCCTAGTCTACGACATCAGCAGACCCTTGAAGCTATCCATGACGAACCTCTGCTCCTGAGTGACAGACTGTCAACGGACCTTTCACCTGACTCATCTTATGAGTCTCTATCCATCAGTCATCTCCAGAGGAGAGGTGAGGGCGGCAACATCATGACTCTAAATGAAGTCAAAATTAGCATGAGTGATCTGACTTTTTTTTTGCGGGAATTGTCTGTCCGACGAGGAGCTCTTATGGAGAGGAGAAGGGAAAAAGCACTTTGCTTCAGTCGCTCCTTCAATGCCCTTAAGGGGTTTCCTCTCACACATGACCTATTTTTAACTCTCCCAGCACGGGATTGGCTGAGCCATCTGCTCGACGGCCTATGCGAGCGCACAGGAATGATACAATACAAACAGCACTAATGATTTATGATCTGCACCATCATTTAGAGCCAATTGCAATCTTTAATTATTGAAATTTGAGGCAAGCAAACAGGCAGAGGTTTGCAGTGTCCGTGATATGCCGTTGATGCAACGCAGCCCCGCAGGCGGCTCAGCATACATAAAGAATTCACCGTGACATTTGCAAAGACTAGCCAGCATGACGTGGTGAGAGAAAAGCTATTCTCACTTTTACAAAATGGCCCAGTTAGTGAGGAGAAAACCATATCCGTTGACTCATCACGGTGCCTTAGAAATGGTTTCATAAAATATGAGACATACATCTGCCAATAGCTACAAAGCTGTATTACTATCACTGAGATGCAACTTTGCAAATTTACCTGTCAGAATGTAACTTTTCCACTTTTCCTCTTCCTCATTTTCAACCGCCATATTAGGGAGGTTGACTGCATAATTCAAAACCAGACCAATTTTCTCTGCATGCCTGTGTTTGAATAACATTGATTCAAGTGCGAGATATGTATGAAAATGATTATATAATATATATATATATATATATATATATATATATATATATATATATATATATATATATATATATACAATTATATTTTGCCAAGCCCTCTCAATCATTTTACTGATTATTAATAAATTTGTTATCCATAAAATTTTTATCACCTATTACCTAAGCCTGTATCCTTTTTAACATTAACAAAAGAAAATGTAATACAGAGCAACTTTCAAACTGTTAATGACTTTTTACAGCATTTAAACGGGTTATAGCTTACTCTAAAACTGAAAAAAAAAAAAAAACCAAGTGCATCAAAGTGCCTGAAACTATTTGAGAAGCTCTAATTCAATATAGTATGCTTCCATGTAAGAGTAACAACGATGTTTGAACAAATGACGAGGACGAAAAAGAGCATATCCGGCAGTTATATCCATACATTGAAGTCGTGATGATGACGTACACAAATTAATATTCAGCTGTTTCAAAAAAATACATGTTGAAGGAATGGAACCAGTACTTCCGCTATTACGTCTTTTCATTAGCCATTGTGATTTTTGGCCACAGTTTTAGGAACAAATTATTTAAAAAATGTAACCATTATAAAGATACAGATTTTCAAAATGCATTGTTGTGTTTGTAACGCTGTTTACAGCTGATTGATGTTTGTGTACAGGTTTACTTAGGGCTGTGAGCAGGGCAGTGGACCTAATCATAGCTCATTTTGGAAACAGCAGAGATCCAGAAGAAAAGGTGATTTTGTTGTTTGCATTCAAACACACCAATGCATGGAGTGTACGAGAGAACTTTGTAAGATATACTGTAGTACAAAACGTCTACCATTCCAGTCAAAGCTCCATTAAGCTTAACGACAACCTCTAACAATTCTTTAACAAAATGCTTTTGTCATAACAACAATACCATGTGTAAAGAAGAACAGGCATTAATGCCATATTTTGTCATGTTAATTCTATATTTTATTGGAATGTGAAAAGACTGAAATATATCCTTCTTGCTATCTTTTTGTACCTAATACTGCTAAAATCTAAAATGCACAAAAAACTGCCAAATAAAAGGCTAAAATGGGATGGATAACTGGTTAAATGGATAAATGATGACAGTTAATTATGTCATTAGTGTTTCCTTACATCTTGAAGTAATTTATTTAGGCACTATCTGGCTTCAACTAGATTATCCCTTCAAATAGTTTGCCAGCATGCCGCTAGCTTTGGAAAACTAAGCTGCTACAGTCATTTTGCGCAGCATTAATTTACTCAACACTTTGCAGACATGAATTCAGAACTTTCCAAAAGCTTCCTACATACGGATATTACTCTTTGCATTACAGATGCGTCTAGGTAACAGCTATCTGAGTGCCATGATGGCCAGCCTGGTCCTGGATCACTTGTGTCCAGCCATCCAGAATATTCTAGAAGACGGCCTCAGAGATCACAAATTAGACGTTGTCATCGGCCAGCGTCGTAACTCCTCTTGGACCGTTGTGGAAATCTCCACCAAACCAGGTCATTTACAGTATGACTATGACTAGTATGACTATGTTAGAATGAGTTTGTTTTTTGTTTTTTTCAATTATGACCAACTATTCTTCCCATTGATGTGAACAGGTCCATCCACCAAGCATCTCAACAGCCTAGTCTGTAAAATCATCAAGTGTCCACCGCTCAACAGTCACAGCATGAGGCTGAAGGCCTTCATTATGGGCCTACTTAAGTGAGTTTTTTTTTTTTGCAATCGACATTCCAAAGCTTCAGATGGCATTCACAAATCCCCTCAACCTCTTTCAGCTTAAGAGCTTTGGAATTCTGGCTCAGTCACCTACACAGTCAAACAGGTGAGTCTGCATTCAACGTTTATTACTCTGCCATGAACCAGTATGTGACCTTCTCAAATTCTTCATTTCTTGTATATTTTCCACACTCACTACAGTGGGTAGCTATTCATGTTGTATCATCTATATCAGCGGTTATTGACCTTTTTTCTGATGCCCTAGGGGAATAAGCACCTTCAAAAAATGGATGGATGTACCCCCTTTGAATTTTTTTATTTTTCAGTGAAGTATCTCATAGCCAGCCCAAAGCCTTTTGGGAGGAAAATAAGACTTAAAAGGATGACATCCATGTCTAATTTGTTTAACTTGGGAGTTACATTTGTGGTGGTATCTCAGCAACTCCAGAAGATAGATACTTTAACACAATCTGTTTCATTGCTGGCTCGTCTGATGAAAAATTGCATCAATAATGACGATGCATGCCTGTATAAAACTTAAAATGAAAGTGTGTAACATATTGCAAGAGTCATAACACAATTTTGCTATACATTGCTTCATGTTCCAGTTGTTTTGCTCTTAAATTGAAAAGATAAATCAACTGTTCCTTTCATGGTATTTAAAGCATTAAATTAGATTTGCTGATGCCTGCAGAAACCCTGTTAAACTCTCATGTACACCACAAATTTCCTTCATTTACCGCCAGGGGAATCCTTATAAGTGCTGATCTAGGCTATAATAAATAAAGGGTTTAATGCAATGTCCTATGAGGGCTAACCTGCTGCAACCGGTAGAAATGTACAAACACAGGAATGAGGCGAACAAACTAATAAAGCAAAGGCAAAAAGGCAAACTTATTACAAAATAAGACACAAAAAAAACAATATTTAATATGCATTATTATTGTAATGCATATTAAACAAATGTAACAAATGTAAATATTAAAAACAACACAAAGAAAAAGTTTTTGACATATTTAATTTCACTTGGTTGGTGTCATTTATTAAGAGGGGAAAAAAATATTCTAATCTACCTGACCATTTTTGAAGATTTTCGGGCGTCAACGGCCTTAAAAAAACAAGCTCATACAAAGCCACAAGTGTTGCGATGTTGGACAACTTCTGTGATTAAGTTTTCATTCGTATCCAGTTATTTTCTGTACATTATTAGACAGAACATTTTGGTGACTGTTTTTTTCAGTCTGTGACCTCATTTCTCACTGCCAGTCCCAAGGTACTGCTCGTATTAATATTTTAAGACATACTGCAAACAGAATAGCCAAAACGAGAGAGGCTAACTGCTAGTCTGATTCACCATGAGTTTATTTTGGGATTTTGCTGCCCTACAGGCATAGTCTGTCTATGTCAGAAAACGGTCAAGTACCGAAAATTATCTTATTGGTAGACGAGATGATAAAAAGAAGTCAATTTCCTCTTCAAACGGAAAGAATGCGCAGTAGAAAAGCAGACTAGTCGCCTAATTTGTTCAACCCGTCTTCCATTATTTTCAGTAAAAGTGATTTATGCAAAGTGACAGTAGTCATCCTGCTCCACTTTCATCATCATATGAGTGACATAAATTTGCAAAACAGCTAAAAAATTTCAGAGGTTGACTATCATCCTGCAATGAATTGTACGTTTTTGTTGTACTTTGATGTTAAAAAGTCAAACATGCACTATTTGTCAGCCACGTCTCTCTGTTTGCACAGATGTGGTGACTTCACACTACCACGGTTGGGGCTTCCTGTCTATGTCGCTGGGTCGATGTCGACCTTTGTTTCAGGAGCTTCTGCTTCTCCTGCAGCCTCTGTCCGTCTTGCCCTTTGAGCTAGACTTGCTACTTGAGCCCAGATTGTTACGTAATGGACAACCGTGCCCAATGGGAGAGTGTGTTTCCCCCGCTCCGCTCTTCGCCAGCATCACAGGCCACCAGAGCAATGGGCATCTACGAGACGGTTCCCCAAATCCAGCTTTTAAGGAGAAGAAATGTGAAATGATGCCAATCAGCAGGAGCCAGGTGGTTTTAGCTTCTGTTCCAGAATGGAGGAACTTGGGTGAAAGCGTGGTGGAAGGGACTGGTAACAGCCAGAGTTGCCTTGATTCCGGACCCCCAGTGAGAATGGACTGCCGGAAAATTGAGAAAGACAATCACACCACAGCCAGTGCCCAGGGTGAGAGACCCAGCCAGGGTGGACTGCGCTGGGCCAAACTTTTTGGAGCTGCAAATCCTTCCACCAGGCTGCAGACGACTTCACAGAGTCAAGTTAAAGGGTAAGTCCTTGTGTGTTACCTTGAAGCACCGAGATAAAGTCCACTCCTGAAGTGGACACTGATTGACTGCTATTGTGTTTGGCAATGAAAGGCAAAAATGAAAGAGCATATGAAAGTTTCCGGCCCGGAAGCATAATTTTGCTTGTCACTCACAAAATTCCCACCATATTTCTTCAATCTATGTTCCTTCTCAATCTAGATTTTTCCCAATTGTGATTTTCCCCAGGTGTCATCGTCCATCCCAGTGGCTGCATCTGGACAGATCACACCTCGGACTCCTGACTCAATCTATAAGGTCATTAAAGCCCTGAGACATTTCACACTGACAAGGACTGCTGAGAGACTTTTTCACAATAAGTCTTCCAGTGCATGCTACAGCTAAGAACACACACACACACACACACACACACACACACACAGCACTCAGCCATTCCGCTGCACTAATCACAGAGAACACGAATAACAAGATTAACAGCTTTGGCAGCCTCACTCATCAAGGATCGGCTCTACTTAAATCCAAGCTGAGCCGGCTATTAAAAAGTGCATCATTAAATTTATGTTTCGGCTTGTGAAAGGTTGAAACTCGACAGACAAACTGACTCATAACTCTTACATTTGTGTATGTGTGTGTGTGTTTTTTTAATCTGTCGATAGAAGTGGGGGGCAAACCCAGTCAGGAATGAAAAAGATGTCATTTTCTATATTAAAAATATCCAATGATATGGCTTTAAAACAACTGACGAGTTAGAATTATCCAGAGTCATGCATCAATGTAAGTGATGACACTAATGGCACAACCAAAGAACTAAACACATTTAGCGCTCGTTTTTCTGTCAAGGATTTGGTTGCTTGTCATTACAGGTCTGTCATCTAATCTGTATATTTGGTGTTCTTTTTGCGGTGTCATTATAGTCTAAAATCAATGTACTGTAAATCCTGTGAAAAAGAACATGCATCCTGGCTAAATTTCTGTACTTCTGTACTTGTACTAATTCTGTCTCAACAGTTGAACAGTCACATTTCATTTCATATGGTCGTTGATTTATTAAACTGAGGTGCTAATCATAATTTTTAGTCGCCGTACTCTCAATGGAAATTGTGTTGCTAATGCTAACAATTCACTTCAGATAAATTTCAGTCTGAAATATCTGTCATCAATTTGATTCCTCATTGTAAGGTGGCAGTCATCTAATCTCTTGTTTAGATTGTTGTTATTTAAATGCTCCCATTATTATCCAAAATGATCATCGTAAAATCACTGATGACGGTCATGCTAACAAAAGTGTTTTCAATTATTTTCTGGTATCTTTTAAGTATTGTGGTCGGTTTAGCTAGTCAATAATCACATTTGTTTTTATCAATCAGTCAATCAGTTGGATTATTGATTGATTTTATATTGTTAATGTGAAGCCAGCTGGATGTGTCTCCCGTAAGCAGTCTATTAATTATAATAACCATTTTGTCATATTTGGCCATTTGGATACATTTGTTTTGCTTTTTCACGCAATATACTTTCAGCTTTTCCCTTCAGTCATCATTGCAGCGAACAAGTAGGATATTCGCATAGGATAATGTTGATTTTTATTATTTTCCTTCACAATATAAAACATATCCAAGTAAATCACTATTGCATATGTCATGGTTCAAGTCGTGTGTTTATAACTGTTAAGATGATTCCTTGCATGTTTTTCCTCCATATTTACATGCTGATGCCTACATACAGGAAAACAAGATCACCTAACGTGGTACTGTATCGACAGTATATTTTTGTAGATGGGTTAAATTTGGAAACGGTCCAATGGAGATAAATTTGTGTGAAATCCTCTGGTATACAATAGTAAGCCATATTGTAAACTATGTTGCTACGATAGACTTCTTTTCCAACGAGAAGTGTAAATACACAAACGGAGACTTGTGAAGTAACCTGCAATAATCAATGGAATGGTGTGATGTGTGAGAAATGATTAAAATGTTGGAATGCATCTTTAATGTCCAAAGACAATCATTTAAATAAAACAGTAGCATATATGTATATATAGTAGATGTATTTATTCAAATCTGTTTTCCTCTCAGCATTTTTTGGGATGGGATTTCCTGTTGGCACCTTTCTCCAAAGCTTTCTTGGAAAGACGGCCAAAGGTGTGCCCGTACATGAATTTGTATCCTGCGGGACGGTTCACACGAGTTAGTCAACTGAGGCCGAATTTTGGACGGCCCCGACGTAAATGAAAGAACATCCGAAAAGCATTGCACAAGATACCTGGGATATGTCCCGTGAATGATGGCACCACACCCCTGTGGCATGATGGATAGATCGCACGTACGGATGGTAGAGCGCTCTCGAGGCCACCCTGCTGCCTGCTGAACTGGACTAGGGCTTCATTAGTGGCAATGGGGTAACCTTTCCCAATGAGAAAGCGCTGTTGCGGCACATGTCCCGTAAAGCCTTCAGAAAGGTGTCATCAAAAATAAAAGAGAACAAAGGGATGATGTCAGCCAATATGTTACGTGTGGTTTTATAAATACACATTAAGGATTTTTTTGTACATGTTCGGATTACCCCAGGGAAAAGGATTTGTTTTTGTTATGTGAAGAGTAGTTTTGGTAAAGTAAGGATCAGTATCTCTTTCTATCTATTTCTTTCAAGGACTTTGATGCACTTGGGTTTTTTTCTCCTTAGACCAGGGATGTCAAACTCATTTGAGCATGCGGGCCTTATGGAGGAATATTTATACCCAAGTGGACCGGACCAATAAAATCCTGATTATCTCTTACTTTCTTTATATATATATATATATATATATATATATATATATATATATATATATATATATATATATATATAAAATAGTAGTAAAAGCACACTATCACTATTAGTCATAAAACATTAACATTACATATAATTTTAAAACATTTCAAGATTTTTATTTATTTAAAAAATTCATCTCATTTTTATACTTTACTAAATCATCTCGCAGGCCAGAGTGAATCCATTTGGGGACCAGAACTGGCATGCAGGCGATATGTTTGACACACCTGGCTTGACAAACCTTTAACCTGTATAAATGCTTAAAAAAAAGTAATTAACAGTTGTTAAAAGTTTTTTTTTTTGATAAATTACTTTTTCCTTGTGTCAATGATAAAAAGGATACAGTTTTAGGTATACTTATACAATTTTGTATAATCTTATTGATGGTAAGCATGGCAAATAGGAGAGCACAAAAGGCATTCTCTTTCTCGTGGGGGGAAGTGCTTTGCAAAATATGACTGAGAAGCACTGGAATAGTCTAAAGTTTGGAAACATCTTCACATTCTTTTTTTTCATGCATTGTATATTAATATTGAATTTAATATGGAGTATGTAACAACATCTTAGTTAGATGTCAAAAAAGGATTTTTGACCTTGATTGTTTTTGTTTTTTTTTCCTCTGCGGGAAATAGTCAAAATGGCTCAAGTTTTAAAAATTGTGAACCCCTACATTAGCCTCTGTTGTACCTGACATGTAGTACTTAAAGGGGTGGCCATCGTCCAACAAATATGGTTTAGCAATGGGAGTGAAGCTCTTTAAGGGCTTGTAGGGCACCACTTGGTCAGAAACTGCAGTTAGGGGCACTGTTGGCCTCTGGACCTAAAAATGAACAACAAGCCGTACCAAAATATTACCAGTACTTTTTAAAAAGAAAAATACTAGCAATTTGGGAATTATGCAAGATAATTCTACTGTGAATTGAGCTATTTATATGGCCTTCCCTTTTGGTAAAATGAATGACAATACACTGACCTGAAACTGATCTCCTCCATTCATAATTCAGCATGGGGCAACCAATTCAAGCATGTCTCATGCTAAATACAGACACTACACACTTTATTTGGTACACCTGAAGCACATTAATGTAATGCAACACAAAAGCTATTGAGTTTTCCAGTGATGTAAAACTGTGTTACTCCATTCCGGGAACTATTAAAACTCTTGTTTGGAATCTCATTAGTTTGTAATGTGTGAGTGTAACATAGTCACCGTCATGGAACACAGAGAAAGTAGCTTAAACCTCTGACTGCCGTTGTAAGTAGTTGACAGCAAGTGATGAATCCGTCGACGCCCGACGGATATTTGCATATGTGTCCTGGTAGAAGTCAGAAAATGCTCTCTGACATGTTTCTGAGTAGCTGCAGGCAATGTAGTTCTGCCTTTTGGGGATGAAACCTAGAGGGAAGAAACACAAGAGCGTAGGTTGCAGAAGGCTGAAGGGGTTTTTCCATTGATCTGGAATGTTAGATACATTATACTGTGCACAGTAAATCATTCTACGTTGGTATTCAACGCTGGAAATTTTGCAGGGTAACTTTTTGAATTACAATGGAAACCTCTTAATTTTACATGATGAATTCTACCTGGAATAAAACAACCTCAGTTTAGCGAGTAGCCGTGAAAGTCCATTATAGTCACTTGCTGGGTTTCTATTTAAAATACAACAACCTTCTTTACTTGGAAATGATCATAAGCCATTGTGCGCCTTTTTAACAGAAAATCTGTCAGTGCAGCAAATCAAATGCTGGTCATACTCAAAGGGATCACATGCACGGTCTGGTTTGAGATGTCCTGTGACCTCAAGTGCCTACAGGTCCTCACAATTGTCATGGCAGCTCAAACAATGAGGTCTTTTTCACAGTTGAAAGAATTCGTAGAACAATCTAAATGGAAATCTCTAATGGTCAGATACTACAGTAACAAGCGGACTGACCATTAAAGCAGTTCACATCCAGCATTACTGCATGCTTCATTATCTAGCTGGTTGTGTCAGAGAAATCTATAAAAGAAGACTAAGACAAGCCCAGGCTAGGCTGCAAAATAGTAACTCAGAACAACCATGATTGGCTTTTCTTGCTAGCAAGGGACAGCAGGTCACGCGTCCGTGTTTGCTTCAGGGTCTGTCAAGTGAACTGCCGCCCTTGCTCACTTTTTATTCATTCAGCAAAGCATTGCACATAACAAGACCTAACAAAAAGTCCAACTGCACAGAGTCAAGCGCCACTGTTCTCAAACAACAACATTTAAGTCAGCATTGTTTGTCAACTTTGGCAACACTGTCAGCTGTCAACATCTATATCTATCAGGCCAGCCTATATGGAGCACTCCAGTGCTGTTAGCTAGCAGCTAAATTGTGCTAGATGCTACTAAACTGCAGCCATAACCACTGGTAAGTACTGGCATACTTACCATAATTAGGTCATATTGCTTAACATCAAGAATTGGTGAACGAATATGATTTCAGAACAACATAGTTGTGTTTATATCGGGAGTCAGGAGCAGTGTTGGGCAACTTACTTCGAATCTGTAAAGCATTATTTATTACTTGTCATTACAAATTACAATATTACTGCATTTGAAATTAATGCATTACAACTACTATTGCACTACATTTATATTACTCTCACCATCCAAAACTGGAAACATGGATTTGCCATTCTAAGTGTAGTTCATTACGATCATTACACATCAAGTGGAAGGTTGGCTTAAGCCTAAAAACAGTACAAATCATTTCATCTGTATTGTATTGTAAACCTTAAAAGAGAATAAACCATTTTTTAAAATCTCTTTATTATTTAATCTGACACTTTGATGCATTGTTAATGCTTTAAGCACAATTCAAAAATTGATGGTTTCAATGGGCTAGCGTTAGCAGCTAGTCTACATCATCATCGTGTTTAACGTACTGTTTAACTTGAGTTTTTGTATGCTTCATCTTGATACACACATTGACCTATTGAACTATTTATAGACTACAGCAATTATACAGTGAAAATTAGTGTTGGCTTCCCTTGACATTATTGCTAGTTACGAAATGCTGGTAAGTCCACTGTGGAAAGTGGCAGCTTATCTTCCACGTACGACATTTTCCGGCACAAGTCTCCTAACCTCTTGGCATCGATGTGGGAGCGAGAGAATGATAATTTTGCCTTCTTTGCTTTATCCCCAGTGTCAATCATCCGCTTGTTTTCTTATCGCCAACTTCACGTTACTACGGCTCCGCTCTGAATGGTTTGTAAAATTCCTAGTGCTATTTACCGAAGTGGACAACTCTTTACGTGTCATGCACAAAGTGCACCTAACTATCCTATTCTTCTTGTCTTTATCTCTGACGAACTGAAAGTAATGGGCGTATGTCCATCTTGTGTACGTATTCAACATATTCAACCTGTCCGCTGCTGCCACACTCATCTCTGCCATAGTAGGTACTGATAACAGGAAGTTAACGTTTCAGGAAGTAAACCAATCTCGTGGTGTTTTTGGCGAATTTGGGGGAAAAGAAAAAAAAACACCTTCACGTTAAAAATGCATTGTCTTACTTTCATTTGTACTGAGTAAAATACTGTATTCTTATTTTTTGTATGTAATGCATAACACTACCGTGCTACGGCAAAACGTAATGCATCACAGTAATCACATTACTTTTGCAACACATTACAGTAATTACATTACTTTTGTAATAAGAGTTTAAATGTGCGTGGTATCTACCTGTGTAACCAGGCATGATCCGGCCGGCATGTCTCTTAGGAATAGGAATGGTTCTCGGGGTTCCATCAGGATCCGAGTCCAGGACGGGGCTCTGTAGCTCGGCCATCAGCTGGCCATATGACTTTCCAATTTTGAATTTAAGCTGTGGACGATAACCTGAGAATCTAAAAACACGCAAACCAAACATAAAAACATCCCCTATATAATCCATGTGTACTCCTTTTGTGCTGTAAATGTAATTCTTGCATGATCAGAATACACTTACCCTGGTATGTAACGTGCTCTGCTCAATTGTGTATCCATTCTGGTGTTCAGAGGCACCATTGGGTCACCTGCCCTGTTGTTGACTGGTTGCTCAGGTATTGGCTTGCTTGGTTGCTACACACAATAGTCACTTAACTAAACAGAGCAATGACCCAGAGGCTCATCCTTTCAAATAATGCTGTTTATTTTTTTCTAAATATGTACAATATATACAGGGTTTTTTCTTTCTCTGTTGAAAGGTAAATAAATACGCTCTTATTAATGCTTTCCATGATGTAACGTGAAATAATGTGCATTCATGTAAAACAGCGAGCTCTAGTGGTGAATAGTTACAGGTATGGAGGGGTTTGGAGGGAAACGGTCAGTCACTCAAAATGTACAATAACGAGAAAAAAAATGAGATGTTGATACTCTTTGAAGTCTGTTTTTATTCATTTTTATGTGAGTGTGTTTGTAAAGAAAATTTAAAAAAAATTCATCACATGCACTGTGAACATCAGTGAGGAAACTGTGCATATTTGCTTTTGTGTTACAGTGATTGTGAAAAGGCTTATGTGTGTGCGCGTGTGTTTGATGTAGGAAGCTCAGATCATATCAGCACGCAGGAATGTCCATTCTACACATTCCTAGTGTGCTAGCCTGTCGCACAGCTCGTCACTGCTCTTGTGAAACATACATTCAGTCTCCTTAGGCATCCACTGAAAGCAATAATTATGATGTAGATGCAAATTAGTTACAGTGACGACCCAAGTTAAATCTTTTTCATAAATTCCACACATTTTTCCCCGAGGCTAAGAAAAACACCTGGAAGCGTCTACGAAAGACAAAATCTCTTGTCAGCATGCAAACAAAATCAGGTGTCGATATCTTGAACCGGAAGTCTGAAAATGTTGTAGATTATTGTTTATAATGGAGAAGATGTAATTCTGTTTTTCATGTGTAGTTTGACGGTAAACTTCCACGTGGCATTAAACAGCTTAAAGCCTCTTTGTAAAAAAAAAAAAAAATCCACAATGACAGAAGCCGCAGCAAGTTGTGAAATTTGCTCTGCCACCATCATGAGCCCATATCTCAAAAATTTACCCGTAATCACAACTCAAAGCAAAATGGCTAAACAACAGCTCATTTCTTGTAACATTTGTAAACGAGGTCTCTTGTATGTTAACACTCGACTGAATTAAGAGCGTAGAATTGATTTTCATACTGATTTTCTGCATTCTAAAAAATTAAATTGGGTTAAAAATAACCCAATCATGAGTCAATAAAGGACCGACCACAATTTTAGCTCAGTTTGACCCAACATTCTGGGTTGTTTTGCACAACCCCCAAAAGGGGTCGTTTTATACTAGACAACTTCAAAGTTTTCCCATTTTGTATAAATCAAGCCAAAAATTTCAGTCGACTTGATCCAAATACCCATAATTGTGTTATTTTCAACCTAATGCTTTTTAGTGTATACAATTCTGAATTCTTAGTGTCATATTTTATAGAAGAAATTGTTGAAAAAGAGAAACAAATTTTGAAGAAATAAATTTGGCTCGCAAGGAGAAAACATTTCATATCATTAAGTCAGAAATAACCAATTCCTAATTCATGCCATTTTTCAAACATCTCGAAATAATACATAGTGATGATTGTACGACTGATCTACAGTGCTGAATTTTTATATAGTCACTTAGGAATTACTGGTGTGCAATTCTAATCAATCTGAATTTAATGGAAATATATAATTAAAACAAAAAAAATCATGAGATCATTAGAGAGCCCACCCACTATAATTAATGTATTTAAATAATATATCATTAATTTAGATTTAGTCATACAGTAATAACATGTATATGAATAGTACATCAGATAGTCATATTGCTAACAATATTGACCTTCCTATAAAGTGCATTTAATGGGACCCAAGGACAATTAACAAAAACTACATGTGTGTGTTTTCACATATAACCCTGTCTTAAGAAGAAAGAATACTGTTCTAAAGTGTAAAAAATAAATAAATAAATAAAGCAGCGTGCATAGTTCCCAAATGTAAATGTGAATCTGCACTCAAGAGTTTGGTCATGTCATACCTTGCGTGTTTCATGGGTATGCGTGAGTCCAAATGGGAAATTGGATGAAGCGCGCTCATTGTTTTCCTATGTGAGTAACAGCAAGGTGCGAGTGTGAGCATGCGGTTCTGCGGTGAGGTAGGACGAGCGACACGGAGAAGGCGTGGTGATGGTATGGGGGCGGACCGGAGTGGGATGTTTTGAATTCTACTTGAGCAACTCACCTTGAGAAGACTCTTAAAACCAGATCCTTGCGTTGCTGAAGTGGCACAGAAGCAAGGAGGAATGAATCTATACAGGAGTTTCGGGAACCTAATGGAGGCCTGGGTAGCCGAGCAAATCCCAGACCCCGAGTTGCTGGAGGATATTCCCAAGTATTCCCCCACGCGTTCACTTTCTTCCTCCGGCTTGGAGAAAAATGTGCGGGCTGAATCAGTGGACTCTGGAGTGGAGACGGCCAGCAGTGACACGTTCTGTCCCAATTCGTCGTTGTCCACGGATGTGGCGGAGATGGATTCTTTTGCATCGGCGGTAGGGACTGACAACTACATACCGTTTTCAACAAATGGACCTGCTTCACTCCCCCCTTATTCGTCGCTGCCTGCTCTCTCCCAGCCTACGAGTCCCAGCCGAGTTCAGGGATCCGTAGTCTTTAACCCGAAATTGAGACAAGCCCTCCAAAGATCAGAGTCTCGGCGACTAGCTGAGACTCATGCAGCTCATCAACATGTTCATACAGTTTCCCCACATAGAGCCCCCATGCTAAGGTCTGAGAGCTTTGGATCCTGGGAGACCGCCAGACCTTCGGTTTCGGTGTGGCGGATGTCGGACGCGAGCAAACCAACCCTGACTTCCAGAAGAAGAATGAAGCCAATGCAGGTAAGATCAGAGTTGCGGTTTGGGGATTATGTCTGGGGTTTGTATTAAATGATGTCCTTCCATGCCAACGCTGCTCAAAGTGTTAATGTTGGGATTTGAAGGTTGAGGTTGACGCTTTTGTCTGGGATTAGAATTCAGAGCTAATGTTACTGTTAGAGTTCATCCACGGGGACTAAAACAAAATTACTCTCCAAGTTCCAGTACTGGTTAAGTTGGCCCCGGGAGTTGGAACCCCGGATTTCAAGATCCAGTCGTTCCGATTGAGCAATGAGGATATCTGCCGGGTATGGATTAAAGCAGAATAGCTCCCACCAAGGGTTAGAATTTAGAACTATCTTGCAATAGGGCTGGGGTTAATTTCAGGGTGATATGCGTTGTGTCTCCCTCCCAGCAAACTAAACATGCTAATTTTGGATGGAGGCTGGTAAAGGATGCCAGCAGCACTTTGAAGAATACATAAATCTTCCAGAAACACGCTGAGTCTTGTTCCGCTCACAAAGGTAAAAGTGAAGGAAAAGATGGGACGGGGTAGTTCTCACCCTCAACTGTTCGCAACGCAGACATGCTATTACTCACTCGACACAGCTGTCCTGCTGGCGACCTGACACAAATCTAGGCTGCAAGAGATCGTAAACCAGTCTGCCTACATGACTTCAAGCCTACAGACAGTGGGAGTAATTCAAGGGGGAAATTCAGCAGTTTGTCTGTGGGGTTTCCTTTTGTTTTAACTAATCGTGGTAATTAATCAGTCAATCAAGGAGAACAGTAAGTGCCGGAGTTCCCTCTGAATCTTTGTTAAATCACCCAATCTAGCCGTCCATTTTCTGTCATGTTGAAACTATCATGGCTCACTTTGAGTGAGAGGCACGGTTCACTTTGGGTGGGTCATCAGTTCTATTCTCATTTGTGTGCCTCGTAAAATGCAAAAAGAATACATTTACTTTCTATTAATACAAACAAATGACCGGCAATTCAATAGTGTCACAGGTCTTGGTGGAGAAACGGTTAGTGCTGTCAAGAGTTCAAAAAAAAAAAGATTCACTTCTGTCATTGATCAAATAAATCTCTTTATTCTCATCTAAAAAATTCTGAGAAAAATCCTTAACAAGGGTGTTTTTAGATATATTGTGTTACTGAGGCATATAAAAAGATTAACAAAAATGGCTTCAGTCATTTATCATCTGTAACAGACACAGTTGTAACCATTTATCTTCTGCTGTACAAAATTAATTTGTCCCAGGATGGCTTTTGTACTGTGTTTTTTTTTTTTCTATTCTTGAGTCCAGTTTGTTATGTAAATGATCAAATTCATGCCAAGCAAAAAAAAAGTACAAAAATGCAGAATCTTACCTTTCGAGTGAGTCAGCAAAGGGCAAAAAAACAATACAGATCGAACTAAACGGCGGAAATCAATATGAAGTAAAGGCAGAAAACGATAACTTACAGCTTCTTAAAGTTCAAAAATTACATGCTGGAAAATTCTTCAGATGTCATTTTGCATATTGAGATTTTCGTGTATTGTGGTACGAATGAATTCGAGGCTAGTCGAAAGTGCTTGCTGCAATCTTTCATTTTGACCATCAGAAGGAATGGTGCTTTTCTTTTGTCAATTGCCAAAATAATTAGAAATGAACATGAAAAAAATCTTCATTCACAGTGATCTTTTCTCACCCCCAGCAACTCAAGCAGAAGCTTACCCTAAATGCAGATCCAATCATCATACAGAAATCCTAAAGTTAGAAGATTAGAAATCAGAATCACGCAAATAGAAAAAAACAGGTTTCACTGAGACTGCAATGAATCTGGAATTCGGACACCCCTAGGTATATTAACATACATCTCTATTTATACAGTGCTTTCACATCAGATGTAACAAAGCACTTTACAAACAGAACATTATAATAATACACCTAAAACTGTGACATGCCTACAAATGCCTTTGTATTTTGAAGCGGTTATAGATGAAAGAATAGAGATTCAAAGTCTTCTTTTACCAGTGGATCAGAGAAATCAAGATCACAGCATGCTTGAATTCGCACACGTCTGCTACAAGTTAACTCTGATGGTAAACAACAGCTGTAGCGTCCCATTCTACTGTACGGAGATAGTCCTTGGGCGGTGAGTTCAAAACGGACAGTGAGTCCTCAGTTTCCATTCTTGTTATGGCGCCATATTGCAAATTTGTTCATAAGAGCGTGCCATAGTCTTGCTTTGTGCACCGGTGCAGTCATGCAGGAACAGACAATTTATTTGGACAACGCAACAGTCTGTAATTAGCTAGTAAATAGCTAGTTCTCTCATCTAGCTCCAATGATTCAACGCCCAAGTCAGCTATGTCAATTGTGATGGTACCAATAGTTACTGAATGGCGTAAAACTGCTAAAGGTCCCAGATTCATACAGTTTATACTGCTCTGAAAATCTGAGTTTGAGGCATTTTTTTTAAAATCAAGTTTGCATGTTCTCCACATGTGAATTTAGTCCAAGTTTATTAATGATATTGGGCTGATAGGCGCTCTGGGTTTGGTGGTTAAATCCAGGAAGAAATAGTCATTGTAGAACGATCCTATGACAAATAACTGAACTTCTTTCCACTTCCAAAGAATGGTCTCTGTACTTTTTTGAAAAAGTAAAAGTAGTTGTAGCTGCAATGCATCTTTTTCTTTTGCCAGAGCTCTAATTTTAGTTCCTATAGTTTGTGTGTGTCCCTCTGAATGGCACAGTTAACCGCACTGTGTATTTATGATGCCCTTTTGGTGCTGCCTTTGTTCTTGGGTGTTTACATTATGATTCTGCAAGAGGTGAGTGTATGAGTTCTTGATTAACGACACCACACAACATAGTTTACAGTCATTTACAAACTATAATTAGGTTTAATTAACCTTTTTTTTTTTGCTGAGTTTAAACACTGGGCAGGGCCTATCAGATTTTTTTTTTGATGCTATCAATCTTGCTAAGCAGGTTGAAAATAACCTTGCATGCTCCTTGTATAAATGCAAGAAAATCAGTGATTGAGTGAGCAAAATTTAAATTTAATTTAGTTTTTAGAACAGTGCTGAAAGGGAATTAACCTCCAAACAAGGCTTAAATGTTGGTAAATTAGTATGGATCCAATGCTAATAGACTACCTACAAAAATTCAACCAAAACAAACTTATTTTTTGCATTTTGATCTGAACGTAGGAGAAAAATGTGTTTCCTGCTCATATACGTCGCCTGACCAACACATCAGAAAATACAAAGTAAAAAGAACGCCAAGTGAGTAAAGTGAGTGAGTAGGTTAATTTTTTTGCTCATCTTGTAACATAACTATTAACAAACTCCTTTCATGTCACTTTTTTTTATTAGGTTGGTGACTTGTGAGACAATATCTTTAGATGGCTTAGTAATTGGCTAACATGTTAAACAGGATTTTCTTCAGTAGCATTTAGTGGCTGCTGAGTGCACATTCAGAGTATCAGATCTGGCTGCAACAATGTTTTACATGCCAGCGTGTTGTCATGCATACGCAGAGGACATTCTGTTGGCTTTCCACAGTGTTCAAAGTGAGTAATCTGAACATTCTGGCAAATTCCCGATGGGCTTGTACAATACACGTACCCAGCGCAGCCATCAGTTTCTCCCGGTCCCCAAACCTGTGCTAACTCTTGGGGTAAAACAGTTCAGGCACTCCTGACTTAAATCATAGTATATGATAGTGAATTTGTGACTTTACGCTCCATGTGAACACATTGAGTTGTGAAATTTAAAATCTACTCCAGTTAAGATGGTCCTTATGTTTTTGTTTTGAATGACAATGCAATTTTGTTCAAGGGTGCTATAGAGTAAGATCACTGTCAAAAAGACGTTTGCATGTTTCACCATTCGAGTGAGTACGACTGATGCAAGACACAATCTCTCCTTTGGATTCTTGGACCTAATCCTTTGCATTCATAGGTCTGATCCTTTGGATATGAGTTGTATATGCAAATTGAGATGACATCACGCCGAGCTACAAGGCAAAATCAGTCGATCTGCAAATCATCTGCGCCTCCATTAGTCAAGCTCTTTTTAACAGCGATCTTACTCCATACATTAACAGCTGATACTTTTCAATGTGAATGTCCAAATTATTCATCATTTTTTTTATGATTTGGACTGACAAGCTCATGACCCTAGCTTGTAAGCTAATGATGCCCTGTGACTCCAAATCCATATTGTTTTGAAAATCATTTATATAAATTATAAATTGGTCCCTCATTTTGTTTTTTCAAAATTAACTAATAACCACAACAATAAATAAGTAAACAATAAATATAAAACACTTTATTTGTAATTAAGTGATGTTTGTTTCAGAATAGGATACCACTTCAGCAGATTCCAAATCAACTGCAGTGCTTGTTTCTACCAGCAGAGGCCACTAGCTAGGAATGTCATCATCTCAATTTGCATATTCAACTCAAATCCAAAGGATCAGATCCTCAAATGAGGAGATGAGATTCATACGAAGACATTAAGACGTGTCTCGCGACATCATAGTCGTGCAAACGAGAGTTATATTCAAAATATCTTGCACCTGGAAGTCTTCAATCGTAAACTCCAGTAAACAGGCCTTCATATCATTTTGGCAACACAAATCACAAACATTGTACACTATGCGTCAGAGAGGAACAGTCACTCACATTGAAGTTAAAAGTATATAAATGAAGGACGGAGTATTTAGAACATGAGTAATGTTATTTGTTTGATTTAACAACTGAATCCAGAGTTTCGAAAGTCATTGTATTTCATCCTTATTTTTTTATTCTCAGGTGTCAAATGGTATTATCATTATATATATATATATATATATATATATCATTATATATATATATATATATATATATATATATATATATATATATATATATATATATATATATATATATATATATATATATATATATATATATATATATATATAATCATTGATACTTTAATTAATTAACAATACATGTAAACATATGTATTTAATTCCATATTTAATTAATTATGACAGTTTTATTTAATTATTAAATGAAACTTTTAGTGATTTAGTCACTTTAGGACCTTCATAGGAGTGAGAAGTTTGATTTTTTTATTTAAATGTTGTCAATTCATTATCACTGGGTGCCTCTTGTAGGTGACTAGTTGTTTACTACATGGAGCAATTATTTTTCTCTGGTTTAAAACATATGAGCTATATGCTTTTGCAATGCTGTAGACACAGTGGGCACTCCTGTGTGCAGTAGTGTGCCGAAAATGGTTTGAATTTGTTTCAAAACGAGCAAAAACAGGAAGCGCAGCATAAGATGCCTTATTTGTGCTGGTATGACAAATGTTTGCTAAATCTGTTTTATGTGTCAGATATCAGAATCCACGTTGGCTCTGTTCCCTCCTTTTTATTTATTTATTTTCCTGTGTGAGCCCTAAAACTCCAGAGCTAAAATTGAGTCCCCGTTGCAGCCCCGTTCATGGTTTACCCAGCTCAAAGTCACTTGACCTAGGCTCCTGGTGTTGGCTTTCAGGATCCTCATGATGTTTGCGTCATGGACCTGAGTCCTGGGCTGAAATACTTGGAGCAAGTGTGCCAAATGTGGGAAGACATCGCCAAGCAGCAGCTTGCCAATGATGTTTACCATGTGGATAGGCCTCAGGTAAATTACTGTTTTTTTTTTTTTTTCAAAGCTTTCTACACATGGATGCCATCCCGTGTATTAATGACCTTCTCCTACTTCTTTTGTCAGGCCTCCAGTAGCTATCAATCATTACACCAGGAACTTCCTTTTTACGGCACCAGGCTGGAACAGCTTTCCAACGATAACAAACAGTTTGATGTATTTCCTTATGGACGTTTTCGACAAAGATCAGCTTCAGACACAACGATACCATCAACACAGCCACGTGAGGTTTTAGATTTTACGGAAATATTTTGGAACAGTAAAACATTAAGATGGTGAATGGGTTTAATCTTCATTGATTGATTGATTGATTTTCTAAACAGGAAAATTCAAGTTGGGCTCCAGAGGGCAGCAACTAAGTGTATTCCACCGACTGGAAAAGGAAGCTCAGGACAATAAAATACAGGTAAAAACGCACCAATAAGTACAATAACGTTTGAGATTATTTTTATATCATTGTATGATTTTTTTCATAATGTAGATAGTAATGAAATGGAGTTCTTACTGAATTATTAAGAAAAGTACTAATAGTAAGAATAGTAATAATATTTTGTTAGGATATTTGTTTCATTAGTGAATATTACAAGTGACAGACTTTCAAGAAATTATAGCACTTTAGTTTGGTTTGAATCATTCTAATATTAGTATTTTTTTAAATTATTTTTTATTGGATTATTACGTAGTCTTCTTACTATTCTATATTATTTTGTATTAATCATATTTTGATCACAATACTGATGTTTTTTATATGAAATGACATGACGGTTTTTAAGGGCTTGAGATTTTTTTTTTTAATTTGTAGTGTTGTGGTGGTATTGAATGTGATTTAAGTTGTTTTTCATACAACTTATAGTACACATAAGCCTTAGTAATTCTGTATTTTGTGCTGTAAGTATTTTTTTTCAAGGCGTTTGTCTTCTTTTTTTTTTCCAAAAGGATGACATAGCGCATAAAAGCAACAAGAACGGGAAGATGAAGTTTCTGTCTCTTAAGAGAGATGAGTCCAGTCTTCAAAATCCAAATAGGTGAGTTCAAACATTGTTGACCAGTGTAAATACTGTCAGTGCTTAGTGTGGAGCGTGCCCGTGCCATATGGTGCATGAGGATGAAGAGCTGCTCCGACATGGCATCCGTCCGCCCTTCTGCCTGCTTCCTGTTGTCCGCTCATCTCAGCTCTGTTCATGTTGTTGTTGTTGTTTTATTGCAGCCAACTGATGCAGTCCTTTGAAAGAAACGCCGCCCGCAGACAACTAAGCCAACTTTTCAGGAAGAGACGGAGAACTCTCCCTGTTCTTATTTCACGTTGACAGGACAGGGAATACATAATTATTTTAGCTGTATACTTCTGAGGATAATATAAGTTATTATAAAAATATGCGTTAATTTGACATTTGTATTCAACCATTTTGTATTGTGTACATTTGTATCATGCAATACCTTTCGCTACAATTGTTAACTCGATGAGTCAATACATGTAAACTTTACACGGTTTCTGACAGAATATCAAAGGTTTTTTATTTTTTATTGTATACATTTGTAACTCACACTGCCATTCCTGATATGTAAAGTCTGCACCTTGGAAAAAACAGCATCAAAATAAATGCTACAGACTGGCTTTTTCTATGTTGAATGAGCTTTTCGGTTATTTAAAAAAAAAAAAAAAAAAAACATGATTAAAGACCTAATTATGAACAATTTGGTGCTGGTAAAAACATACTCAAGAACACCTTATGTTTTTAACATTTATTTTTGCTACATTATGTTCAATATATTTCAATCAGTTGAATGTTTTGTAACATATCCCCCACAAAAGGGTTCATTAATTGTGTGCCTAAATATTGTCGTGCACCTACCTTATTTTTCCGACCATAGGCTCACAAGATTATAAGTGCAGTCTCAATGAACTGGTTTATTTTGGGAAATTTCTGCAAATTGAATGCACTGCATTTTAAGGATGCAAGGTGCTTTACTACACATGATGGCAAACAAACGAGTACTACAAAAAGGTAAAAAAATCATTCAACTTCAAATGTTTTCCTTTCTAGACAGATGTAAAAATATGATGTTTTTGGATCCTAGGGGGAGCATGTAAAGGACTAAATACCAATTTAAGATGACAAAATGCAAAGCTAACCTCCACATGAATAAGGCACACCTCCTGTATTTTTCAGGCCATAGATTATAAAGCACAGGCTCTATGAACTAGTTTATTTTGACAACATCTCCGTATATAGGACACAACAATTTGAAGGCGACTCTTTGCACATCATGCATTTCCAGCTGTCATCATCCATGCTGTGTGCAGGGGGCTGTTGACTTCAAGTGACACTATGAAGGCAGCATAGCGCTTGCGTTCCACGTTTGCCACTGATCATAGTCGTACTGGCCTGGTCTCACCTGGTCTTGATCAGAAATCAGCTCGTCTTTTCCAAGACAGAAACAAGAACATTGGAACTGGAACATTGTCGACAGTTAACGTATGTAACAACGGTCCTATGAGCTCAAGAGACCCCCAAGAGGCAGTTCCTAAAGCATGGAATCAGCCTTCCCTCAAGCACAGGTTAAGCATGCATACCAACAAACGTCAATAGTGAAGCCCGGGTGATCCAGGGAACGCCCAAAAGGCCGTGTCTCTAGAAGCACAGGCGCCGAGCAGAGGCCCCAGCATTATCGGGCACAAAATGAGCAATGAGGAGGGGCTGCTTTACATAGGAAGCAGCCCGAACCTTCGTGAATGGAAGTGGAATTTGACCGCAGGGTGACACCAGCTTCATCAGGAAGCCATATAAGGCAGGAAGAACCTACCTACGGAGGACGAAACTCACCGACATGGACACCGAAACAACGGAAGACCAAAGACGCTGTCTTCAGAGACACCCATGATATGAATCTAGGTAGATGCAAGCTACATTCTCATGGGAAGCAATGCACTGGGAATCACTGCCCTATTCGGGAGAAATCAGCACGAGACAAGTGTTTTGTCATTAATTTAATCTTTATTCACCTTGAGGGGATGGGGGGCTCGACCTCCCCTGGCATTCCCATGAAAATGACAAACACATCCAACCAAACAAGAAAGGGTGAACAACAGGATTCCAGTCCATACGCAAAATACATATATTATCTATTTATCGAACCGTCTGCATTCATTAGTCCCACACAGTATCCATCTGTGCTATTAAATATATAGAGATAAGTCATCTGTGGAGGGATTATCGACAATATGTGTGTGTTTAATTGGAGAGGGGGAAGAGCTTATAGTCGACAAAGGTGTGGCTGAGCAGCGTTACGTGGCGCCCGCGTTTTGTCTACATGATGCCGCAGGAGGACAGCGGGTTGGCAATGTGACAGGTGCAGGCCGACTGGCAGTACTGGCGCACAGTCTGGTAGCAGCTGCGGTCAGCATCCCCGCCCCACTGCACGGGCCCGTTGGGGTCGGTGGGCAGCCGGCTCAGGATGCTGGTGTTGATGGCGAGGGCCGCCAGGCCGTAGTCGGTGAACAGCACGGTCTCCCGGCGGCAGGTGGGGCAGGAGATGAACTTGTACTTGGGACATGACTCGTAGAGGATCTGCAGGCACTCCTCGCACACCGAGTGCAGGCAGGACAAGATGCGAGGGCGCTTCCCGGCGAAGTTGTAGGTGTGGCCGCAGGTGGGGCATTCCAGGGGCTCGCAGGGCATGGTGGGCCCCGAAGAGGTCGAGGACGATGATGAGGACGTGGAAGAGGAGCGCAGAACGTACTGGTTGACGATGACGTCTTCCATCTTGTAATGGAACTGGTGGTAGCAGATCTCGTTGGCACTGGTTTTGCGTTGCGCTAGGAAGCTCTGCTCCCTGCGGACAACTGGGTTCTGGGGGGACGGCATGGGCCTGGGGGGCGCCACGGTCATGTCAAGCGTCAGGTCACTGCAGGCCTGGTTGACGATGATCTCTCCCTCGCCGCCGCCATCCCACGCCACTCTGGGGGGCGGGGCGAAGCGAGGTTGGGTGACGGGCACCGTGCACTCTCTGGGGAACTTCTCGGACTGGATGATCTTGACCGTGTCCATCGGGATGGTGACGGGCTGACGCCTGAGGCAAGACATTTGGAGTTTGGAAGTGGACACAAAGAAGCTTTAAAGAGGAGCGGGCACCCCTGCTGGGTTTGAGGCGAGCGAACTGGGTAGTGTTATGTTACAGTCAGCCATTAGAGGGCACATGTGGACGAATGGCTGCCTCCATTTTGCCTTGTCCAGAGACCCCGCCCCCGACCCTGGTTGGGGCTCCACTCAGCCTGAATCCTATCTAGGGCTTGCAGGGCTGAAGAGTTGAGCCAGAGCACCTTAACTCAAAGCTTAAGAATGAACAGTTCAGCTTCCTAGACCGGTGTTGGCGACTTATGTATTAAAATAACATTATATTCACAGCTAGCACCAATAAATCATCTTAGATGAACAGTAATACACGCACACACACACACTACAGGTTAGTGGATGTTCTGCATTCGCAGGGCGGAATGATGTCCAATGATCTCAAAGTGAATTCAGTATGAGGTCAAGTGAAACTATGCATTAAGTGTTCCTTATGTCTGTGCTCTGCCCAAATTTTTTCAGCAGGTTCTGATTGGCTCACTTCTTTGTTGATAAGAGCGTAGTCCAGCACTTGAGGGTAGGTGTCCTTTGAGGGTCATCGCTGTTGGACAGCTTCACTTTCGTAAATTCCTGTGAGATGAGGGTTGAGGTTTTGAGTCGAGGAAGTGATAACAGTCTAAAAGTGGGGGCCTCTGTGTTTGTCTCTCTTTCTCAGAAATGATCAAATGTCTTCCAGATGCCTTTGGTGCGTTTACCTGTGAAAACAGAACACAGGGGACAGTTTATTTAGACGTGTGTTTGCAAGGACATGTTGTTGGTTGTCAACTGACATGTGACATGTACCTACTGAAAAATATCACCGTGGAAATTCAGTCGTTTTCAACATTGTCTTTGAAAAAGAAAGTAGCTCACAAGCACTTTTGTTCTCTCGCTCTCTCTCTTCCCATATATATATATATATATATATATATATATATATATATATATATATATATATATATATATATATATATATATATATATGTATATATATATATATATATATATATATATATATATATATATATATATATATATATATATATATATATATATATATATATATATATACATTGATCCCCCCTACTTCGCGGTTAATGGGGGCTGTCAACCCCCCGCGAAGTCTGTAACCCGCGAAGTAGGGTATCAGTTCCTAGATTTCTATGTACACCCCAATATAGCCGCAGTAACCATAAACAACAATTTTTTTTGTTGTATTTTTTGCCTATTTTATTTCCTTTCTCCTATTATTTAACATTACATTATCCTTATTAACATTATTGTATATTCATTAAATAACTAATATTACTTAGTTTGTTGAGAATTTGTTCTCAGGACTGGTTATCTGCACCAAGACTCCGGTGTCATCACGTTGAACTTCACATTTATTTTGGCTGATGTATGGTGTATCATGTAAGTATCTGTTGAACAATAAATCAACAACAATCTTAAAGTCATTAAACTAACATATAAACACTTAATCTATGAATTTACTGTATTTTTAGCCGATCTTAGCGGGTTAGCAACAACTAACAAATACTAACTATAAAGTGTAACCTCTACACAAACGAACACATAAACAGAATAAACACTCATCGCTTACTGAACATAGGCAGTTGCGTGCGTTATCAATAAAAATGATAATAAAGTATAAATATGAGCTTACGTTGTCATTCACTACGTCACCGTAACGAGCCGAATGACCACAGAGAACATAAAACAGGAAACGGAAATGCAACGCGACCCGACAAATTAAAAGCATGCATTTCAAAATAAGATAAAAACGTCACGAACTCTAATGCTTGAAGAATTCTTCACATAGTTATTAACTAATATTACTTCGTTATTTGATCAATACAGTAATGTATAATGTACTTTTTTTGCTTTTTTCAATTTTTGTACATTTATGTACATTTTTTTAAATGATTTTTTATTTTGAATTTTTTTTTTCCTGGAAAAAAAACGCAAAGTACTGAGACCGCGATATCTGAGACCGCGAAGTAGGAGGGATCACTATACACACATATACACATATATACACACACACACATATATATATACACACACATATATATATATATATATATATATATATATATATATATATATATATATATATATATATATATATATATATATATATATATATATATATATATATATATATATATATATAAACCTACTCATCCCAGTCTTTTATTTATATTAACAAAAGCACAGGATGTCCACTGGACATCCAATGTAGTTGTCCAGTATGCATGAGCCAATCAAGAAGTCATTTGTCTATGAGTGACTCAATGACATTGCAGTTTGTTCTGCTTTACAAAGCCCTTTGACATTGTGCACACAAAAAGCATTTTGGCTTGTATCCAGGTTTGAGCTTTTACTTGAGCGTGATTCAAGAATCAAGTTACTTCCTGCTCCTGGGTAGAGGAGGTGCTGTGTGACTTAATTAGGGCAAAAGATTTACTTCTATCTAACTAAAGATCTTGTCACACTGTACTTGTTTTACACAGTAGGGCAGGACGCAAGGATGACAGCACTCTTGAGTAAGCTTGCTCAAATATCGAAGTTGTGGCTAAGCTACCAAGTAGTAGCTTGGAGGCTCCTCCCACTAGCTTGTATGTGAAGTAGACTTTATGTCATTTCTATGGTGTCTCAAAGTCCAGGACAGTACAGGTACAATATAATCAAGATCAATCAACCGTTTACCTAACTACAACAATACTACACATTGTCAATTGTGAGAAGCAACGAAGATCACATTTCATCTGGACTTTCAGATATCAGTGTATCACTTGAGTATTCATTTTTCTTACATTTTCTTACTGCCTCCATTTGAAAATATCTGTGCACTCTCTACTTCATTGCTTTTTAAAAAAAATGCGTAAAGATTTTTTTTACTCCCTGTGGTTGAGATCACAACATAAAAAAGACAGAAATAAGAGTGGTGAAATCAGCCACATTTGCGATTGATCAGCGATGGGCTTCACTGAGGGCCAGCAAGGCCTTCTCACGTTCCATGATCTGCTAGAGCCTTCAGAACAAAAAGAGAAGGGCCTGCCCGCCGTAAGTGAATGGACGTAGCCTGTTCAGTTTACTGCATTCGGACCAAACATCTCATGAGACTGTGACCCCAGGGCAAGTAGTTGGGCCTTCGTAGAAATCAGCAACGTGTCCTGTGATTGGATGAGCTCACATGGGACTCCAACAGTGTCATTTTCCAGCAAAGTGCAGTGAATTTGAACCCGGGAAATTGTTTGCCATGACACTTGTTTTTTTTTCTAGTTGCAGATATACTTGATACAACATTTTTTTTTTTTTTTAGCATTTGTCATTTGTATATGAGTTATTAAATCAATGGTAACAAAGTTAAATGTCAAAATTACTAAATAGAGTTGATTTGAAATGCTATGAAATTTAGTGTTGCTGATTAGCCTTCTGATTAGCTTTCTAAAGGGTGATGTAATCTATATGTATGGATTCTGAAGCCGTGATGACATATTCATGTTATTATGAGGCATATTCATTTAGGTAGATATAAATAAGATGCCACTGAAGGCCCAGAGTTGTAATGCATAGCCCCTCCAATGTAATCGTTTCATTAACATACACCAGGGAGCACTTAGTAATGTATCTGAAACAGATTTGGCGAAGCAAAATATTCCCAATCCAGTTAAATTTAGTCAACGAAGCATTTACGTTGGAAATCAGAACCTCATTATCTGCTTCTACCTTTGCTACATGTGCAAAAAACCAGCATGATTACCTTTGTAAAGGCAGCTCATGTAATATAAAGGCATTAGTGTGACATTGTAGGTGTTAAATCAACAGAATGCGTCTGAGAGCAGTGACTGTGAAAGACATGCTTCCTCCGCTCTGTCAACACTGTGATCCACGGCGGCGTCAAACACAGGAGAACGACTCTCAAGGGATTTCTTTTCTATGAGTGGATTCATGAACATCAAGCATGTGGGTGAGACATTTTTTTTTTTTACAAAACTAACAAAAAAGAAGAGCCATGACAACACCTCAGTCCATTGTGCACAGTGATGATTCACTGAGGCAAAATAAGCGAGCAGAGGAGGTGACCTACATGGTGAGTGGAGAAGTTGAGAAAAAAACAGCAGCACAGCGGAGCAGGTTTCTATTTCTGGTTTGGAAATGCATGCACACATCAACACTTCTTTCAGCCCTCCCCAACGCACTCTCAATAGCGACACGCCTTCGTTCTCACATGATGCAGCGGCCATATTAGACACGTCTCCCCGCACCATGCATCTGTTTGTCCACCCAGTTGCACTCACTGTGGCCTTGTAACCCTTTCCTCAAAATAGCCATTGTCTGTTCCTTCACCCTTTCACGTGCATGTGATAAGATTTAGCATTGTGCAACTAGGTATCCATTTGAATGCAACTTTAGAAAGGAAAGTGGTAAATCAGATCAGGTTAGAAAAAAATGCCACGTGATGAGAAAAGTTTATACCCAGAATCAAATAGGACATAAAAGTGGAAAAATAGAGAGTCTTTATACACAATAATCCATCCTAACAGAAAGCTTGGGAAACCAGATTAGGCGAACTGGATTCAGAAATCTAGACGCTGAAAACAAAATTAAACTGTGTTCTCTTGACATGACAGCTTGAGAGACTGAAGTTGATGTGCCACTGTGCAACTAAAACACACCATTCCATGCCTAAATCTATGTGACTTAATAAAAGACTGAAGCGTTAAACCAGTAATCACCATTCATAACAAAAAATAGGTACAGCATGCTGACCTACTGGCTTGCATGACTTCTGTACAATTTTAAGGGTCCGGGTTCAAATACTGAGTCTGGGTTTAAATACTGGTCTGGAATTTAAGGTTCTATTCTAGATTGAAGATCATGTACCTCTCTGTGTAATGCCATGTACATGTCTCTTTATGCTCATTGATACACTACTTACTGTCAAACAAATAAGCAAAACAAAACAATTCGATAGTCACACTGTATGACTAATTTTGGACGAATTCTTAACTGTACTCAGTGATGTTCAATTTGGGAGGATCTACTGCAATTGCTATGTAGCATATGTATTTCCCAATAAGCAACTTGTCTTTAGTGTCCGTGTTATGTATTTATATCATTTCGGGGTTGAAAACACATTTTTGCAATTTTGAAATTAGAGGTAGAGCAAAGAACGACCACCACGTTCCACATACAGTGAGTCATAATCACCAGTAAGACAACCAGAAAAAAGCAGAGGAAAATAAATATACTTCATATTAGTACTGCTTACAAACAATTGTATAATAGTGGCAAGGGCTCATTCCTTGATCCGACTGCATCTAGAGGGGATCTCTATTTAAACACATTCAAGAAGGTGCCACACTTCAATTACTCTGAGACTCTTTACTTGGTTAGGGCTCCTGCTTTGGTTAGCAACAGAGTTCCATGAAGCAGATCATGACGACATTCTAACATTTATGAACTAAGATCCAATTGGAAAACTTTTTTTTGACATGATTTACACCACATGATTTTTTTTTCTTTCAAACAAAGTAACATTTATTTTATTTATTTATTTATTTATTTATTGTATGAATTCAAGCTGCGCACTGTGCCAGCCCTTTTTAGATACTCCGTTACCCTATGAAAAGAATACAAATAAGTACATGGGATTGAATGGCTAGGCTTTGTATGGACATATAATTGCATCTTTGAGGTTAAATGTGCCAGCTATTGTCAGACATTCCTTTACCCCAATATTTTAAAACAACAACAACAAAAAATATTGTAAATAGGTACATGAGTGAATGTCTGGACTCCAAAAGGACATAAAATTATATCTCTGGGTTTTAACGAATTAATGAAAATATTCACAAACTACTTTGAAACTTTTTTTTTTTACAATAACAATTACAATTGGTATGTTTTCTTTGTCATTTCTGGATTTTGGTGCTCTTTATTTCACGAACAATGAGGTAAATGGTATCGGTAATCACAAAGTTAAAGCAAAAAGAAAAAAAGACCTGCCGCAGTAAAACTTTTTTTGGAGGGGTCAATTTTTCCAGAAAAACAGATCCCAAAGGGTAATGGTTCTCAAACGATTTACATCTCCAAAATATTTTATTTTGGACATACCTTTGAAAAAGTAGCAGAGTAGGTCTGAGTTCATCAGAAACCAGACAATTATTTGATTGTATGCTTGATATTATTTCAAGCAATAGTAACATTATCCAAAGTATTAACTTTAAAAACCGTGAGCGTGGGGTGGAATTAACATGAAAAATAATGTACCACACCTTGAGAATTACTTATGCAGATGAATTACAGATCTAGGCTGAGTTACATGTCTGATCTGTTTTATGAAAAAGTACCAGCCAAAACATTGGTGTACTTTTTAAAGCTGAATTAGTGTGAAAATATGCCATTTACTGAAGACTACAAAGTCACATCTACGTTAAAAATAGAAAGTATTGCGATCACTTTTTTTTTTTTTTGCTATAAACAACACATTGGAGATAAAGCACAAGGAGTCTTTGAGCCTGGAGGAGACAAAGCAGCTAAAATTACCCCTCTCTGATTTGCAGACAACACTACACGAGACAGGCGATAAGAGAGCTCCTCGGTTTTGGTGCAGACTCCACGTTAATCGACGTGAGCCCTCTGCTGTTATGTAAGGAGCTCATCCGGGCCCCGACCGCCGCTTGAAATGTGCAAACTGCTGCAAGATTTTTCTGCAGTTATCCCAGCGGCGTGTCTGCGGCCTCCTCTATGGGTGCATGTGCAAGACCATTATGATGCTAATAAAATCAAGGTAGGCATCCGACCTGCTGATTGTCATCACAAATATTAGGACCGTGGGAGACAAACACACACACACACATACACACGGATTACACGTATCCATGCACGCAGCATTGTCACCCTCATTGTGACCCATGCTTTACATTCCTGGGCTGACAAACAAACGCACGGCAAGCACATATCAGACACAAACATCATCTCATACCTACCTGTCCTCATGGAATAGTTAGCAGGAATGCAAACAAAATTAATGCACTGCATCAATAGAATGCTTTTTAATACTATTGGTGCCTCTGTTTTGTTTATCCCCTATATGGAGCGATAGACCTACTGTCATCTTTTATGTTACTCGACTAGTATTTCTTTTTTTCTGTTTTTTTATTTTTTTCAATAAAAATTGTCAAAAATTCAGATTTCGCATATATACCTTCAAACAAAGGTTTATGGTTTTCTTAGAAATCTTAGTCAAAAGAGTTTTTAATATTTGTATATTATTATGTTGTTCAGGTTTATTGACTGAAATTACAGTAATGAAATTAGGGATATTTGAGGACTGATACCGTATCAGGTATCAGTGCAGATACCAGCTTTATTCCAAGGGGTCGATAGCAGTATTGGCTGATCTCCTTTGGCTGTTTTACGACTAGGAAATTGAAATGAGAAGAATAGAAAATTGACAATTTTCTTGACGTTTTAAGGAACATTGCTATATTGGGTATAAGGTTCATCTTCAAAAAAAACTTTTTTTGAGGGGGAACATTTTATGTATGAAAATATTAGTGGTAATTGTACTTCATATGGGCATTGATAACTACTCAAAAATTGAGTTCATGTACTGGTATCAATCTGAAAAAAGTGGTATCAAATATTGGCATTGGCATATATTTATGAGAAAAAGAAACATTTTTGAAAATAGTCCAGGGAAAATTACATTACATATTTCACATCACTTACTCCAGAGTAGACACATGTAGGTCTGGTATCGGATCACATTTTCACCAATCAAGCTGATTATGGGACTAGCCAAACATCCAATGAAATTGGTTAAAGAGTGCCCAAACTACCTATGTAATACGATCCAAATTCGGTCCAAAAATCATCGCTGGAAACTGTGTGGAAGTGCTGTAGATCGTTCAGTGTGGTCAAATTTTAGTTGAAAAACAGTCGCTCATCATTTGATTCATGCCCTGTAATTGGCTTGCAACTAGTTCAGGGTGTACCCAGCTAATGCTCGCAAGATAATGGATGGATGGATGAATTTGGGTTATGTTTAGCCTGTCCAATGTGATCCAAATTTGGTTTGAAAATAGTGCATGATAATCGAAAACTGTTTTAGCCTATCCAGTGCGGCCCAAATTTAGTCCAAAAACAGTTTTAAAACCAGAATTTATTTAGCCTATTGAATGTAGTCCAGAAGTTGCAACAAAATACTGAAGTCATTGAAATTTTCATCTACTTTGGGTCAAATGTAACGATTTCGTAATTGTAAATATGGGCAATTTGTTTTGTGTTTTGTCTTACCAAATCCTCATAGAAACATTGCTGCTTGATAAAAGGCTAATGAAACATTCCGATCATCCTAACACACCCACTATCAGCTGTCATCTTTTCAGAGCTGATTGGAGGCCGGTTTGGGGAGAAACGCTCTGAATGAGTCATCAGTCTGTCTCCATGCCGACCCCGTCTCACGTCTTCTTCTCAATGGGAACCTGTCTGTCTGTCCTCCACGTCTTTTTCTCATCTGTGTATTCCTATGGGTCGCATGGAGACGACAGCATACCTTGGACATAGCGGAGGCGTGAGTGCGCATTCAGACATGTAAGCTATGTTGCTTACACAAGCTTTCTGGGATTCGGAGAATGATGCCAATAACTGTCCACATTCAAGCCTCAGCTGGTAAAAAAAAAAAAAAAATCAGCACGGAGGGCATTATGTTGTATTTTCATTATGTAACATGCCGTGACCTTGAGTGCAAATCCCACGATTTACTCTATGGAGAGTTGCTCATTTGAGTGTGTCAAGGCTGGTGGTGATTTTGTTTTGAAACGATTCTTCCTCCCACCATCCACCGTGGATCTCGGCCATTTTGCAACTCATTCCCGTTAAGTGCTCTTCATTGTTCCAGTAGCCGCGACGGCATCAACATGGCAGAGGTGCATGCAGGCAGAAAAATGAAAAAGCAATAAGCTTCACCCGCCAGCTCATGGATGATTGATGAGCTTCCGCAATACGCCGATGGCGGCTCAATTGATTAAGGGCGATTGATTTTTCCAAAAAGGCCCGTAAGCTTCACAAGCCGTTGTTGATGTGCAAAATATTTCAAATGGAGAAGCTTTTTTGGCACGAGGGAAAAAGGGATGCGTTCAAGAGAGCCAGTTACGCAATGGCAACATTTCCCGCTGCGGTACCAACGTACGGGTTGGGATGACAGAAAACACATACACACAAACCTTATGCACACTGTCTAAGAGCCCTGCCAAATGTCATAGCTACTCGAGACAACCAACTAACACAGCAAGAGTGGGGAACCTGCTGCCGTGGACTACATAAAGCCTAAGACAACATTTCATTTGGTTTGCACATAAAAACAGCATTCAACCCATACATTCTTATAAAAGATGATACAGATTTTTTTTTTCAATAATGGCAATGGAATTGCTGTCAACAGTCTTGCATGCGTGATGATGCAACAGCCACGTAAGCCTACCTGCACCTCGTATAGAGCTTGAAAACATCACCCTCACCTTAAGCTTCAATGGGATCTTTGTTCACCAAGCAGGAGGAGAATTTTGCAGGATTTGCTTCCCAGCAGGATGAGGACGAAGGGAATGTTAAGATGGAGGAGGCAAGGTGGTGGCACGTCTGCATCATCTCTTCTTTTGTCCTTCACGCGGCCGCTCCGTCTCCTCCACCGCGTGTCGAAGCATCTCCCTCGGCTCTTTCCATCGTTCCTCTTCCTCCCCTGGCGTGGCTTAGTCCTCCTGGGCCTGGGTCTTTATTTGGGCTGGACCGTACTGTTTTCTCCCTTGGTCTTATCAGCCCCACTCACAACAACACCTCCTCTTCCTCCTCCTCCTTCGTCGGTTCCAGTCCAGCGCACCTCACCGCTGCGCATGCGCACTCCTCACTTTTGCCCCCCTCTCGGTCGCTCTCTTACTCCTGCTCTCTTTCCCTCTGTCTCTCTATCACTCGCTCCCTCCCATCTCCTCGCTGCAGCACACACTGCAGTGGCTCTGCAGGCAGCGATGAGCTTTTTAGTTGCCAGAGGAAATATTTCAGCCAATCACAAACATTAACAGCCTTCCCCCACGCTCACACACCCTCCCTCCTTAACTAACTACAGTTATGGACACAAAAATACTGACACGCACACACGCACAAATACACGTACAAACACACACAGGAAGCTGGCGCAAATGCAGATCCAATCTACAGAGTGCAGAGAGAAGGAAATGAAGCATAAATTCACTAACAAATCATGTTCGGTAGAGAACATGCTGACTCCAAGCTGCCAGCTCAATCAAATACATTTCATCCACTCTTGACAATCTCTGCCAGATGCACCACTGTACATTTATAAATGTTTTGCCAAAAAATAACTGCAAATGAAGTATGTATAGCTCATCCATTTAGGTTCAAATTTCAGATTTTTTATCAAATATATGTATGTATATTTTTTTGGGGTTCAGCATGGTTGCTGGTTGACTGGTGACTGGTTAGCATGACTGCACAGTTCAAGGGTCAATTGCAGCTTGCCAAAGCCTTCCTGAGTGAAGTTTGCATGCTCTCCCCATGCTCATGTGGGTCTTTTCCTCTCATATTCCATGCATGGTAGGTGTATTGGATACTTCAAATTGCCCTTAGGTGTGCTTGAGAATGGTTGTTCATGTCTGTGTGTCCTGCGTTGACTGGCAACCCTCATCTGTGACTCGAAAATGGCTGGGATAGGCACCAGCAAGCCAGCGACTGTAGTCAGGATAAACAGCTAAAGAAAATGGATGAATGCATGGAATTCTGAGTTTTATCTGATTTTTTTTTTTTTTTTTTATGTTTCTAGTGTGTCACAAGCACCTAACGCATGATCAAATGTGTTCATATTGTTTCTTAATGACATAAAGAAAAAATATTTATAAACAGCTGTGCCCCTATTTTTAGCATTTCAAGCTTTGCTGGAGCTTGAAAATGATCTTAATCATTTGAATCAGGTGTGTTTGAGAGAGAAAACTGGAAAATATGCAGGACAAATTGCCCGCCCCTGGGACAGGCTCGAGTTTACTCGGCTGTAATCCTAATGACAACAAGCATGATGGAAAACAGAAAGCTTAGTATTTCACTTTGAAGTGCAATACTAGTGCATTGTGAAGTGTAAAGAACATGAAACATAAATACCCCAGTATTTAAAGTGTCTGTGTTTTTTTTGGTTATCTAAATGAGACTTGCGGTATTAAGTGTCACAATGAAAATATTCCTAAGTTGTTTTTTTTCACTTTAAATCAGTGTTTTACTCATAATAAACAAATAACAAATATTGTGTATAAGTGGTGCAACATTATATTTTTTTTTTCTAAAACTTTTGATGTCATGCACTGAATTTATGTCCAGATGGTACATTAGGCAAGTTGCTCATAGTAATAAACATTGCTTCATTTTGACATGGAAAAGCCTATATATATATATATATATATATATATATATATATATATATATATATATATATATATATATATATATATATATATATATATATATATATATATATATATATATATATATATATATATATATATATATATATTTTTTTTTTTAGAAAATAAGATTATATAAATAACATTTTTTATGCATTGCCCACTGCGATGCCCACTGAGAGCTAACACCTGCAGACTGTAGATGCTCACTTTTATTCTATCACAAGTTTTGACTACACAACTGAAGAAACCATTACCATTGTTCACATTAAAAAAGCCATTCAAAAGATTTCATTTGTTTGTTGGTTCGTTCGTTTCCAAGCGTCACATTGCTTCAGTGGCAATGCACGCATCAGTACATATGGAGTTTTGTCCTCCCTCTTTGGACCATGAAGTCCAAAATATGGAGAAATAAGACCAATTAAGTCAATCAGTTTGCAAACACTTTTTAAACCCTTTAGTGAGCAGGGGAAACTGTATGGCAATCTAGGGCCAGTCAAACAGCAAAGCTATTAATAATATTAAGAATAAAATTAATACAAATAATACAAAAATCAATTCAATATACAGTACATTAGTGACAGCATCATAGATTGGTGGTAAGCAAATATCTGTATCAGCACTAACATTCCTTAGTGGTTTTTATGTTCTCTTTCTGCTTATGTGTTTTTGTGTTTCTTTTTTTCATGTACTCCTGTTTCGTCAAATATTGAAAAAAACATGCATGTTTGGCGTATTGAAGACTCAAATTAGTCCAAAATTATGGTTTGAGCTCATGTTCATGTTCATAATGTACCACACCTCTCACCTAATGAGAACAAACTCTGTGAAAAAAATAAATGGATGTTTACTGATTATGAAGTTATTTAAAAAGAATTAACCATTCACCACGGTATTTTTTGTTGTAACATGACACCATCTACCAACGTGATTTAGTCACTATGATGGCTCACTATTTGATTAAGCAGTGCTTTTATATGCAATATGTCTATGTTACAAGTACTGGTAATATTTTTTATAACACTATTTTACCCTGTCCTAGTTCTTATAAACATATTCAGCAGTCAAGCTGGAGGCACCCGTTCTCACCTTTGCTTCATATTGCGTAATACAGATAATGAAGCTTTCATTCAAAAACAAAAACAACCACTTCAGTTCCATGGAAGAAAAATAGCTCAAATCATTTTATTGCATTACTTGCGAAAAGCCATAGGATTGTGTCTACTGTAATTGAGGGGCCTCCTGTTGTCCAGTCTTGCAGTTTCCTGTCGTGCTAATTAGCAAACGCTAATGGGAAAATGAGCTCAGCACAGCAATATGTCAGTGAAATCTCAACATCTTAATCTCGCTTTTGTGCACCTCAGGAAGTCAACGCTGTCATTGCAGCAATAAGTAGTCCTCAGAACTCAGACTGTAGCCATTGTTACCTCCGGTGAGCTTGCAATGTCTGGCATTAACATGCTATGTTCCAAATCAAGTCCCCCAACATGTTTCCGCTCAATCAAGTATTCATGAGTGTTTGGAATGATAAATTAAACATGAAGTCATCACAGCGCTGGGGTGCATTTCTGCAGCGCTTGAATGTGAATTATGTGTATGAGTGCGTGTGAATGCGTGGGTGGATGTGTGTGTGTGTGTGTGTGTGTGTGTGTGTGTGTGTGTGTGTGTGTGTGCGTGCGTGCGTGCGTGTATGTTTTACTCAGCAATTGCAGTAAGTACTGATCGTGTAACTTCCCTTCAACCTTAAGCAAGGATGTTGCACAAAAGATCATGTTCAAAGTGTTTATAAGAGCACACCTTCAGGATATAACTTTTAAAAATATGCAATTAAAAAATTACAAAGGACTATGCAAAGGCGTTTGATAATTTTGATGAGGATTTTGGCTTTGCTCGAGCTCAAAATATTAGCGTTGAATAAGAGGCACATAATCGATGTCTTGGTCAAGTTTTAACGTGATAGTGGAGGGTAATCGTGATGGTCATACTATGAAATTTGGCAGTGTAATAATTTACTCATTTGTAAACGTCCCACAAATAAAATAAACAATGACAAAAAATAAAAAAGTATAAAGATTTACTGCTTATTTATTAACCACATTAAGTCATAAATGTTGAGACAAGGTGTCAAAATAGGATGCGTTAAGGAAGAAAGAGGAGTGGTGTAAAGTTTCAAGGCCAACCTTTATGATATTTATAAAACACTTTGCAGTATTGTTTGGGCATGAACAGTGACCTCTAAAGGTAAGTCAAGATAGCATGTTTTCATTAATTAACGCCTGAATCAACAAAGAGCAACATACATACATTGTGGACTCATAATAATAAAACTTAATAGTAAAAAAAACAAAACAAAATACTACAGTCCATCAAAGATACTTTCCCTCCTATTAGTATGTGCGGCATATTAATTTTGTAGTACTCAACTAGTTTTTTCTGCATCCATTTATGAAGTTTTCCTACCTATTTAGAATGTTTATACTTGAATGCTCCCAAGTATATGGCAGCTTAATTAAACATTTCTCAGAAATTTGGAAGAATTAAGTGGGTGACGTGACAAACTGTAATCAACGGTGACAATAGTTGTGACTATTACAATAGATAAAAATTGCGGATGAAATATACTGTTCTCTCAGGATTACTCTGTCGTGTTTAAAATGTTGTCGTCATTCGCCCACTGCTGCAAATGATGGCAGTTCTTCTAAATTTTAAACTGGTGCTTTTAACAACAATCAATATATGTACAACATGTAAATGTACCCAGAGAGTTATTGAAGTGCATTAATAGTAAAAGAATATCCTCATTTATATATGGTATATATATACACATACAATATATGAACAGTGCATTTAACCATAAAATCCATGAAAGAAGACGGCCACACAGAGGAGGAGGAGTGCGTTGGCATTGACGACATTCCTCCACAGCGGCACTTCGGATGTGTCTGTGAGCTTCCTCTGCAGCTCGGCTTGCTCTTCTTCACTCAGCTTTGGAGCTTTCTTCTGCTCCAGGCCGCAAAAACTCACTACCGCCTTCTTACAGCAGCCTGGCTCCTCCTCTGGTTCTACATGGAAAACAACAAAAGGTGTTCTGTCTGTGTGTGGTTTGCGAATGGTTTTCTTATATATATTGTCGTGCTGTTACCTTCCACGTGTGATGGCGAAGCGTGGGTGGACAGAGTCACACGACAAAAATAACTCCTTAGTGCACTTTACTTGTCTCCAATACGCACACAAGTTACACGCACGAGTGAACGTTTCGTTAACATACTCTACGTTGTTCTTGGCCTCTAGCTCGGGCACAGACAGCGCTGAGCAGTATCCGTGCAGTGAGCCGTGAGTACCAAAAAACAACCATAGAACAACAACTCGTCTCGCGATGACAACCGCGAACTGGACACGAATGTTGCATTCAATGACCAAACTTGGCTCGGAAAACCAAAACAAGAATTGATACACAAGTATAGGTCGCCAACATCTGAACTGCCTTACACTACCCCCCCTTTAGGAATACTGAGTCCCTTCAGTATCTGGTAATGTAATCAAAGTTGCTGAGTGTTAGTGAACTTTCTCTTAACATTTAGCTTTATTCTACTTGCAACTAGTGTCCAAATCTCTCTGGTCTATGAACTAGGCGACCACTTGATGTTTGAAAAGTCTCTGCCAATGAGTTGGTATCGCCTCGTCTTCTTCTTGGCTGAGCTGCTGAGGTGCTGGTCTGAGGTAATTCACATTGACCTTTGGACTCCATTGAACATGTGGTCGTCTCGCATGGACCTTTGGACTCCCCACCTGGATCGTATGGCAGCAGCAGTGGCAGTAGGGAAATGTCATTGTCAATGTCTTGGAACCCTGGGGGCTGGCAATGCTGTAGGACTTTGCTTCTCTGCCTCAAAACCCAAACGATGCATTCAGATGAAGGTCGAATGGTCATGGCTTGTCCCAGTGTTACTCTAGCCACACAATAGTCCGATTCATCATCTCGCACAATCTTTGATGGCACAAGTTCATTTCCAATGAAGACCTTGCCACGGGCGTAGACAACAACATCATGCGCCTTCATCAAATCCAGCCCCAAAAGAACATGGTCCCTTATGGAAGCTACATGCACTTCCCAGGGAATAGTCTTGGATCCAATTTGAAAGGTCACTTTGAGTCCATGTTTAGCTTTCATGCCATCTCCAACTCCTGCATTCAGTAGATAGGTCTCATTTAGATCAGTTGGTGCAATGTTGCTTTTGAGGATACGCTGGTACAGTTCCTCTGAGATCACAGTGGTTTGAGCTCCAGTGTCCGCAACAGCCTGAGTTGGAATGCCATTTATAGTTAGAGGAATTTGTAGACTTTCACCTATCTTTTTGGTGCAGCCAATCTGCCGGCCTTGTAACTGGTGATCTGAGTCTACAACTGAGTTGTGTGAACCGCCATCCGATTGCAGCTGGAATTCTTGATGCTTGTCGCCATGTTTATGTGCAGTCATAGGGCTAATTGGTGTAACACAGTCTTTTCTGAAGTGTCCTGTTTCACCACACTTGAAACACGGGCCAGCTACCGCACGATTTGGGCTGGGTGTTTGCGAACGTCCTCTGCTTTGTTGCAGCTGCTGGTAGTTTTGCTTTCGTTCTGGACCTTGGCTTTGGGTTGGTTTGGGTTGTTGGTGTCCTGCATTTAGAGACAGGAGATTCCCAACTTGCAGCTGCAGACTCTCGAATTTGTTAGCAAGAGATTTCACTTCATTCATTAGCGTAACAAACTGGTCAAAAGTGACATACTGAGGAGTCTGAACCCTGCGGGATATCGCAGCAGTATCTTCAAGCATGTCTCCTTCATCAACCCATGCGATGCGCCTGGTTCGGTTCCTTAGCTCAGTTTCACGGCCCACTGTGGCTTTGAAGTTATGCTCATGGGCCTCCACAAACTTTTGTGCGTCAACAAGAGAGCTTGGCTCACGGTTCATGACTTCATAGGCCACCTTTTGGTTCCGTAAGCCCTTAAGAAAAGCATCGGTTGCCAGCTGGTCCTGAAGCTGAAGATCAACTCCTGGGTAGGCAAGTGTGACAAGGCGTCTCACCTCCTCAGCAAATTCAGCAGATGTCTCACGGCCCTGACGCAGTTCTCCCAGCTTCCTCCTTATTGTTGTTGGTGGATCCATTTTTCCAAAACGTTGGGTGAGTTGCTCTACAAGTAGAACATAATCTTCCCTCGTGCGCTCAGGAAGTGAGCAGACATACCGCACTGCAGCGCCTCTCAAACATTCATGCAGCCTGTCCACTCGTTCCAAGGTACTCCATCCATACTTTCTGGCTTGGCGTTCAAATGGCATTAAGAAAGAGTCCCAGTCATCAGTTCCATCAAATATGGCTAATTTAGGTCTTTGAGGTTCTGGCATGTTGTTAAAATAGACTCCAGTATTAGGTTCCCTGCTTCCATAGGTGGTGTGGGCATGTGAGGTCTCGTGCTCCGTGTCTCTCACTTCTGGGCGTCTATTGTCAGTGTCCGGAACTCGCCTTGATGGTCTTGAGCTTTGAGATCTTTGATTTATCACTTCCAATTCGGCTGCAAAAGGAACACGATCTCTTGGCCTGGTTGGTCCATGAATAGATGCACTTGGTTCAAATGAATGGCTTTCCTCCATTGACTGCATTGGATTAATGTCTTCTCCACCTTGTGCAGTAGCAAGTAATGCTTGGATCTGTGGTGTGGTTGGTTGTCCTGTTATATGTGAAAGGACAGGGGCCAACATCATTTGAAGGTGTCTTGCTTGTTGGTTCTGAGTTTCCAAGAGAGTTTGCAGCCATTTTGGAGCTATATCCGCCTCTGCTTGGCTTGCTGTTGCGCCTTGTAATTCCTCCGTCATTTTTGCTCAGTTTTTATTGTGTATTATGTCTACTTCGTCGCTACTTCCGCTCACGCTCTTATCGTGAAGGGGCGGACCGGAAGTTGTGTGCAGCGACGCTGCGACAGCTTGACAAGATCTCCTCTACTTTCCACGTTCAATTAGACGAACGGCAACGCGTTTTAGCTCGACTCCAGTTGTTAATCCGTTCGGAGCGGAGAGGAAAACAGTCTTTTCGATTCTTTACGGAATTATTTTGTAGAAATATCCCACTTCTGACACCAGTTGTCGTGCTGTTACCTTCCACGTGTGATGGCGAAGCGTGGGTGGACAGAGTCACACGACAAAAATAACTCCTTAGTGCACTTTACTTGTCTCCAATACGCACACAAGTTACACGCACGAGTGAACGTTTCGTTAACATACTCTACGTTGTTCTTGGCCTCTAGCTCGGGCACAGACAGCGCTGAGCAGTATCCGTGCAGTGAGCCGTGAGTACCAAAAAACAACCATAGAACAACAACTCGTCTCGCGATGACAACCGCGAACTGGACACGAATGTTGCATTCAATGACCAAACTTGGCTCGGAAAACCAAAACAAGAATTGATACACAAGTATAGGTCGCCAACATCTGAACTGCCTTACAATATTTACATACGTATCTATCTATCTATCTATCTATCTATCTATCTATCTATCTATCTATCTATCTATCTATCTATCTATCTATCTATCTATCTATCTATCTATCTATCTATCTATCTATCTATCTATCTATCTATCTATCTGTCTGTCTGTCTGTCTGTCTGTCTGTCTATCTGACATGTTTTTACAAAACGTTTTATTCCATTAGTTTTAAGTGGACAAAAACATGAATTTTCCTCAGAAACGTTTATCAAAAACACCTCATTAATGACTCGACTTTCATTTCCCAGCAGCCAAACAGTTCAAACTGCAATCAAAATTTATGAAAACAAGAGATTAGCAGATTAGCAGACGTGCATCATTGCTATAGACTTTTTTAATCTGACAAGCTAGCTAGTATGTCCCTTTGTGGTTGCAAAAAAAGTTGTAAAAAAAAAATGTCCTGTATATGTGAGCCTCTGGAGTCATGGTGAGTCAAGCAACCTTACCAGTGATTAAAAAGGTCATAATGGCTGTGTTATTAACTGTGTTATTATTAATTGTGTGACACTTACCCTCTATTTCCATACTGCTGACATTGTCCACCCAATCATCTTTCTCCAGGTCGATTCTTTCTTCAGTATGGTTCCTCAGGCTCCAGCACAGTCGATATAACTGCATCCAAGACACATTTAGTGACGTGCAACGCTTATTTTTCATAGTTAAAATTAAATCATACACCGCATACATGTTTGTCAGCAATGGGTTTGGTCATGAGAGAGACGCCGAGGATGATTATGCAGGAGACCACAAAGAGGATGATGCCAAAGTAGAGGTAGTGAACGCTGCATATGATGGCAGGACAGTTACTGGGCTCCACACAGCTGCCTGTGCCATAAGCAAATTCTGTGATCATCCTGGATAGGCCAATTATGAGGCCGATGGTGAGCCCATAAAAGGCACCCTGTACAAGAAGAGAGGTTATTTAAGCATCCATCCACCCATTTTCTATACTGCTTGTCTTCATTTTGGTCGCAGATGAAACTATCTCTAATGATCTAGCAGTACTAGTGAGGTTATATAATTCTGCTCAACTAGTGGCACAGTGATGAAAGACGTGTTGAAGTTGTCCTTTTGATTCAAAGACTTTTTCACTGAGTATCTTGTACAGCATTCCAGAGAAGTGGAAAGTTGAGTTTTTTGATCTGAGCCTGGGAACAGTGCATTGGGATGCCATGCAAACTGGGAGGTCCATGTTGTGCATTCGGACCAAAAAAAAAAAAAAAAAGTCTACCTCTTCTTGCTTCAATCAATCATCATTTGGTAGTAGTGCCCCTCATGGAAGCACAGACTTAATGATTTTTAGGTTGATTTTCCTTAAGAATGTATCTAGCTCTCCATCCATTTTCTGGCATTCATTCTTGAGACTTTTTTGTGAGGCTTAGTACAGTAGTTCCAAAGATATTGAGCAAAAACTAATGCCCACTACATCTAAAGAAGGTGATCCATGTGTTATTTGGATTGAGAGAAGGCAGATTTTGATTGACTTCAAAAAGTCTTTTCAGGAACAAAATCAGAAGCAATTTGTTGTGATCAGCCACCTTTGTTTACATCCAGTACGTCTGGAACAGTTTGAGGTTTCAACTTGTACAATCCTCGTGGGACAAATTCAACTTGGCATTTATCTGGAATGCAGCAAAAGACTTTTGGACTTTGTATCTTATACTGTCTCTATTATTCTGAAACTGGTTTGCATACAGTACCGTAGCAATATGTGAGCTACCACCATTAATATACAAAAGAATTCCTGAAATAAATCTTGAAATTGTGTTATATTAGATATATTAGTATAACAGTATTTTAAGTAGGTTTTACACGGATCGGATCAGTCGTAATGTAAAGTTGTGTCAATCAATCAATAAGGATATTGATTTTTCCCTGCTGATCGGACCTATAGTATATTGGTCATTGTGTCATACTTCAAGAGCTAACTATCTTTGGTAGTTTCTGGCACTTGCTGTAAAGCTTTTAACAACAGCTGTTTGAGCTCATTAAAACAGTAAAATTGCCAACGTCACGTCATTGCACAACATTGTGACAAAAGAATGACCTCTGCATAGTCATTCTTTAACCACCATGATAAACGGAGCAGAGTTCACCTCACTCTTTTTTTCAAGCTTCTGGTAAAGGCCATTAACTAACCACCACACTCACAGACTCATTGACTCGCTTGCAGAAGATGGCCAGTATGAAAACTGCAGCAACGGGCGGCGTGAGGTAGCTGGTGATAGATTGGATATAGTCAAAGAGCTGACCGCTCTGGGCTGACTGCACCACTGGGATCCACGCTATGCTCAACCCAATCAGCACCAAAATGAACACTCTGCAATAAATCCAAGCACGTGGGCGCTTAGGCATTTATGAACTTGAACCATAACAATTTGTTCATTCAAGTCTTTTGATTATTATTTATTTATTATTTATTCTACCTGCCAGCGATCATGAGCTCCCTCTCAGTGGCGGAGCGACGGATCTTGGCGTAGATGTCCATGGTGAAGAGAGTGCTGGCGCTGTTGAAGATGGACGTCAGAGAGCTCATGAGAGACGCCAACATGACCGATAGCATGAGCCCACGCAGACCTGATGTAGAAAGAATTGAATTAAAATCCTCAGGATGATGGGGAGAAGGTCGTTTTCCACTCACCATTGGGCATTAGATACACCACCAGTCTGGGATAAGCGATATTGGTGCAGCCCACACTGGCGCCGCAGTGTTTGACACATTCGTCCGGATCCACGCAGGCCACCACATCTGTAAAATATCTCTGTTCAGCTGCTTTGACAAGTCACCTAAAAAGGTGAGCATCACTCACCAGAGTAGAGGATCCTGCTGATCATTCCTGGAAAAACTATCAGGAACATGGGCAGGAGCTTCAGGTAGCCACATAATATGCAACCACCTTTAACATGGGATAAACTCTTGGCTGACAGGCAGCGCTGCACAATCACCTTTGTTGTTGGAGAGAGACAAGTTGATCTTTTAATACAATTGTTTAATTGCTTTAAAAGTTACATGTAACCCAGATTTGCACACCGAACTCCATTGCCCACTACAACCGGTGGATCATTGAGAAGAAAAAAAATGATGGCGAGCACCCAACTGGTGGGCTACTCTATAGGTTTTATATGCAAATAACGAAATGTTTGCATGAAAGTATTATTGGCATTGATACAAGTAGAAAAACGTATCAATATCAAGTTGATATCTTAGTTTTACGATGTAATTACACAAACTCAGTTTTGCCACAGTCGTTTTAAAAAATAGTCTTGTTGTATTAGTGATTGTTTGCTTTAAAAAGTAACTTACGGTAATTATTTTACTGGACTTGATTTTGAAGCAACTGAATTGGGATTAAATTGCAAGCTATTTTAATAGTCACAATCAGCAGATATTGACAATTCAACAGAATATTGACTGCCAGTTTGCAGCTTAATTGGAAGAACAATTTTAACAGTAACATTTAAGAATAAAGATTGTTTGTATGGAAAATGAAATAAACACCACCTTACCTTACTATGATCACTTTACAATAAAAATGAAATAAAATATAATTATATATATATATATATATATATTTTTTTTTTTTTCTTTTGACTTTACTGATCACACATTTTAAACAATCTGTTTAAAGCTGTAGTCTGATTACTTGACTGGAAAAGTAATGCGTAAGCTTCTTTCATTCCAGCCAGATTTAAAAATGTGAATCCGCCAGCCTATTTTGGGCAGTCTGAGTGACCAGTGCATTTTATTTGTCTTTTAATGTCACCAGCTCAAAGATAAAATCAGAGTGACCCAAACTTTTTTTTTCACCCATTGCCTATTTAAAAACAAACAAACAAACAACAAAACACGCCAAAACAAACAAAACAAAAACTAGCTGACATCAATGAACGTCAATGCCACTCCTCAGCGGGGTTTCACTTTGCATCTTTTCAGTCAGTGGTACTCAGTGTTAAATTAGTTGTGACTCAAAACAAAGCAGATTGTAGCTTTGTAAAGAGTTACTTAGTAATGTGTTGCTCGCTAACTAACTGAAGGACAGACCACATAATCACAAAAGGACATAATGACAAATTATAAATGTAAAATTGTTTTAGAATTGGTATTCCTCAGTGAGTAACCATAGTAGAATAGCTTTCTGTGAGGTTCAACGAAACATAGCTAATCATCTTGGTCAACAACAACAGAGAAGCAAAAGCACATTTGTTGTCTGGTTACACAGGAAACGGTAGATAAAAGTAGTAAAATACTTCTGCATGAATGATAGTTCATGAAAGCACATTATGTCCGAGCATTATATAAGTGTCCTCTTTAGTTCTGCTTGGCCAAAACAACAAATAAAGCTGCTTTTATTTGAACAGCGATGAAGAGATCCATCAAGACATTTTTAATGACCACAGTTGTTCCATCATTTTCCATTTGACTGACCTGATCAGTGCACCAATACCACGTTGCTTGAATAGTGAGTCCAAAGACAAGGCCGGGCCAGGGCAGATCTCCTGTGATGGCGTCTCGAAAAATGTGGAAGGAGTCATGCCGAGGCTGGTAGCAACTCTCACTGATATTCCCCGTGATGGAGGGAACGGCCTGCATGTAACGTTCCTGGAAGCTTTCATACCCACCCACTTCATTGAAGGCTACAAAATAGATAGTATGACTCATTTCTGACAGGATTTAAAACGGGATCGAAATAGCTATACCGTACACGAGAGATAAACATTACCATAGCCCATTAGAATGAAAGATCCCACTATCATGATGATGGTCTGCAAGGTGTCTGTGTAGATCACTGCAGCCAAGCCACCTGAAGGATACAATACAACAGCTGATTTAAAGCACTTGAAGTTAGTGCTTTTCATAAAAAAAAGAAAAAAAAAAGCAGCTGTCCTTTTTATGTACAAGCTAATACACAGTAAAAATCTTCTATACATAAACAGTACATAATCATTCTAATGACGTGTCCCATTCAAAAAAGACAAAACACATCATCAATCGGAGTGAAATATATTTTGGGCAATGCCGGTGCATCCTTTCATTTTCTGTTTGTTAATCATATCATTGTTGCGAGGAAACGCAAATGCGAAAAGCAAATTTTTTATTCGGGATTATTCATTTAACTTTCCCTTAAAAAGGGCCAAAAGAATTACAAAAGGCACCGAAATTGTGTTGCTTTGTAGAAAAAAAAAATTAAAGTTTATTCATTTAATGCAACTTTTGGGTTACTTAAATAAACAATGCAAAACAGCTGGGCACTGAACCAACTTTTTGGGTTATTTATTTAACCCAAAAAGCTATGCCAAACAAATCACCAACAAAACCGATTTTCATAAAACGTTTTATATAACTATCCAATATGGAACAATGAGTGTGTAGTTTACCTTTGCTAAAAAACACATTTTTTGTGAGTTAGTGATTTCACTCTTACTTAAATGTTGGAAGACCCGACTGGCCCAACTTTTTGGGTTTATCTATTGGGTCAAATCAATTACCCAATGGGATCAGTTTGTTTTTGGCCCAATTTGGGTTGTATTGGATCGAATACAGGATACAATACACTCATACATAAATATAATTGTTTTACAGTGTTTTTTTTTTTTTTTTTACAGTGTGCAATATCAAAACTCTCTGGCTCTTGGTGGTGTGACAGAAGCATGCGTATTTCCCAACATCCTTCACTTGCCTCCAACAACTCTCAGTAGGATTGATGAACTGCTCACAGGTAAAGTAAGATGTTACTAACATGAGACTGCATGTATCGCCCAGGTGGCAGTCTGTCAGTCCCACCTTAGTTCTATTTGAGTTTTAAAACTGAAAATTTTAAGTTTATTAATTTAGTTTATTTAATTTAAAGTTAAAATGAGGAATTAGGAAGTTAGAGATTACCATGTAGTTTTGATGTTGCAATACATTATTTTGAATACAGTAATATCCATGCATCCTTTTTCTTTAGCACTTTCTCATTAGGGTCATCTGCCAGAGACTATCTCAGCTGACTTTGGGTGAGAAGAAAGGTACACCCTGGACTAGTCCTCCTTCTACAGTATCTCCCATCCTTTAAAATCTTCAACAAAGCTAAAATGCATATATATATATATATATATATATATATATATATATATATATATATATATATATATATATATATATATATATATATATATATATAAATAAAAAATATTTAGGCTTTTCCATGTCAAAATGAAGCAATGTTTATTACTATGACCAACTTGCCTAATGTAGCATCTGGACATAAAATCAGCGCATGACATCAAAACTTTAGAAAAAAAATATATAATGTTGCACCACTTATACACAATGTTTGTTATTTGTTTATTATGAGTAAAACACTGATTTTAAGTGGAAAAAAAAAACTTTAGGATTAATTCCATTGTCATACTTCAAGAGCACAGACATTTTTGGCCTCAAATACCGCAAGTCTCATTTATTTATTTATTTATTTATTTATTTATTTATTTATTTATTTATTTATTTATTTATTTATCTATTTATTTATTTATTAATTTATTTATTTATTTATTTATTTATTTTTGAATGGTGAAAAACGCCAGAGTGTTCCTGGAGGAAAACGATGCAAGTATGGGGAAAGCATGCAAACTCCACCCAGGAAGTATCTCTTTCTTAGTAAATTATTTTCAGCAGTTTAAAGTTAATATTTTGCATGTACTGTAATTATTGTGATCATTTTATTATTTTTCAAGTACGAGTAACACCTTTAAAAACAGATTTTACCACTTGCTGTTGATTAAAAACGACATCACATGCTCAGGTGAAAACCAATCATGACCCGCTTGGCAATATCACATGACCAAACCCAGAAAACAGGTGTTATGTGTGAAGTTATCAAATCAATTATGGCCAAATCGTAAGTTCATACTGCTGAAAGTGGCAAAATAAGGAAGGTAACCCTTTAAGATCTTCCAATGTGCAACTTGGGGCATTAAAGCAGGATAGATTGCACCTAGTCCACTTTATCAGCCTAAAGTAACAATAACATGTCACTGACGAAAGGGATGAGTATAAGGTGTGTTCAAAGACTTTACCCCCAGTAGGTCACCACCTATTTATTTATCTTCTTGTCCCATTCATGATTAAAACAATGCCGGATGTGCAGCCTGAGATCTTTGGAGAACAGACCTGTGACGGTGTACAACGCCGTAATCAGGAGCAACGCCACAACCGCCAAGTAGATGTTTAGGCCAAGAGCCTGGTTGATGAAAATGGCGCCAGAGAACATGTCTGCCTGAGTGGACGGGAGATTACATGTCATGGAAACTGATAACAGACAGGACATATTAAACAGACACTTACAGAGATCTTGGTGAAAATGTAGAGGAAGAGGGAGAGCACAGAAAGGTAGACTCGAATCCGTTGCCCCCCAAACCTCTTCTTCAGATACTCGGGCATGGTGACCACCTTAAAACATCCAAATGCTGTTTCAGTTTATATGCTATACTTTCAGCATATCTTCTTCTCAAGAAGTACATTAACATGTTTACCCCTGCTTTGATGTAGATTGGTACAAAGAGCCAGCCCAGGATGACCACCACAATGAGAGCCTGAAGTTAAAAGCCATATTTGTGCACTCATTTAACATTGTTCCAAATATATTTGGTTAAAATTCATTATTTACTCACATTCCATTCAAATCCACCGATGGCTATTCCAGAGGCTGCACCGGTTCCAGCGATTCCCACAAAGTGCCCACTTCCAATGTTACTGGCGAAAAGAGATGCTCCAATCTTTGGAAGGAATAATTACTGTTGATTTGTTTGTTTGTTTGTTTTCAGAGAATATTCCACATTCTTGTTACATTTGGTATGGTTGTCAATGTCAGAACAAGAGACATAAAGATATGGGTCTCACCGGCCACCAAACCATACTTCTGCCTGCCAGGAAAAAGCCACCAACAGTGGCGCGGTTGGTGCGAACCATAGCCTGCAAAACAGGCAAACAAAAAGATTATACCTTATTTCTGACAATTAGACTATTAGAAAGAAATATGGTCATATGCTGTTAAGGTCCTCTAAAGAGTGAAGTAAGAGGTTACAATAGCAGTTAAAGATCTGATGATGCACGTTTAGCTTTTGGAATATTTTGGCTGCTTTGTTTTGCTATGTGACAGAATCAAAATATAAGAAATTTAAAATTTATTGATTATCCATAAGAGCCACTAATTGATTTATTAATATTGTCTTATTATTTATTTTGTTTTATTGGTTGTTGATCAATAAATTCATTGTTGCAGCTCAAAACAACAATAAGGATAATCTAATAATAATCAGAAGAGGGAAAACAGCAATGACAATAATAACGATAATAAAATACATATTTTTATGACACATATCCTTTCTTGACATTTGTCAACAACCTGAATAGCAGTAAAATAAAATAAAAAAATATATATACAAATAAAACAGTCAACGGACAAAACCAGTCAGGACATTTTTTTTGAAAATGGAGGGGTTTTATACATTGGCTTTTTTAAGACTTGAATCACCTTTTACATCCCATTAACACATCCCCTCTCCTGCAAAAGATTTAAAAACAAAGCCTGATTGTAGCCAATGAGAGTAGTAAAACAGGCACTCTTTATTCTCAAGCACTTCCAGGAGTAAAAACACCGCAATTTGGAAATCTCTTTGTTATTTTTCAGCTCTTTCTCGGTTTAGGTTTCAATTCTAACTGCAAATGGAAAGGACAATTATTATTTCTATTCACAAGAAGATACCAATTGTTATTTTGGAGGTTCAAAAACTCACCCATATTCCAACAGCCAAGACCACCACAAAATAAATGACAATGACAGATATATCAGCAGGATTATTGACAACCACACCGGTGCTGTCATTTCTAGCACTGCTCCTCACTAAAGAGAAACCAAAGTAGTCCCGAGACATTGTGGAAAGTGTCCGCCACACATGCACCGATGTCGATGAACGAAGCACCTGTGATCACCTTCGCACCGTTACCAATTCAGCGCCACGGGGGGGTGGGATCAGGCGTGGGAACATTTGGAGGGGCATGTGAAGGGGCCATGATCATTTTAGTTGAAAGTAGATAGATTCATGATGTGTGGCTGTGTTCACTGAAAGCAAATAACGTTGTTAATCATCAACATACAAGGAAATGCATGTTAAGATTTCCTGCAAGACAAAACACCTCCAAATAGATGCCGGCAGCCGGTATTGTTTTCAGTTAAGAACATATGACAAAGACAAGCCATTTATTGCAGCCATTGAAGTGGGTATGGTATTTCAAACATGCACTTGGCTACAATGTGTTAAACACTTGGTCAATCAGTACAACAGGATTGCCGAGTGAAGTCAGAAAGATATTTTTCTGTTCCCTTGTATTATGTTCATTATGAACTTCTCAGCACTAATTATAATTTGGTGGATTATCAAAACATAATGGCCTTGAACTGGTAAATCAATATTCACTCTACAGAGAAATTACTGGTAAACATATTACTGAACTATGAACATGATAACATGATTATAAAAGATTGTGACTCAAACGCAGATTATCGGCTGTATCATAGATACCTTGAGATATAAATAATCAGTGTTGGGAGTAATGCATTACAACAGTAATGCAATTACTGTAACACATTACTTTTTACTGTAATGCGGTGGTGTAATGCATTTCACACAAAGGAAATTGTGCAGAAATTTGGTCCTTTGAGGTTGTTTTTAGATGTGCTTTATAAATAAGATACAATAAATCAGGCAAAATGATCGTTCTCTCGCTGAGGGATGCCACTTTGACCTCAAGAGGTTAGGAGACTCATGGCAGAGTATTTCATAGAAGTTATATTGCTGATTTCCATAGTGGATTCACCAGCATTTCGAAACCTTGTCACCTGTCACAACTAAAAAGATCACATTAATTATTGTACAATTGCTATTATTAATAGTGTCCAAATAGTTGTGGTCAATGTGTATCAAGATGAAGCATACAAAACCTCATGTTAAACAGCACGTTAAACACAATAATAATGATTTAGGCTAGCTGCTAATGTTAGCCCTACTGAAACCATCTATTTTGAGACATCTGTCCCTAACCTAGCCGACTAAACTTGAATTTGAAAATTAATGTTGAAACTGTGGAATGCTGACTATGCTGTGATGCTACTGTAAGTAATAAAGAGATTGAAATATATATATATATATATATATATATATATATATATATATATATATATATATATATATATATATATATATATATATATATATATATATATATATATATATATATATATATATATAAAAGTAATGCAATAGTAGTGTCATGTGTTACATTGCAAATATTTTTATGTAACAAATTACTGTACTTTGAAATGACAGTAATAAGTCAAAAATAATGCAGAACAGTTTTGAAGTAACACAGAATAATACACAGAAATAATTGTGACAAACAAAATTAGAGTCCTTTATATGGCCTCTAGAAAAAAGCAATGGTGGAGGTGCACTTGAGCACACTGCGGCACAATAGTAGTAAAGCTTCCAACCAAACGCAATTGAGACACATTTTTTCTTGTGGGTTTGTGCTTCTTGTTCACTGACCTTCCAAAGGTGCATGCTACCACCTTATGGGCATAACATATAATGGCATCTGTATCCCGAAGGAGATGAGACTACGCTACCAAAAGTGGCAAGTAGATGGCAGCAGACACGCAATGAAGTCGTCCTGACGTCACAACAGGACGAAACGCAAGTCTTTAATGAAATAAAATGTGAAACTTTTCTGTGAATGCCCCTCAGTGTCAGGTTCTGGGACAATGGAGAGGAGTTTGTTCTTAAAAAAAAAACATGTTCATGATTGAAAGATTTAGAGTAAAAGTAATCTTACTTATTTATAAACCATGGAAGCCTACAACATTGTTGTTCTTTTATTTTGTCAAAAAAACTTCATCTTGACAAAGAGACGCATTTTAAATTTACTCCATGTTTCAAGGTAATTGATATCGCGGTCACATTGTGTCCCTTATATTTGGAAACAACAAGAAAGATAGTGTTTGTACATTTCCTCATTCATTTCATTGAATTCTATTAGTATGTTAATAATATTAATTTACTTTAGTGTTACTACAAAATATTTTATTTTTCTGTTATTATGACTGAGCTGGAATGCCTGATTTAGATTTGCTACTGTATAGTGAAATTTAATTTGATGTGATATTTTATGAGGTAAATTTAAAAAAAAACATCAAATCCTTTAGAATGATTGATCTACACTTTGTTGAGTGAATATTTCTGATTCAAAAGACTGTGCTGTGATAACGCCCCCCCTTCCCAAATTAAATAAATAAATAAAAATCAGCAAAAAGACACGTGGTGCCATCCAGAGTATCACACAGTGCTCAATGGCGTGCAGATGATGTAATGAAGTACGTAAATTTACCTACCTAACTACAGTTTGTGAAGAACTTATCATCTATCACTGGAATGTTTGCCATTAAACCAATAACTACACCAACAAACAATATAACAGTAAAAAAAACGTGCCATTTCAAATGAAGCTGACTAACAAATCAGTCAATTCTGTTGGCGTGCTAGCCACAGTGTAGTGTCGGCCTAATGCTAATGCTAGCATTCGTGTTCTCTGCACATTAGTAGTACATTAGAGTAAATTTACCTACCTTACCTACCTGCCACAATAACTCACATTTTTATGCCAGTTATAGAAAAAGTATCTGTGGTTTGTGTTGTCTGCTGCATGATACAAAGAAATCGGTTCCTTTTATTCAAGAGCTAAATGATGGGAAATATTCTAGCAGGGGCTATGCATTATCAAGGGTGAATCAGGGATACTGGCAGTGCTAAAAGATATCTTAAAATGCTGGTGGTTGACAGGTTACGTTTTCTTCTCTTGGTCAAAAATTATTCGAACAACTCCCTGAAAGATTATCTGCAAAAGGTACTTTATTTTGACAGCTAGTTTGATGATAAGAAATTTGGCTCAACTGGGGAATTATGCATGCCAGAGAAATTTAGTTGGTTTTGGCTTTGTTGGTCTTAATACCATAAAATGAGATGGTGGAATCAAATTGGCTTCAGCCAAAGCTACATGAATTCGTAAGGCTTTTTTGAGGACTGTGAGTATTGTGAGTATTTTTGGGGGATTGTGAGATTGATATATTGTGAGTCCACCAAATGAAAGGAAAAAACTGGTACAGTATATGGTTTTAGGCCGGGGTTATGGAAGTAAATAGAAACCATTTCCGGAAATATGTGCAGCTGTGTTCTTTATGTGGCTGAAATAGGATTCATTGTGGACAAAAGAGTTGCATGGGCAATGGCAAACCACTCCAAATGTAGTCTACATTTCTGGACAATGGACTGATATTACGGCCACTCAGTTCTACAAAAGCATGACTGCCCAATTTTGACTGCTGTTCTGAAATATTTATGGTCTAAGAGAGAGGGATTTGAAAAGTCACAGATCAAGCCACACTGTTCCTTTTAATTATTTGTCCGGTTTTCAAGTTTACATGTCATTACAAGTGTCAATTCTGATTTGTCACAAAATAAGATGTCGTCTGGAAGGAATCTGATCATTTCCATTGTAGTGACTGGACCACATAATTTTCATCTTATGTCCAACAAAGTGTTACACATTTTGAGCATAACAGGAAAGATTACACAAAAATGTTATTGTTTTTTTTTTTTTTTTCGCAAATCAGAAGGGTGTTTGTATTTTCTTTCCAAAGAGACCTGTTGCTCTAACAGACAGTTCCTGAACAGATGCCAGGTTAGTTAATTGTACCTGTCTAGAGTCAGAGCAGACTACCAGTAATGCCCTGAGAGGGCACCGGCGGGTGCATCAAGGCAGAAGGTAAGCCTGCCATCTTCATTTAGGTTGGGTCACTGCGTATTAGGCTCATAGCAGACAAGGTCAAAGGATGAGGCACTAATATGAGTGAGCCCAGGCTCAGCACATTGAAGGAGATATATATTTTTTTGTACTCAGCAGGCTGGCTGTACCCAAGGAGTAGGTAGGTGGAGATATGAAAGCTGAGGGGGCACTGAGGACAAACTGAGAACCTATGATGGATGAAGCTGAGAGGTAAGTTGAGGACACAAGTAAATTCAGAATATACGTAATTGAGGTCTGGCTTTAACGTTTTTTTTGGCGGCTACAAATACTATTATAGAGATCAGTGCTGAGCAGTGTCATTAAAACAGAAAAAGTCAAGAGGCTTGCTGGCACAGATACATATTTTGCTATTAACAAATACTACAAAAAAACAGTAAGGTTGTAAACTGTATATGTTGGCTGTGGCTTTGACAGAGATTACAGATGGTAGGGTAATTGTTTGTTTCATCCATTCGGACTGCCATGAATTCCAGTGATCACAAATAGAAATGCATACCTCCATGATTTTCTATTGTGGACCAGGTTAACAATACACAAAGGACAATATTGAGATTTATTGTCCAACCCATTTTCTTTACAGTGATATTTTCTCTGTGTCCTGTATGTGTAACTGAACACAAAGTACTTTCAGCAGATGTAGCCAGAGCCAGTCTCTATCCACTGTTGGTGTAAACATTCTGTACTGCGCATTTGCCCTACTGAAAACATATTTCTAAGCTTTGTACCTCAAGTGTGTTGCTGTCATGGAGGAAGCGTTGCGCAATTCACGACACCTTTAAACTTCTCTGCAATCTACCTGGGCGAACTTGGCCACCATGTAGAGGAACCTTGTCGTTGTTGGTTCTTCATAACTTAAGTCAGCGCTGTTGGCCTCGTGGCTTCAGACACATATCACATCATTTGTGGGATCACTCCTTCAGGCCTTGTATCACCTAAGAAACCCAAGTCAGATAAATTCCTTTTCTTGTGTGTCCATCGTATCCCATATTTTTTGAAAATTGCAGTTATGTTTACTGTGTACTGTACAAAATGAATTTGAAGACGGGGCAAAATTGGCCTTAGGTTTACTTAAGAAAAAGGACTCCACAGACTGACTGACATCATCTGGCCAGTGATTATTTCCCTCTGGCCGTGCATCAGCACCACCCTGTGACCAAAACAGCATCTGGGCAATAATCTATTGATGGTTGTTGTTCACGGTTCATTTACAGTAAAGTCACTTGATTTCGTTCCGGAGCTGTGTCCTATTCTGTAGCTGTCACATTTTTTTCGTCTCTGACACTGACAATCACCACATGACAATCACGAGGCCTGTCGAGCGGAGTTGTCCAATCTTCAGTGGGTTTCTTTGACAACGCGCAGAATTTCCCAGCATTGTTCAAATCAAGTTTGTAAAAGAAGAAACCACAGGCCTAATTCACTTTGTGGAACATTCAGTGAACAAATTAAGACATAATAAGCCATTCATTCATTTGAACACAGCTGGTGCGTGTGATTTGTTAAAACAGGATCTACCCTGTTGATGATGTTGTTGATTACATGTGCCATAACTTAGTTAAAGCTTCAGCGCCTAAGCATTGAAGTGTACAGAACTGTATGTTGTCACCCCATCACAAAGAGGCCACAGTTATTCAGGAGTAATTTAATTACATTCTTGATGTGGCAATTAGTTGTGCCCCAGCAGCTTCATTGTTCATTGGGGACAAACACTGCCCATTCCATGATTTTAGACAGTATGCTAGGTTGCTACAGTAGCGGCCTTATGCTTAATGCAGCATACTTGAGACAAACCATTTTGAGAAAGCCATGGTCAGAAAACACACTTACAACACCATGAAAATTTGCATAAGTTGTTTTATTCGTAGTTGTCCTTTTTCATTTAGTTTGATTTTTTTTTTTTTTCTTGGAGTGGACATCCTGTAAATTCAAGCGTGAAGCCCTTAGCTCAGTTGTTTGCACATCGTATGTGAAAAGAAAGGGTAAGAGGAGGAGTGGAAATTCCCTTTCTCCTTCTCTTTCTCTCTCTTTGTCTCTTGCAGTCTCCCAACTCAACCACTATTATTATTTGTTTGGACAAAGAGTGTACCGTACAGTATATTTACACATCATACCAACTGTTGGACAATTTCCACTCAGAGAATGCAAGGAAAATTGAACTTTGCGTTATCTTTTACACATTTTCCATTGTCCTTTTTCACTTCTCTTTTCATGAGTGAGACTTTATTTTTCTTCAACTTCTTTTTTTTAACATCATAACATCCTCAATTATATTGATAAAACTCTTCAATAAATTCCTCTCTTGACAACTGTACAATCTTACACAGTGATTGACTTCAATATATATTTTGGGGAATATATTTTTTGACCCGATGAAAAAAGAAAAATAAAATCCAAGGAAAATAGAGTGGTATCCCAAAGTAACAAAATCATGCATGTTTTAAGGTATTTTTCCCATAAAAACAAAACAAAAATAATTTTCATCAATTTTGTCTGTTTTATTTACAAACTGATCTTGGCACTGATTTTGTAATCTTTGCTGGAAAGTGGAATTATTGAGAACACTTGACGCTATCAAGCATAACACTCTTAGTATTAGAAGTCAGTGGCCTGCTATAAAGGGCAGGTTTGCCATGTATTTTCTTTATTTACTGCACAAAAAGCTAAAGAAAAGAGCAACAGAACAGCCTTTATAGAGTTAGGTGGAGAAAAACAAACAGTGCGTAGAAAATATTTTTTAGTTTAACTTTGAACTGTGGCAGTTTCCTCTTTTAGGCAAAAACCCTTTGACATCATGCCTAGTTGCCCCCCCCCCCCCCCCCCCCCCCCCCAAAAAAAAAAAAAAAAAAAAAAACAACACACTCCTCAGGATCATCAGAAACTATCGTTGTTTACCATGGTTAAGAATTTTTTAAAAATCCAAAAAGAACATGTTTTTTTTTTTTCCCACGAATGTTTCCTGTAAAGCAGCATTAAATGTCCTCAGGCAAACAAAATGAGGAAAATAACAAAAAGCCCAGCAAATACATTGTCTTATGTTTGGCAGGCAGGTGGGGAAAACTGTCTAACATGTCCAGTGCTTCCATGTCAAGAGCTTGACTCTTAATCTTGTGTGAGCAAACATAAATATGTGTTTATGTGTCTATGTGTCTGTGTGTGTTTCTTTGTGTGGGGTATGTGTTTGTATGTGTTGAAGTGTCTCTGCATACTCATACTCAGTGCAAACACATTGGGAATAAATTCCTGTCTTTGACCACCTAAAGCATTTGAATCCTCACAGTCTCTCTCTCTCTTCCTCATTCATTTGCAATTTTTTTTCCGTCATTGTTACACTTCATCACTTAGATTAACCATCAGGCAACGGCAGGCATCGCCCGTTCGACCACCCACCCACCAACCAAACGTCTTGTCCTAGCACAACCCAATGTACTTGAGATTGTTCTGGATGATCACGTCCGTGACAGCGTCGAACACAAACTGGATGTTGCTGGTGTCGGTAGCACAGGTGAAGTGCGAGTAAATCTCCTTGGTCTCCTTGTTGCGGTTGAGGTCCTCAAACTGCCTCTGCACGTAGACGGCCGCTTCCTCATAGGTGTTCTGGCCCTTGTAGTCAGGGAAGCACACTGTCAGAGGAATGCGTTTGATCTTCTCAGCCAACAGGTCCTTCTTGTTGAGGAAGAGGATGAGCGAAGTGTTAGTGAACCAGTTGTTGTTGCAGATCGAGTCAAAGAGGCGTAAGCTCTCGGCCATTCGGCTCTGTGCAAGGAGATAGACAATCGGCGCATTAGAACACGGAACAGAAGTTAAGGCAACTGACCGGCCTGGACTAGTTTGACATCTTGCTGATGTCAACCAAAATGCAAGAGTGAAAAAGATTAACTCAATTCTTGGGCTGGAATTTTTTTTTTTTTTTTTTGCAGCTACGCCACATGACAATTTCACTGATGCTTTTTGAAGTTTTCCTTGCTTATTCGGCATGCTCACCAGTGGCCCCGCCCAAGCAGATAAACATGACTTGCAAGAGGCCTGATGACGATATAAAACCCTTGTACCACCCATGCGAGAGTAAATACACACCAACCTTATCCACATCTTTTAGGTTCTTTTTGTTCAGGGATGCAGATTGAGAGATTTTGCGCCATCGGCCAAGTAAACCGCAACATTTTTTTAGTAACAACCAAAAAATGTGTTTGGTAGCACACAACCGGGCAATCAACATCAGTAGTAAATAGTTGGGCGGAGTCCTGAGGGCGGAACAATTGGTATTATTAAGTATTGTTATTATATGAATACTGAGATCCCGTGGGGACCGATTTGATAAGAGGAATAGATGTTAGTAAGAGCAACGTATTAATGCTGTTTTGTATTTTTGTGTCAATAAAATGCGTTTTATGGGCCCATTTGTTCACTCTGCTGGGATAGCCCCTGGCACTCACAGCCCTCGTGAGAATCAGCGGTCAAAAGAATAGGTGGATGGATGTTTCGTGGCTGGCCGGCACTAAACACTATAATGAAGGGGGCGAGCCAGACACTCTGCGAGAGGCGCGACTTCTGTAAACAAGACCTTTCTTCTTCTTCTAACCTTCCTGGTTAGAAATATCGGTACCGTCAAACTCATATTTAACAAAAAAATAAACAAATCGCCAATGTGCCAAATGTAATTCAAATGCATATATTTCACTGTCTAAAAAATCATGGTATGGAGTTGGACCCTTTAAAACCGACTGCTGTCCCCTCCATATGATTCTAGTCAATTAAAGTTCGGAACTACATACGTATGTAGTATACATCGTGTCAGTCACATTTTGGAAAAACTTATGAACCCAGATTGTTGTTTGCTGTTGCAAGGGTAGTAACCGAAGTGTTCAAAAATGTCAAAATAAAAACACTGACTCTGTTTATGCATGTGGCACAGAAGCAGTGATGAATTTAACCCAAATATGAATCTATTATAAGTTACCTGGAGGGTTAAAATGTTTACAGAGGGTATCTGATACAGCAAGTTCGAAAGCCATCCATTTCCCGTTGCCCCACTTGAAATCACATGGTAGAAAATTATCTTGATTGTGGATAATAAGTAATGAGTATGTATGCATAATGTTTGTTCTCATTCAGTTTATCATCATGTGATGATCGCCATACTGCAGAAAAAAAATGGAAGAAAAATGGGTTATTGAGCCTCCCATGGCAGCTGCTGGAATGTGGCAATAGGCCAGTAGCTTGTGACTAGGACCTTGTCAGATGGAAGGCTGTTGTTTCAAAGGTTACAGGAATAACACAATGCTCCAAGCAAATCACAAGATCTGCACATCCTGAAAATAATAATAAATAAAAGAGATGGTGAACTGAATAGAACTGTGTACCGATATATATTTTTTTCAAATTGCCGTATTCTGAGACTGTATTACCAACGAAACCTTAACAACATTTGAACTAAACCTGAACACTCTTGTTTATGCAAAGATGGCCCTTGTTTAGTCATGTATAATCCCTTCTGATGTTTTTCTAATTGTGATGCAATTTGAACCACGGGCACACTTATTTTTATTTTAACATATATTGCAAATATCAAAAGGGATCTCGACTTGTACCTTAACACTGTACGCAAACATATGTCGTTTGATAGCTGTCCTCCACCTTGCAGGGTGTCCAAACAGGAGATGACCACCTGAGCCCAGGAAACTGATCGTCTTTCCACCTGTCCTCTACAACTATTGTCCAGTAAGCAGGTTTAACTCATAAACATGTACAGTACACTTATTACACTCTTCATTAAGAATGAATGCAAACCAATAATAGACAATTACATTAAAATATGGGGGGGGGGGGTAAAATGTGCCTGTAAAATCACATACCATTTTGAACCGTGCAAGAAAAATGACACAATTCAATCAGGCAGTGAGGTGTTTTTTTTTTTCCTATGGCTCTTTTTTAATCCTTATCAGTTTATTAAGAGGTGTACCAAAACCTGTTTTACATAGATGTCTCACAAAAATCACAGTAAAATAAATAAATAATAAAACATGTTGTTTTCTGCTATAATGGTGTCCGTTCACACTGTGAAACCTACAGATTCACTGATACCTACAGATTCACATCTTCACAGATTTAAAAAAAATACAAAACAATATTTAGTATTTAAATACTTTGGGGGGGGTTGTTTTTACGGGATTAATTTCTTGGCCCTCGTTGTTTATATATTTTTATCAGCATTTAAAGAGTTCTTGCGTTTGGAAGAAAAATAACATTAACAATAATTCTCACTGATGCATTTCACTGGCCTTTCAATCTTCAATAGTAAATGTAATAATAAATTGGAATTTTTGTGTATCAGCATGTTTCTCATTCTAACAATATTTATTCACATCACTTCCATTTTCCCTGACTGTTAGTTTCTATTATTGACTAATTACTAAAGAAAAAAAAAAGGCTTTGTGAATGTGGGTAGCTATGCTTGTGCTGTTGTGTATAGAATGGAAAAATTCATGGATTAGTTGCAAGTACGATGTGGATCTTATTTGTACGTGGAGCTTGTCATTCAAATCCCACCTCAGAATCACTGCCTGCTAAATATTACTCATGTTTATAGTAGGATTTGAATATTACTTTGTTGTTTTCAGTGTTCACCAGTACAACAATAACAGCTTTGTAACGCTTGTCCGTACAATGGAGACTGGTATCGCTTGTCTGAGCTTGACCGACAAGCATAAACATCGGGATAGCCATTCAACCAAGCACTACAGATCCCGCCAACTCAACAAGGTATGGTACGTAATAGTCAACCTTGACACAGCTTGTGTTTTCACCACAGGGAGTGTATGCCATATGGCATCTATGTGAATTACGTTAATTCATCCCTAGCTCATTTTCACAAACAGGAAAGGTAAAGGGTAAGGATGGAGCACATCCAGTAATTTGTGTTTTTTCTTCTCGGCATGCAGCTGTTTGTTACATAATTGCAAAACGATTTGTTTTAGAAAAGGCTACCATTCCATTCCTCATCACAAGAAATGATGATTCTCTGTTGACAAGTCAGTGGACTATACAGTGTCAAACTCCATCTTTTAGGTACAATACCATTATGTTTGTTATCTCAATAGAATTGTGAAAAAAGTAATACATTACTCTATTACTTCAGCAATCCTTGTTGATAGACATATTGTGTTCACACCCATGTACCAAACTTTATGGAATACCCTCGCCATGTCTGTTAACGCTCACTATACGATACTACTTTCAAAACCAGCAAATATCCGGTGTATCACCCCCCCCCATGCCATCTGTACTGATACACCAGATAGTGTCTCTGCTATGAATTGCTATCACCGCATTATTAAGTAGTATTGAAACCACAGCTTGTTAGAGAAAAGATTTTCTTTTTTCTTAAGGAGATTCTGTTATGTCAGAAAATCCATTTGATTGCATGATACAGTTGTAATCTATTTAATAAGTACTTGATCAGGTCTTGATCTGTGTCTGAGTGGCAGTTGGAGACGACAGAAGACATCTGCTTGTGTGTCTGTGTTATGGACTGCTTCTGGGAGTCATTTTAAGTTAAGATCAAATCCCCCCCCAAAAAAAAAAAAAAACTAATGCTTTATGTGCTGGATCGACCCAACAGTAATCACGAGGATCGCGCCGACACTGCGTGGTTCAATCATTCACATCCCACTAAACACTTCATTTGCTGCATTGAATTGCTCTACATCTGCAATTTAATTCAAACCTGCACTATGCGTTCATAATCCGCCCCATCCCCCACATGCTCTCGCCTTGACTAGGGTGCAATGGCGCACAAACACATGAACTTAGTATAAAAAGTGTGTCAGAAAAGTTCCAGGACCACAAATGCCCCCCACACAGGCACACAAAGACACACACAAAGTGTGTCAGAAAAGTTCCAGGAACCGCAAAGGTGGTTCCTCCCTCACTTACATTTCCAAGATCAAGTGGTTCCTCAACCCACTTTGAAGATGGATGTAATTAGGGAGTTACTCTTGGAAGAATCATTCCAAGATTGTATGAGTACATGGTAGAGGAGGAGGAGAAAGCAAGTGACGGCATTGACTAAAGAGCAATGTAGTGCAGGGGCAATGTCAGCCTCACGCAATCGTGCGTAATTATTACACAAATAAGCTAAATTAAGCAAACGAACAGAAAGTAGCCAGGTGCCTTTCCGATGGTTTGTTTGATGTACAACAGGAATCCTTGGCGTTAATTAGAGTAGAACATGTCGTTTACTATATAACAGAATGTCATTAGTCTTGTGCCTGAGAGTACAGGACACTAGAACTGATTAGAAGTTTCTTCCTGTGCCATTTTGTTTTGCAATTCCACCAAAATTCATGCTGTTGTCATTCTAAAATCACACTGCTGCCAGCTCACTTATAGGATCCTTTGTCAGTCCTCATAGCGGCGCTGCAGCCATTTTTTTTTTTGGGGGGGGGGGGTTACTGTCACCATGCTGTACATACACAATAAATGGGCTGGTTGGTGTCCTACTGCGCTATGCAAAATGCAAAAAGACAATAAGACCTGTGGGTGATTACTACAAAGGGTAGTTTGTACTGAAATTTGCAGTTCAACTGTATGTCATTTGTGGCTCTAGTCCTGGAACTATAATGACACACCTTGTACATCTGCATGCATTGTCTTGAGTATTGCTGTTTGTTGGACTCCCCCCTCTCCTGTCCTCCTCCCCCCTTCTCATCCTCCTTTCCCTAGTCACAGCTCACTGTCAACATTGCAGGATTAGGAGCATTTGACTGGCTTGTTGCTAGGCGACAGTTACCACGGAAACCGATTCATTACGAGAACAAGGATGGGACAGGGAAAATGCAACTGGGAACGGGTTGACGGTTAAATGTTGTACAGTAATTATGGTGTGTTTTAAGATGTGGGTGATCTGATGCATCAACAGTAAAACCATTTTGTTCCTGAGACATTTCCTTACTGGCGGCTTTGAAGTAAAAAAAAAGCAGCGAGAATTCTTGCATGAAACTAAAGATTATTACGAGCAAAAGTTGCACATTGACACGAATGGCCTGAATGTAGTTTGATTTAATCGCATCAGTCAATTTCAACTCTAAAGATTTAGATGTAAAAAGAAAAATACCTCTTCAACCAAACTGCATATTACCCAATTTTCAAGAACCCCCATAAACTCTGTTTAAGCTTAATTTATTTCTTTAAATAACTCTCAATGACTCATAGCTTTGCTTTGTTTTTTTTATACTGAAAGCAGAAAAATGTATAATTTAATGAATAATTTAGACAAGCATTTTTTGTTGACGCTTTATTTGAACATCAGATATGTCCAATGGAGTCATCGGTTGTGGTAGCATAGGTTTGTTCTTACTGAACACAGATATTTGATCCGGAAATTGATAAAAACAGGTAAAATTTACTATTTAATTCATATTTCACAAGCGCTATTTTAATAAGAAAGCTGTTCAATGTTTGGACTCGCTGCAGCTAAATGCATTCGTCTGTCAGTGTGTTTGAAATCATCAAAAGGAATGTAATGGGAGAAACTGTTTTGTCCTATTAAGGGCTCTAATCCACTTAGTTTTATCATAATGAAACCAGGGCACTGCAAATGTTGAGGCAGACTAGTGACTTATCAATACTGCTTGAATTCCTTTCATTCTTCCTCTTTTTTCCCAGTGTGGTTGCAGTAGGCTAATAGGAAAGTGAAAATTGTTGATTATTTATTTTTTTCTGGAACATTTGATATCCCAGGGGAGATCCAAAAAAATGTGCGACCTGCTAAATCTCACAGGTAAAGATTCACACGTGGTTCCGTGAACCCAATTAACACCATACTGGATGTTTCTCCACCGACTCTATTTTTAACATGAAAAAAAATCTAATTGATTCATTGTTCTGACGTGTCTTTGGTAAACCTTCCCAATACCCCATGCATTTTTAGCTCACTCCAGTGAACAGAAGGAACCACATGTTTCCTCTGTGCAAGTTTTTTACTTAGTGCTGGAAAGGCTTTTGCATGCCTTTTAGGAAAGAAAAGGTGCTTGTGGAAATAAAAATAGCTGAGACCTTCCGTGATCAAGCCCAAAAACTGGAATAGTATCCATAGTTGATCTATGAAAAAGGCAGTTAAACAAACATTAACGACACAGCATGTGAAAGCAGCTCAATAAGGAAATAGATATGCTATGGGTAGGAAATTGTTCAAATTCCAAAACTCTGAGAAAGAGATAACACGGACATCTATCTTCAGTTAGACATTTTGAATAGCTTTGTTTTCACAAGATTACATCAAAATGAATGTACTATATTTGCCCTGACACAAAATAAACCTTGGGTGGCTTTCTGTGTTATAGCTCCAAGTCAAGGAGATAATATGTTTTGATTATTTTAGCATTTAGAAACGTTTGTACAAGTACTGCACACAGCTTGGAAGGGTACTATTAATGCTGGCAAGTGTTGCCAGCATACTACAATGCTAAAAAAACATAACATATAGTAGCTAGTACAATAATTCATCATTTCACCCATATAATTCAATTTCAAGTTTCAATACAAGCATTAAAAAAATTCTTGTTACAAGCCAGTATAATACAAATTATTTTCACGCTACATTTATATTGCGTTGCTGTGTTCATGACTGTCCTGGTTTTGCTAAGGAATTCAGTTGTTGCTTACCTTCTTATGTGTTCTGGATTCATAGATACTTTGACCTATTAATTATGAGCTATGTTGGGAGCTTTACAATTGATTTTTCTTACCGTCTGGTTGTCTTCGTAGAGTTTGAGGTCATAGCCGCTCAGTTCAACACAGAAAATGATTGCCGTCACGCCCTCAAAACAATGGATCCACTTCTTTCTCTCAGATCGCTGTCCACCTACATCTACCATCTTGAAGGTGAGCTCCTTGAAGGTGAACTTGTTCTCTACAATGCCAGTGGTCATGTCACGGGATCGCAGAATGTCCTCCACTGTCGGGATATACTCAGGCGCAGAAATGCGGTCCAGGTCGTTCAGGTAGTAAGCAGTATTGTCCTCTAAGTGGTACTCATTGGATCGCTGAAAGCACTCCTGGACTCCAGAGTCGGCCCAGAGGCGTTTCATGACCCCCAGCAACTCTGGAGTGATCTCTCCTTTGCTTTCAGCCGGCCCCGTGAGGGCAAAGAGCTGCACGGCGTCATAAGCCCGATCAGGATTGTGAAAGTCAATCTTAAGTGTGGTGAGGGCACGGATGATTCGTGTGAGCGAGTCAATGGCGTTGTACAGGATGAGGGGCTTATACTCCTTGCAGGCCTCAAGGTTAAATCCGCCGCTGTGAATGATCTTCATCTGCTTGACGATGGTACTCTTGCCGGAATTGCTGGTGCCCAGCAGCAATAACTTGATCTCACGCCTCTGCCGCTGACTCTCTGATCGCAAGTGGCGGTCAATTCGCCGCGAGCGCCGAGCCGCTTCCTTCTCCTCCGAGCTCTGACGGCATCCCATGGTCCTCCACCACGTGGTGAGCGCAAAGGAACTCGTGCTGCCGCTTGACAGGTGAACTAATTGCAAAGAAGAAGCGATGCAAACTTTGGAGGAGGCCAAGGACTGTTGGGAGAAACGGCAGGTGCTACGTCAGAACAACTAACGGCCAGGGGAGCCTCCGCAGAAATGAGTGACTCAGGAGTGTTTCATTCTTTTTGCTCTGGGGCAGCCTGTGAGTCCTGTGTGGGCAAAACCCAGACTTGCGGGATGCCCACACAGTGCCTTGCACTGAGGTTCGACTGCCTGCTGAAGCCAAGGGAGCTGGGGATCATAGCAGGGCCTCGTCTTGAGGAAAAGCTCTAGAGGAAGCAGACTACTTTCAGCTTATGTCAGTAGAGGAAGTGTTTGGGCTTGATGGGCGCAATCGGGAAAATTCTCTCATTCCATTCCCGCATGGCTCCTTTGTTATGTCCCCTCTGTCAGCTCACTGCTATCATCCACCCCAGAGTCAGATGTAGCTACTCGGGCTTGCGGATAGTGTCTTCTCAGAGTCTGGTAAAACACAGAAAAAAAGATGTGATTTTACTGTACACGACACCGCACAATCACACCAGACACTGGTTCTAGCACCATCATGCTAATTATGTAATTGTAGAATGCCGTATGAAAGTACACAGCCCTGGCACCGTTCTCTTCTCTATAAAATCAAAGACAAATTACTGTTACGGCACTGATTTGGTCATTTTTCATTGCCGCTGTGTTGAAAAGACTCAGAGTTGTTATAGACAAGCACACATGCGCTTGGCGTTAAAATCATCATATCTTTCCGGGAAGGTTCTAGTTTGGGGTCTGTGGTGGATGTCATTCATAATTATGACATGAGCGTGTATTGAACCCTCTGAATAACTGTAGGGATCAATTCGCTGTAAGAATGTTTTATTATTATTATCATTACCACCTTTAATATATTTTTAAAACACTTCTTGCTCTTCTTTAGAAATGTAGTCAGTCCATTATGTTTCCGCCATGTAGACTGTGTACTGTGCTGAATTCAAAGACAATGAGAGGAGCTGTTTCAATTATCCAGGAAATAATGTTTACTGTGTTCAATCCCACAATGGCGCAAATGCCCATTTCAAACTGCATCTGTCAGTGAAAATGTCTAAAGAAAGCAAAATCCACTCATGCGCACAGTTAGACTGTACTTTTCACTAGATTTGCCCAGATAGGGCCCGGAGATAAGAACCTGAAATGTACATTTCTGGTTTCTTTTTTAATGAATGGAAGTGAAGCTGTGCTCTAAAATATGAACTGGTTGGTGCCACAGATACACCATAGATAACATCGAAAAACTGTCTCGAAAAAGGAGCAGTTCCGTTTTGCAAGATGAATTTCTTTTTATAAAAAACAAATTGTTTAGCTGTTTGCACTACAAATCGTCACTCCTTCTGGATATTGTCCGCTGTTCTCAGACTGCGGTTCAGCAAAACGAGTGTTGGGTAAAATTCCTATTTATTGTCCCAAGGGAAAATGACAGACTTAAGCCATCAGGTGCCTCTCGTGTTTTAATGCCGCAATGAAACCCGCTTCGCTTGCAGACATCTGTGATGTTATCCACCAGGTTATGCACTGCGATTTGTGGAAAGTACAAACATTTTCATGAGGCTCTAGTTTCATTTTGGTTCTTCAGGGCAGTAGACATTCACAGAATCTTAATATGCTTTAGGATGTTAATAAAGTTGCGGTTTGCTGGGGCAGGGATGGTCCGTGGTAAACAGGCACATAATGAGACAGGCTGTTCTAAATTGCTGGAGTAACAAATGTGAAAACGTACTTTGGCCTACTTTTCCTGGCAAACCAACTTTTTCAACCTATCAGATCAAAAATGAGAGAGCATTTCTCTGAACTTGAAAAGCGGGGTCTATTCTTCAAAAGAGTAAGACAACAAACAGAGCAGAACAAAACCTTAACGAAGCATCTCCACACAAATGGAGTGCATCGTTTCTTGGCTTCAGGCACCAGACTACCCTCGCTCAATGACACAAACAGGCAAGCTGGTTAATACATAGATTCTGAGACGCCATTAATAGTGTGCATGACCGTTTTTAAATTTTGCAGCAACTACAATTCTGCTGCTTTTGAACTTTGATAATTGTGAAGACATTGGCAACTGTGCACAGAACTGAGAAGAAACAAGAAAAAATGCTGACATTTATCAATGCCTCATTAAAAGGTTGGATAGGGCTGAACTTAAAAAGAAATTTCTAGATAGAGATAGATAGATAGATAGATACTTTATTCATCCCCGTAGGGAAATTCACAGGGAAATTCTAATGTGCATCACTGCTGGTAACATATACCAGATCTTGGAAACTGTCACATTCGTCAGTACTGTAAATCACCAGGTACAGAGGTAAATTAGACAGCTTAGTGTGTAATAAAGAGGTGATGGTTTGCAACAAGGTGTCCTAATGAATCATGCGTACCGAGGTGATATGTCATGTTGTGATTATAAAATATAAATTTGAATGCATAAGTCCAATTAAGACCCATATTTTTAGATTTTGAAATGAGGCTGCAGAAACCTAGAAAGCCAACTCCCAAAGTTCCTGTTTCTTCAGCATACAGTATATATGGAAAGAGGGCTGAGTTATTGATCTATTTCTTTATTTATTTATTGTAATAATTTCATTCAGCTGGAAAATAGTCTAGTAAGCTGAACGTAGTTGAGTGAACCTCCAAGTCCAGTACCATTAATACGTAACATTTGGAACTAGAACAAAACACAAATACAAAAGGTCGCCATTCAAGATGTCATGCATAACCTTGAGGGAGTTCACAAGATCGTAGCTTGGCAAACGTCAAAGGAATAACACTGTTTTCCCTTTTTTTTGTCTTCTTTGTGACGTTCGTTTCAAAGAAAGGAGTGCCCTTCGTGAGCACAAGCTTCTTGAAATGCTTTGTATTTGACCCGACATCAGTGATAGTAAATGATTCGATTAAGTGAATCACGAATGACTGGTAAGTCAATGTCAAAAGGTTACTGTCACATGCGGTATGTGGGTGACATGACCGTTAACAAACAAACCTCTCTGGGTCACTACGCATTAAGAATTCTATTGGATTTCATAAAAAATATGAAAACACAGCAAATGGATGTGTATCATGAAGGCTGACACTTCAAACATTAGCATCGATACTCCGGGCCCAACACAAAAAATGAAATTCGAACGGTGATGTCAGAAGAAAAATGAAAGGCACAGGTTTTAGCCATCACTTTGTGAGTTGATAAATGAGGCCTCACAGTCACAGGCTTGTATTTGATTTGAAATGCCATGAATTTTTCCTGTTAGTATTGACCTGTAGGAGGACATGAAGTATGCTTGCAGGCAGTGGGCAAAGATGATAGTTGGGCAATGATTTTAGTGGCATCTCTAAAGTTGAATGATTTGTTGAATATTTTGCTAGGAAATAGTAGAATATAAGACTGTAACTTGTAATAACATTTATAATTGATTAAGCAGTTGATTATTTTGTCGATTATCAACAAATTGGATAGAAACTTAAATTCATTTACCTATTCAGTAAGAGAAACAAGAAATTATTTTAAATTGACAGCGCAGAAAATACACAAATTAAGATTCTTTTACTCTTTTGATATTTAACAATACTAGAAAATATGTTGATAATTGATTTTCAATGCATGCAAGGGTTTCATTTTCATTGAACGCAAAAATAAGTCATATTAGATGAACAACTATAGAAACCCATCAATCAGGGAAAGAATATTAAAGGACTTGGGCTTTTTTTTTAATTAAACTAGGTCTTGAAATGATTAATCGATTCCTAAACGTTCATGATATATGCTGAGACTTTGTGAGATATTTGACACAAAGGTTCAAAATACATCAAGAAAAAGTGAGACACAAGATAGCTATCCTTTTCACGCTCGCGATGTGCTGACGTCACACTTATCGTTTGAGGGGTTTACAAAAAGCCCGCAAGCAGTCAAAAAAAAAAAGAATTTGTCCTCTGTCTTATTTTTCCTTAAATTTTGAAAAATGTATGGCCAGCGGGACATGCGACTTCAGAGTTAGTGTTCCACCGTTCAAGTTAGTAGTGGCGTGACTTTGGTGTTACATATTTGAAACTCCAGTCCGGTTGAGTACCGAGGAAGTCTGACGTTCAGATGACTGTACTTCCTTTGTCTCTGGGTTTGGAGAGCCTTCTCAAACTTTGCTCGGCACCATCCGCCGTACGCCCTCAGAATGGAAGGATTATCCCTCTGACACTTGAGGATATTCGACAAGAAAGCCTCGCAGTAAGAGCACAGAGCAGGCACACATAAAAAAGTGCTCACATGTCATTTAAGATAATCGGCCAAAAGGCAGCTGTTTGAATAGCTGAGCTACACTCCAACTGACAATATTTTTAAAGGGGGTTTCTCCACTAATACCCAAATTACTAGCTAATCTCAAAATCAGCCTTTGTGTCTAATAGTGGGAATTCATGCGCGGTCTTCAAAGATCATATTCACTTTATTACTTTTGTGACAATACCAATACGAGCATGTGATTACTCACTCTATTCGGGATTCCTGAAGCCATGTGAGAGAAAGCCTAAGTGAGATGTAGGCGCTGCTGGAGGGCCATTATTAATGTATGTGATGAACGAGCAGTGCATTAGCGAGGTGATCAATGCGCTCGCTCCGCTCGACTACGCTTGTCTTCCACGTTGTGCAGCCACCACAAGGTGACACATAAGCCTGTTTAGTATAAACACAGCCAACTGGCTTTTTCCAGAAGGGATCATGGGAAATTGAAATGAGGAAAATTTGAAGCGGCGATTCCAACGTGTGACATGGCAGATAAGCTTGTGTTACTGTCCACTATTTGCTCACCAAGACTTATGTATTTGCTCCAGACACCACACACGGGCAACAGTCAAGGTGACTTTCAGGGCTCTGTGACGATTTACGGCAGAGCTCTTGTGAAAGGTCCATGGGCATTAGTCCTTCCTTCAAAGGGATGTAATTTCAATGTCTGCAGCCAAAGTTGTTTACACCTTCAACACGCAGTTACCTGCGACTGAACAACAGTCTACAAGGAATGCGCATCTTATCTTCAGCGTCTTTCACTTCAAACAATCACAGTTTGATTTCTTTCCGAAGGCTGACTATTGAACATTGCTGTTCGTTATGCTTGGCTGGCAAGGAACAAAGCAGGTCCTCTAATCGGGAGCTGACAAACACAGCCACCATAATGCCGGCGCACCTTTGTCTTTTCAAATGAATGGCGTGAATACATTAAATTAAAGCTGCAAGCAGCGATAACTCGACCTCCGCGCCGCCTTATCATCTTTGAAATGATAGCCAAACTTTTGTGTCTTGTCGACTTGTTGTCTAGATGGCATAGTCAAGTTTTAAGATTGAGCAGCATACTAAATTCGTCACTTCTGTTTTACCCCGTAGATAATTGATTCCAATCGGAGATTATTTGGTATTGTTTCATTAGAAAATTAGCCTAAAATGGCCAACTTCAGCTACATCAGTTCTTCTCAAACAGTGGGGCGATGCGTGTACAGGGGTGACTCCAGGGAAAAGGCTTTATTTTTGTCATGTAAAGTGTAATTGCAATAAAATATTTTTTTATTTTTTTAATGGTTAAGGCACTTTGATGCACTTGGTTATTTTTTTCTATTTTAGACTAAGCTGTAACCTGTATGAATGCTGTAAAAAAATGAACAGTTGTTGAAAGTTGTTTTATATTGCTTTTTTCTTTTGTTAATGTTAAAAAGAATACATACAATTTTTATGGATAGTAAACTTATTTATAGTCAGTGCATCAATTAACATTGCAACTTAAGTCAGATTTTTTTGTTCCCATATGTGACACATTTCTGTTTTTGTTTTCCTTGCAAAAAGAATAGTACATTTGTATGGAGTAAGATCGCTATCGAAAAGATGTAAGTGTGCTTAACAATTGGTATGAGTACATCGCTAAGTTGTGTTGAGTTGGAATTGTTTTCATATAAGTGAGACTAAATTATGTTGAATTTACGAATTTAAAACTTGTGAGTGCAAAGTGTTTCGAGTACACCTCTAGTTTACATGACTACGACTTTGCGAGACAGGACTTCACATCTTTGCATGAATCTCTCTTTTGGAGTGGTGGTACTGATCCTTTGGATTTGAGTTGAATATGCAAATTACGAAGATGTCACAACAAGCTACCAGTCAAAACAAGTCGATCTGCGAGTCATCTGCGCCGCCATATAGTCAAGCGGAGAATGGTGTAATGCAACGGCAAATATGACCTTCAATCGGGCTTCAATCTCAAGGATAATGTAATCTATTTGCATTTTTAGTAATGTGAGGCATAGAATTATGCTCTGATGTTACAACCTTTTGTAACATCACTCCTCAGGTTTAGCATAAGCAACAGCTGATAGCTAGCAACATGAATGTCCAACTTGTTCACAAATTATTGTATGAAATTGGACTGACAGACTTATGACCGTAGCTTGCAAGCTAACGACCTGTGACTCCACATCCATATAAGTTATTCCAGAATTGGAGGACATTTTACATCCCACTCATCAAATTTTAAATAATCTACATACGAAATACTAAAACATCAAGTTTCTGAAGGCATTTATTTGTCACAAGACCAATTCTTAAAAAAAAAAAAAAATAAATAAATAAATAAGAGAAAATAATTAGTGAAAAGATTTTTAAATATACTATATAAGTCTGGAGTACTCCCTAAAATGATATTTTCTCTTGTCTCCATGACCAAATTGAATCTCAATTGAAACTGTTCAAATGGAATTTAAATTTAATTTTTTTTGGTATCACTTGTTTCATTGCTGTCTATTAGTGAACATAACATCTGTTTTAATAAACATAACATTTCAAATAATAATTATTATACGACATGAGTGCAACCCTGTTACCATAACCTCTTTGGCATAGTAGAAGAAGAATATGGTGAATCACACGATACACTGGACTTGACATCATCAAACAGTTTTCCAAATGAATAGCTTCAGCAATATCCTTCTACTTTATCATATTTTTATGAACTAGTTAGCCTTACTTGATTGTCTCACTCACATCATCATCACAGTCCAGTTATGCATATACTCAGAATGTGACAATGATTTTTAATTTTCTTCTTTCTCATTTTCATAACCCTAAACATATAGTTTCTCCTCCTGAGAAAAAGCTAAAATTTCCGCAGATTTGCAACCCTGTTGCCTTTAACCTGGTTGCTATGATTAGAGTAAATTTATTTATTTATTCATAAAATCGTGTAATAAAAATTCCCCAGCCTACTGCTCATAGACAGCTGGGATAGGCACTAGCAAGCTAGCAATCCTGGTAAGGACACGCAGCAATAGAAAATGGATGGATGGATGGATGGATGGATGGATGGATGGATGGATGGATGGATGGATGGATGGATGGATGGATGATGGAACCTTGAAATCTTTTTGGCAGGGATCATCAGTTTTTCATGTGGCGCACTAAATTAATTATTAAAGACGGCTATTTCCAAACCATATGAAATGCTCCATTTGCACATATTGCAAGACTTTGTTGTACTATCTCATTCCACTTTAAAATATTTCCATATTACAGACATTAATATATATTTCTGATTTCCGATTATGTGATCGGGATTGGGACATCCCTCATTAATCCCATGCAATTTGTATTGAATGGCGCAAATAGGACTCGGAACAAAATTAAAAGACATGTGATTCGCTCTTTGCAATGTTTAGAAGTATTGCCTTTCAGCAAGTGCATGCTCAAATCTAGGACAAAAAAGGCAAACAGTCAATTTCATCGTTCCAGCCTGGGAATGATTGATCAATGTCATCCCAGACTGTAGCACTGTCAGATTGTAAATGTATAATGTGATGCCTTTGAAAAGCAAGTGGCATACCTTGTTGTACAGCTAATAAGTCTACTGTACTCTATGCTTCACTGTGCGTATCTCCGAGGAACAAAATAAAGTTCACTTCCAAACTAGAAAGCCTGCTATGGTGTGATGAGTCAGAGCTGTGTGTTGGTCCCACTTTACATCACAATTAGAGTAAATATAGGTCAGACAATGTGATTTTTCTGCAGCGCCCGACAGTTTTATTGTCGGGGATTTGGCTGTGTTCAAAATGAACCACTCACATTCATGTTAAATGGGGTGTCAGTACACACCTGCCACCATATACAAAACCTGTAATTTAACTGCAAATGAGGTTCAGATTTTGTAGTATGTTTTTTCTAACATTTTGACAGTCACATCTTAATGGCCATGGACTGCAGAGCGCATCCACAGCACCAGAGGAAGCTCATTGATTAATAGTATCAGTGAAGAGTACAAAAAAGTCAAGTCTTCATGAACAAAAAATGTATTTTGGTCCTCAAGTCGAGAAAATATTGCACAACAATAACATTACCAAAAACTAGATGTTTTTCCTAAATTGATTAAATTCAGTTTGCCTCAATACTGAATGTTCCATACCAAAAAATCTGAATCTTACTAGTTCTACAATAACAAAATAGATTCTTTGGCACAGGGGTGTCAAACTCATTTTGTTTCAGGGGCCACAAGGAGGAAAATCTATCCACAAGCAGGCCGAACAGGTAAAATCATGTTATATATTTTAAAAATAGTGTCAGCTATTTGTAGATTTTTGCTGTGTGGACTGGCCTGGTCCCAATTCCTTGCGAATAGCAAGGGCTCAACTGTAACTACAACATTGAAAAGTAAATTTATCTTAACTTTTTTTTAAATTTACCGATTAAATACCGGTAACTTCCTTTTTGGTCCCCTATGTGTTTTCTTAAGTTGCATGAAACAAATGGAAATGTTCTACTATCTGTTTTCCTTTGTTCATAAAATGCATATTTTGTATAGAACACAATAAATAAATAAACACAAAGAAAATATCCAGAGAAAGTAAAATGCCCCAATCAAAATCTGTGGCTGTACAAGGAGTGCAGTGAATTGAATCAAAGGATTTTAACTGTGATGAGCAGTAGCACGGCGAAGCTAGATGCTAATGGTAATGTGAACGTTCCACTTTCTGTCACTGAAGTAATCAGCAAACTGTTGGATACAATCATGGCAACTGGTCACTTCGGCTTGTAAGTTGCAGTGCTGACCCTCACATTGCTTGCAAAAGTAAGAATTTGTGTGTATTGTAACATTCGTTGCTAGGCACGAGGAAGCCTGCAGAGGAGGACTGGGTCAGTTGTTATCGAGCTTTTGACAGCAGCTTGGGACAGCGTGCTTGTTAACCGTTCTTTTCTATTTCTCTTTCCATAAAAGAAGTGATCGGACAGACCTATGACTGACTGACACACACAAGGGCATCACAGTATTATAGACAGCGGAATAATGGGCTTGGTCCTATTCGGTTTTTTTTTGTTTTTTTTTATGTTTCACTGAATCATCTCGCGGGCTGTACATTTGACACCGCTATTCTCGAATAAGGCCAAGCATAACAGTAAGAAGACAAGGTACAAGTTTCATTCTTCCTGGTGCAGATTTATTTTAGGTCATGGAAACAAATGACTATTTTTGTTCTTTTGTAAAAAAAAAGTTTAAAAGATTAAGGTCATTTGATGTCAAAACCAGAATCTCTTGTAAATCTGACACTGAGGCAAAGAGAAGATAATGAAAAAGAGTGTTGTTAACAGGCATGCCCAATTTGAATGGAAAAAAAAATCATCTAAGTGTATGAATACAGGCTTTAAAATACTGATGAATTGAGCTGTTTTTCAAGATGCTTTGGATGAAATGGGAGGTATACACTAGTTATGTGTGCGCAACTGCGTCACGAGGCTACGTTTAGCCAAGGGCATGAAAATCAGGACAACTGAAATGCTGGCAGTTTATCCCCACAAATCAACAATTCAATATTATTTTTTCTTCTGTCTTTACAAATTTTAATTCAGAGAGATGAGTTTTGTAATATACTAAGTATTTTCAAGGGGCCATAACTTGGAAAGCAGTGTATACTCATTGTACCTTGCCCAAGTGAGACAATAACTTGTTCATCAGTAGTCCGTGAGTACCCTCTAATGAGAGATTGAATTTTTATGACAAAACTGTGATGTGAAAAGGCAAAAGCGTGAGGGTTTGTTCTCGTGGATTATGTTGTTAATTTACCCTGAAAGCTTCTTTAATCAACATATCCATTCATGCTTGATAATCAAAGCAAATCAAAATGCTTTGCCTAATGTCAGTCTTGGCTGGAAATAAACTTTCATTGGTGATATTCTTGGAAATAATTGTACATATCTGCTTAAAAATCATCACACAAATGTTTTGGATTGAGACCACCCAAGTGAAAATTTACCTCAAAACCTGATCTCAAGTATTATACATTACTTTAGCCAATTCACCCAAGAGAAAATCTCAAAATAAAATTCAAACAATCTGATTTTAATGAAATCACCTGTAGATAGTAGATGCTAGATAGAATACCTATAGATAGTAATGGCACAACAATCTATAATTTTAGCTCTTCTTGTCATTCGGGGTGAGGAGCATAATATTTGCTGTAAAAGAAATGTAGTGCTCATGAGCTTCTGCAGCATTAACATATCCCAGTAATCTATTTTTTTTAACAAATACTGTTGGCGCATGACCACCCTATAACTGGAACAACACATCATTGTCTCCCTAGATGTTCTTTGGATGGCTAGAGTCAGATTCATCTTGTCCACAAATTGCATCATTGCAAAGGACATCATTCTGAGCGACTCCAGAACTGAACAGAGGTTATTGTTTTATGAGGGGGAAAAACAGTATAGTATAGTTTAGTATAGTATTAAAACTCCAGCTGATTATTATTATTTTGAAAAGTGGTAATGTTGGCTGATAAAAGCACTTGGGCCCTTTTCATTTTTGTTTGTAGTTTGCAGTGTCGTAGAGCTGCACTTTGTGACTCTGACAGCGATATTGATGTATATTTGTGAGTATCCATTAAAATAAATCAGGTAATATTGATGTAATTTTAAGAGTATCCTTTAAAATAAAGCAAATAAAGTGTGTTTTCAAATGTTAGACTTGTAAAGCTCTTGTGTATGGATAGGTTTACATGCTGTGCATGTACCTAATGTTGCGTCTGTTATGCAACGCCGAAAGCAAGATTTCATAGATGGATGCCTGTATACTGTGCGCACACGTGAGGCCGCAACCCATTCATTATGGAAAACAATGAAGGACAGTGTTCTCGCTGTTCTTTCCCCAAAACTCTGGGTCATTTTGAAGGCAGGGACGGGATGTCGGTGACAAGCTCTGTTTTTGCTTTAAATGCCCTGTTTAACGTTGTAGATGCTCAATGGCTGTGTTTCCCTTTCGCTATTCAAGCAAGTTACACTAAGTGACAAGGCCAGCCAGTGACAATGGTATGTTTGTGCACAGGCTATGTCTATGAGCAGACGGTCAGATCTGAAAGGATAAGTATGGCACAAAGTGGACACTTGCTTGTCCACTGAATTTCTGCTTTGCAGTTGGACCACAAGTACATATACAAAGGGTCCTCAGTTTATGACCTTAAGGCCACAAAACTAAAATTAGCAAGTAAATCAGAATATGAGTGAGCAACGTTTTTACAACTTACATTCTGAGTCTCTTCAGGTGCAATATTTATTTGGGTCATGACAGATAAGATATGCTAACTCTGTAGCAGAAAATAGTCCCTTGCAGGTTATTTCAAACCCGAGAGATTTTTTGCATTTTTTGTCTTTGCAGCTACTGATTCCAAATAGCACCAAGTATCATCTTCCAGCTAACTCAAAAGCCTTTTTTTGGTAATTACAGGTTGGTTATATTGCATCTTTTGCAACCATGATACAAATTCAACTTATATAAATAAATATTATATACAACTTATATAAATAAATATTATATATATATATATATATATATATATATATATATATATATATATATATATATATATATATATATATATATATATATATATATATATATATATATATATATATATATATATATATATATATATATATATATATATATATAATATGTGTGTGTATACTGTATACTGCTCTGCAAGATAGCTCGGTTAGGCACCAGCAAGCCAGCGACCGACCCTAGCATGCATGTACATGTAACTGAAAACAATACATGCACACACTCGCCTTCAATTGCTTTCATTGCATCTCACCCGCGGGTTGCAGGCGATAGCGCTCGCTCATCACCCCCGCACCACCACCACCATTACCCCTCCTCCTCTTCCTCTCCACTGCCTCCTTGTTGTCATATGACCTCTGTTATGTGTGTGCAATGAAACACAAAGTTGGTCTGTTTTTTCCCCCTGTCAGCCCTCTCATATTAGGGTGCTGCAAGTGAAGGCCCGTTTACTTGTTGGCCTTCAGAAGGGAAGCAGACGGGCTCCTGTATGTAGTGACAAGCATATACGAGCGAAAGAGAGATGTCAAGGAGAAAGAAAGAAGCGAGCAAATGTTGTTTCATGCAGTACCAAAGGAGAACACAGACCATCACTGCGCCCTTTCCTTAAAACTTGGCTTGTTCAACACAATCCCTAAGTTATTTATTAGTTCTCTTTATGTCATTGCCTGCACAAGAGAATTGGCTCTAAAAGATGTCCTATTACCTGGCCAGGATTAAAAACCCAAAATAAACACCAGTGCTGAAGCAGCTGAATGGCAACATTGTTTTGTTTGAAGACAAAGAATGAGAAAGCAGCTGAAAGAGAGGCAGCACATGTGTTTCTGCATAAATCATTTGTGCCGTTGTTGAGCTTCTTTAGTCTGATCTGGGTAATTAGAATTGTAGCATTCAATACAAAACGTAACAACGTTTTTAACTTATTTGCTTAATAATTTCTACATTGTCTGACATGGGATGTTGTGTATGAGAGATTCCTTCCTACCAGAATGAGAAAACCCAAATTTATAAGTACAGTACAGTAAAACTCCTCTACAATGAAACTTGGATGTGAAAAAATACCCCCCAGTGTAAAGAAGAAAAAAACATGGATTGAAGCCTTTCCCTCTTTCTTACCCATACGACAAAAAGTCCTTGTCGCATAATACGTAATGTTTTTTGTCTGCATTTGCCTTGCACTCAAATTCACTACAGCGAAAACAAACCTGCAGCAAAAGTCTAGCTTGGTTTATGTTTAAGTCCCCTGTTGTGAAAAACCTCTGGCTGCAAACATGATTTTGTTGGAGAGGAGTTCTTCTGTAAGTCAAAAACAAGCAATAGTCTAACGAGCTCTGTTTTTGCTTTAAACTAACCTATGTGAAGTTGCAACGTTTATCTTAATTACAGCAAATATTTCTATTAAAATACTTTTAAATCATAAAGATATGCAATGAAAGACACAAAGTAAATTGGTACGTGAGCATGCCTTGTATTACCACTGAGAATGTCTTATGTCATTAGCAAACCGTTTTTAAAACTGCAGTGCAATGAACCCCACACATTCACTGTCTTCACCCATTTTGCAAGTTTGGGGTGGAAACGGCTTCATTACTTGCTGACAAATTCATTAAAATGTGTTTATTTCATCCTTAAGGCAAAGCAACTATGTTGAACTGAAAGGAAGAGCTTCATTTAGTCAGGTCATAGCTCTGTTTGAGAAACAACCACCACCAACTTTTGTCATCTATAAGTAATTAAGCAAACATTTTTGCATGGAGGCCAGTTACTGGTGGATTTTCGCTACCCCCCCCCCCCCCCCCCCCCACACACACACACACACGCACGCACACACCTACACATTCACACACACACACACACACATAAACACTCTCTCTGTCTCCCCAGTCCAATAAATAGCAGGTGTTCACATGTATGTACACTTGGCCATAAATCTAAGAGTGGCACTTGTACTGTGGTGGGCCTTGGAGACATTGTTAACCATTTAGCATGGACATATTTTGTTGGTGTCTAAAATTCGGAGGTGTAGAAGATAATAAATTGATAAACTGTGTACTTATATGCATCATTTTAACTCACTGTCAACATTAGTAAATAATATTAAAAAAATAACAGTAAAATTTATGTTTAATATTTGTAGGTCGTGGTGCTTAGGGGGTCAAGTTTAAAAAGATTTTACAGTCATTGCCCTAGTCTCTTGATACAGGGATTTGCAAAATATCGAATGAATTTCATGTACAACACTATGAAAACTATGTAACTGAACTATGTAACTTTACAAAAAGAAAAAAATTGAAAATATGCCCCCCCCCCCCCAAGAAGTAGTCCAGTTCCATGTGGCAAAAACTTTGGAAGCCATTGATTTGTCCAAGACAAATGAGTCCAGCAGTGCAACCCACTCACGGAAAAAAAACAGCTACCATTAACAACAAAGGGAGGAAAAAGAATGAAAAAAGATTTCACTTCCACAATTATCCTTTGATGGACTAAAAGTGAATATTGTCTTCTCGTTGATGCAACATTCCAAACATTCACAAACCAAGCAGCAGGTACTATGATCCTTCTTCACAGTCATACAAGGTGGCAAGGTGAGGAGGGGCTCCCGGGTAGTGGCAGTGGTGGTGGGGACGACAATGTTCTTTGATGTCGAGCCGAGTAAAGTAGCATAGAGCAGAGTAGAAACTGCTGATGAAACATGACTAAATTGTGAAAATCCACATTTAAATGGTGATGACTGAAATGCAATAGAAGGTAAACTAAAAAAAAAAAAAAAAGATTTTAAGCTAAACCTCAAAAAAATCTTCAGAAAAACAGTGAGAAACATTCATTTTGCATGTGACATGTGAAGTAGAATGAAAATGGAGTGAAATATTTTGTCTCATCATGGCTCTGAACCCTGAAAACGAACCATTTCAGCTGGTTTTCGCACTTGACTTTTGCTGACGGTGGTGTAAAAGTGCCTCGGGGCTCTGGTGTCCCGAGTGCATGGGCCACTGGGTGTGTACCTCCAGTTTTGATGGTCTTTTAAAAATCAAGTCTGCTGTGCTGTCCCAGCCATTATGTCACCCACTGGACTTGAATGAGGCAGTTAACAAAAGAGTTGGAAGGAGGTCAGCTTAACATAGGTTTTTGTTAGTTACTTGCAATTTATGTGCATACAACTCATTTCACTGGCACCGTGCCGTGGAAACAAGAACGAGCAAGCATTTGCTATTGGCTCAGATGCGAAGGAGGCCTCATATTTCATTTATGTCCCATGTGTTTGTCTAATTGAAGACTTTGCATTTTTTTTTTCTTTTGGACAACAACTTGACCTGATTTATTAAAAACACACACAAGTGAGCACTGGATTAAATTTTTTATGATTGTGTTCAGAATAATAGAAGTGAGTTTTTTAGCCTTTATTTTGACATTGGGACCACTGGACATTGCATTCCAAATCCAAACGTGAAAAAAGCAACTTTTTGATAGTGCTCGACAGAAAGTGAAAGCGAACATTTTTTAAGATGCAGCTTTACTGTGAAACTCTAAACAATATTGGTGTAAATGCTTAGGGTTAGGGTTGACTAGTGGGGACACATAGAGTATATTATTATAAAGGGTTTTTTTTCCATGACTGTTCTTCTAAAAATTGCCGTTAAACAAAACTTTAAAAAATAGCACATACTTGGTCACAGTGCTTCAAAGATGTTGCCTTTTGCCAAAGCGGAAATGTCATTGAAATGTGTGTTTCAACTAGCCAACAACACCAAATAGACCAGTAAGGCAGTAGCATTCTGATTCCAGACCAATTAGTTTCAACGATTTGGGAGTGGCAAGCCTTACTCCATCTCATGTGACATTTTTAATAATGATTTTTCTGATATAAAAAAAAAAAAGTGGAGCAATTGCAAACTGTAGTCCACTCATGCCTTCACCATCCAATCACAAAGTTTTCTGTTGGCACACCTATTCTGGTTGCTATTTTACTATTCTAATATACTTTATAAAAGCAATAACCTATTGTTAAAGATTTTCAAAATGGCTTTTGATGTGGAGTTGAATGCATTGTTCAAAATGCATTTGCATTGAAATAAAAGCTTTTAAGATCATTCTGAGCCTTCCAACTACACACTGCTATCGTAGTGTAAATTAACTTGCATCCCATCCATCTTTTCCCTCTCCATCAGACATTACAAGTGAAAAAGTAAACTGTTTAGCTACGAAAAGCCACTCAAATGTCCCTGCAGTTCACAAGGCTGATGAAGAGTTTTTGTCACAAGGATCTTGACCTTGTTTGGCCTCCTTTCAGGATGCTAGCAGTGACTTGACTGTTTGCAAATAGGTGGAAATACAGGAAGATACACGGTCTAATTTCCCATGGTGCTTACTGGTCCCAGTAAGTGGCATATCAGAAAGTCCTAAAGCTTCAAATAACAAACGTAGCATAATCCCATCTCGTGTGTGGAAAGTACCTCACTGCTACATCGCTCATTTTATTCAGACATATTGAACTAATCAACTGGGAGTGCCAAGTGGAAGGAATAGATGCAGCTCAGCAAATGATGAGTTACACATTTTGGATAACAAACCTGGCTGCGAAACTACAAAATCTGACTAGTAAAAACCTTGAACAGGGTCTTGATTAAGAACAGCACCCCTATAAAAGCCCATGTGTGAGAACGAGACTGATCAATATTCCTATCCATTTTTGTCCATCTTTGACAAAACCAAACCGCGCAACAATCTCAGCAGTTCAGCAGGCTAATTTCGAGGAGGACATTAGACTTTATCCACCATTTTTACCTTAATTCCATGACGTTGGAGGCCTGTCTGTCTGTTGTCACAATGAGCTGCCAGCATTCCAACGAAAGAACGGCTTTTTTTTTTTTTGCACACAAATCTATCCAAATGGTCTTTTTTCTTCTTTCTCTCTGCAGCATCACAACCTCCGCCCCTCTGCCCCATCTGCCTCCTTACTGTTAACCCACCACCACTGCCGCTGCCACCACCCCAGGCTCCTCCACCCTTCAGCTGCAATGGTTCCCTCCCTGTCTCTCAGGCATGGAAGCATACAGTACAAAATATTACAATTAGCCTATATTTACGAGTTATAAAATACAGAAAAGACTGTTACGGCTTGTCTCGTTTTCACACGCAATCCATAAACCAACTCAATGATTATCAGTGACGATTTAACATAGGTGTTAAACCGCGGTCGGCGCCAAACCCACATCGCTCCTTAAAGTCTGTCCGGTGCCTGCAAATCGACACTCAAAAGGAATTTTGCCGCTTCCGATTGTACGTTCTCATCCAGCGTCTTCAGAAGCCGACACATGATCATGTGGCGCTTCCACTTTTCCCGTCTTTACAAGCCCAATGGCCTGAACAGATAAGACACACACTCTTGTCCTACATAGCTCAATTTTAGCAGGCAGCTGTAGCAAAAGCATCCCTAAGGTTGGAGGATGCTCTTTGGTGATGAGTCAAATAGCAAGGATATGATAACACCGTCCAGTGGCTCACAGTTAGCAGGGTGGAGGAGGGGGCCGGACAATCTGGCTGTCTTGGTGCCATCTCTGAACATCACCTTGCCTGTTTCATTTGAGGGGGGGTGAACACACCCAAAACACACGCAGGTGCCCCACATTTCTCCTACCATGTCCCAAAATAGGGCGGCCTTGCAATGTAGCTCATGGAAAGAAAGAAAAACAGTAGTCTGAGTAGTAGTTAGCCTTACCGTGTTCACAAGCCAGCATCCATTTACAAAGGATACTGCAGATGAGCCCTCGCGCGAAGAGAACGCCTTTGAGCAATCCACCCTTTTAATCACACGTCTTCATTTTCATGTCGACCTCATACTCCCAATTTCACTCACACACACACACGTTCATGTCTGTCTATCTTTAATGTGCCTTTTACACGTCTGTATCCTCTCTCGTTTGCTCCAAGGCAGTTGAGACACTGCAGCGATGGGGGTGGAGGGCGTGTATGTGTGTGTGTGTGTGTGTGTGTGTGTATTTGTATATATATTTGTGTGTGTCAGAGAGAGCAGAGAGAGAGAGAGAGACAGAGAGAGAGAGAGTTTGTGTGTGCGAGTGTGTGTGCGTGCAGGACAGAAATGGAGGGAGGAGTCAGCAGCAGGGATAGAGCGCGCGCGCAAGAGAGAAGGGGGAAATGGTCAGGATTAAATCATGAGTTCAACAGAGAATGAAAAAAAGGAGAGAAAATGGCGCAAACAGGGTATCTATTTCATGCGATAGAGAGAAAAAAATGCATCATACATCAAGGAGTCTGAGCCTTCCTGGTTTGAATGGTGCCAGTACAGTGTGCATGTGCGCCTTTAGGTCTGGCATTGCTTATGATTTCATTAATGATGGAAAAAAAATACTAGCAGGAGAGAGAGGGAGGGAGGGGAGTCATGACGACAGCAGAATGGGAGGAGGTTTGGACGATGGTGTAATGTGCTGTTTCCGTGCCAACTGTCTCTGTGACAGTGGGGCTGCTTCGTTTATTGCCATTGGTCAAGAGCAGGAATTGACAGAAGCCCGGGCAAATAGGAATGTTTTCCACAGGGTGTGAACGGTTTCTGAATGTTCTTTTTCTTAAATGGGCCTCCTCCATATCTTGTTTAACCTCTTGGAAGCAAACTGTGTTTCCCTCTGTACAGATGTTGTAAATGTGTGTTGTAGATGTTCAATTGTGAAATCGCATAAACTCGCCGTGTCTAGAGGAAGGAGAGGACGAAGAGGGGGGAAAATCCTGGGTCGGCTTGCTGAGGATATGTGTTGTAATATAATTTCCTGGATGCCCAGCCCAGTGTCACAAGCTACAGGATAATTAATCGGCAATGCAAGAGCACATCTGGTGAAGATGATCAACTTTGCATTTCACTGAACTAATAAGACAGCCTTTTTAATCCATGTAGGCAGCTGTTGTGTTGCCTCCATTCTTTTGCCTTTTATATAATGGAAACCAGAAGTTTCCATTTTATAAAGAGACAAATGTACTTACTGTGTTTTATACTGACATAAAATCAGTCTAAACTTTTTCATTCAATCAGATTACAATTTTAAAAAAACTGTTTAATGAATGCAATGTCAGAATGATGAGAGAGTGAAATGATTTATATTTTTGGTCAATTATTATGACTACACAAGTTTACTTATCGTGAAGGCCTAAGTAAACCAATCTGATGTCACCAAATGCCTATCCCAACTAACTTCTGCTCAACTGTTGGCGTGTCATGCTGCAAAAATGACATACTCCACAATGACACGAATTAAGTATTTTCTGCGCATGTGTGAGAAATAATACCCCTCCATACTCTGAGTGGCAGTAGTTGCTATTCCTCATTGTTAGAAAAACACAACCAGAAAATTTTATGGGGGCAGGATATATAAACGTAAACAATGCATCTATGCTACCTACAATCCTACAAATCTACAAGTCTCTTTTGCACGATGGTGACGAGGTCATCTTCTCGCTCTTCTGCCCAGACTGACTTTGTACTTCATAATGCATAAGGTGGCTAACTGGCGAGCCTTGCCTTTGCTTTGTTTAACCATTTTTGTCACTTCCTGTTCTTTCCCTGTGCGCTGATTTTTAGCAACCAGTTAGAGTGATCAAATATCACAAGGTTCTAACATCTATTCAACATGTTGAATCCGCCAAAAACTTCCCGCCAAGGGCTCCAACGATGTCTTCTCAGACAGCATACTTGACGCTTAGACTATTCCAGTGTTGAATTGTTGTATCTAGAGCTTTAGAAAATGCAAAAATCCACATAATGCCATATCTTTGGAAGCTTCTCATTGGGTTATTGGCATTTGAGTTCATTAGAGACACATCTGTGGATGTATTTGAAGGCATACCTGAACAGCACTGCTTTTTTTGTGTAATATCATGGGAAAGCCACACACACAGGAAAAAAGACCGTTTTGAGGTAATTGGAGGCATCCTATGGTTCGCCAAAAATATCATTGACCTGTTAGGCCATGTGCATCGTTACGTTTGGAAGAAAAAGAAAAATGATTTTAAGACTGAGAACACTATCCCAACTGTCAAATACAGGGGATGCATTAATACAATGTGGAGTTGTTATTATGCTGGAGGGCTTGGGGCACTCCCTTAATAGATGATAGTATCAAGAACTCAGTGTAGTCAAGTTTTCGAAGCGATGAGCCACAAATCTGTCACTTTTCATGTTTTCATTGAAGACTATGGGATTGAGACTTCCTTCAGTTAATTTCCAGTCCTCCCTTTTGAGACTATAAATCAGGGGTGTCCAAACTATGTTCTTGAGGCCGAGTATCCTGCATGTTTTCCAGGTTTCCCCCAACACACTTGATCATTATCAGGCCTCTGCTGAGATTGCCGATGAGCTAATCATGTGAATCAGATGGGTCAGGGCAGGTAACCTGAAAAACATGAGTTTGGACACCCCTGCTGTAAATTGATAGAACTTGCATAAGGCATCATTAGCTAACTCGACCATATTCATCATATTTTGTGTGTGTGTGTACTTCGGCTTTCAACAAAAGTTAGCAGAAAAAGACTCCAGTTCATCTGTGACCCCAATGAGGACATTATCAATTAATCTTGTAATCTGTCTTTGTGATGTGTATTACCGCCTGACACAGGATGGGACAGAGACAATATTGTTTTGACATGGAGGACATTTTTTTTTCTATTTTTTTATGTCTGTTTTATGAAACGTAACACAGCTGTTGTATTAATAAATGGGATGAGAATGTGCAGGTGTACCTAATGCTGTGGCCAATGTGTTGAACATTGTCTTGAACTCACTCTACACAATAATACTGAACAGTCGTTAATCATTTGGATGTGGCCTTTGAATCCATTTATTGCTTTAACGGTAATCAGAGGCAGCTGCTCATTGCTTTCATTCATTCATTTCCAAATGGTCTATAATTTGGAGATCATAAAATAGAACTTCCCCTGCTTAATTTTTTGTTGACAATTCTCCCATTTCCTGCTCACATTACATTCCCTTTTTTCTTCCCCATTTGTACTTTATGACTGCTTCCCTGTTGAATTTTCAATTGATTTCAAGATTTCAAAATTAATGATATCTTTCCATCGTAAGCATATGAACTACAAGGCTTCCTTAACATAATTTTCACTGCCCATCCCCTCATTCCAAATTAACTATAATGTTCCATTTATTTACAGTCACATTACCTTGTTTTGGGTGATGTTTTAGAAAGTACTGGGGACTCTTTTTAACATCATTTCGCTGACATACCCTTAGTCTTACATTCCTTTCCCAAGATGTTCTCTGCCAGTGCCTCATGACCCCACTGTCTCCGCCAACGTTTTCACTCTCCATCACCATCACCATCTTTTTTTTTTGTCTCTCCCGGATTGTCTGTGTGCCTCTCCCAGCTTCCTGTCTGCCTAATCCTTAATCCTGTGGAAATCGGTCAGGCAGAATGAGCCAGCTTTGATCAGGCCGTCATATCAGGCTTGCTAACAGTGTCTGCACACTCGGATCCCACAGAACCCTGGAGCCAATAGGTGGGGGGTGAGGGAGACTGTTTAAAGTGGTGTGGACCCCCCTGGCACTCTATAGGCATGTGTTATGTCACAGCTAAACAAGGCAGTTGTATGTCATAATTTGCTTGCCTTGTTTATTGACAAAAAAGCATATTGGAAAACTAATACCATCCTGTCACTGTCTAAACAAATTGTATGAGACCAGTGCATATTTTAAAATGCCTACAAAAGAAGTAAATTAAAAAAACTTTTGCTGCTGCTGCTCTGGATTAACTTTTACATTAAATGGGAAGACTGATCTTGACCTGTCAATTGAGAGATAGTATCACAGCCGTAATGCTGGGTGCCTGCCGATCCAGATAAAATCTTCAACGAGACAAATTGTTTTTGTTTTCCCTCAGTTCCCAAATGACAATGTCCAAATGCCCAAAGGATAAAGAATTATCTTACCCTTTAAAAACCTATCTCTTGTCAGGGGGTGGGGGGGGTGGAAACCCCATACACCCCTAAAAACAAAAAGTGTTTTCAATCATGGAGGTAGCAGTTCATACATAACACTGTGTACTGAATATTGCACATACACACATGGATTTGGGTAAACAACTTTAGCAAGAAATCATATACAGTAATTGCCACTATTAGCTAACACGAATCTGTGCATTGAACTTAGTCAAAATGAGTTTTAAGGTAGCATGAAGATTATTTTTTTTCAGCCTCAAGTACCCATTTACTTTGTGTCCACCTTCAGGATGACAAATTTGCCACAAGAACCCTTGTTCATGCTTTGTACGATTAGGGCGACCAGATTTTTAAAAATACAAACTGCGACGCAAGCTAAAATATATGAAATTAATTCTCACCAGGAACTATTTATAATCAATGTTATTGCCAGTCAATCCAGTGATTGTATGTAATTACTTTGCTATGCTATATTGGATTACAGTTCAACAACACTAAACTGGTAGAGACCATGATCCAAACTTTTTAGCTTGGACCCAAGGAATGGCCCAAACACTCGGCTTTCTGGACTTAAAAAAAAAGTCTGTCAAGACACACTACCTAGATTCTGGACAAAAGATCAATGCTGGTGAAATCCGTTGGGCCTCGGGACACAAAGTTGAAAATCATGGCATCTGGTCACCTTATGCACGATGGTAACGCACGGTGAAAGAAAATCCCAACTTCAAAATAAACGTTAGTGTACCAAAGGATACATTGACATTAATACCTTGATACGGCGTTACAGGAGAGGGAAGCAGTGGACCCTTAACATTTTACAGTAAGAGCTGGGGCAATGCTGACCTCAACTCGGGATATCAGGAGCCAGCAAGGAAAATTCTTTGAAAGCCTCCTAAATTCAACAGACACGTCTTCCTCTGAGGAAGCAGTGTCTGGAAATTTCAAGATGGGCTCTCCTATCTCTGGGAACATCGGCTTCAGGAGGAGCAGTGTGGTTGTTGTCTTGGCCATGGAACAGTAGACCAGTTTCACACCCTTTGCAAGATCCTCAAGGATGCATGGGAGTTCACCCAACCAGTCTATTTGTGTTTTGTGGACTTGGAGAAGGTGTTTGACCGTGTACCTCGGGGAATTCTGAGGGGGTTGCTTTGGGAGTATCGAACGCCCTGATATGGACCGTTCGGTCCCTGTACCACTGATTTCAAAGTTTGCCAATTTTTCATATTAGACTTTAATATGTCATTCAAAAGTTTTTAAAAAAATCTTAAGGTAAAATCAAAAATGCATTTTTTTTCAGGTATTGGAAAAATAAAAATAATCATTTATAATATATTGGAGCTTTTGTAGATTTTCACCATATCGTTTGATTTCACATACACTTATTTGCCATATAAATGCATTTTACTTTGCACTAAGGGTTTGTAAAAGTTTAAATTTTAATACACTTTGACTATTGGATCTCACAATCTCATAAATATGGAGGTGTACCTAATATTGTGGCCTGTCTGTGCATGTTTAAATTGAACAGCTCAGGCAATGGTAGCGAAATGGCAAGATGTGCATCAATTGTTGCATTGTATATGTGAATGTTGATTGGTTCTATTTACAGCACACTTCATTTAATTAGAGATCAACAATAACTTCAAATGAAGTGCACTCTGAATTATTAAAGATGCAGTCTATGAACCTACTAGTGCACCGCAGCAGACATGTACAGCATTTTTGTTGAAAGCACATATGTCTCAATTGTTTTAATTATGAGCGATTTCTTTTCCATGACCCCAGCGCAACAGACAATTTGGGGGCCGAAAGTAGATACAGTAGTACACTTCATACCAGGTGAAGCCACTTTCACAGAAGTAGGCTTTGTTCAACTCCCACATCAGCAAAAACACCCATATGCACCTGTGATGTCTAGGGAAAATCTCAAAAGAAAAACAAAACTCCACTCATGCACATGTTTGGACTGCGCTTTGGGCTAGACCTGAGCCGGGCATGACTTTAGTGCCCTGGGAGTTTATCTTGCAGAAATATTGAATACTAAACACAAATCAAGGTCACAAAAACATATACAAGCCTTTCTGTTTATGTCAAAGCAATCAAGTATGCCAAGCCCCTATTTTAGTTGATAATGAAGCAGGCTATCCGCCTACCTGTTTTTTTAACATCATAACCGACTTGAAATGTGAGACCCAAAGGGCAAGGAAAAAAGTGTGTGCAGCGTACACAGGTAATCACGAACACACCACACATAACTTTCACTATATTGCAATTGCAATTGACATTAGCACGCTAGAGATTACCATTTAATGTGAGCAAGTGGCAGGTTATATTCTTGGATAATGCAACTTTCATGCTTTTTGGGATGTTCACGAATTTCTTTCTTTTTGGAAGCTTACTTTCAGAAGAGTACTAAAATAAGAAAATAAGAAATTGAGGCTAACTAGTGGCTTGTCGAGTACACATTTTTATTCCATAGCGTCTATCCTTTTTCTATAGCAGTGGTTCTCAAATGGAGTACTTGAAGGAACTCCAGGGGGTACTCGAGATTGTCAATAAAACAAAAAAATCAGAAAAATATGAATTTTATGGTAAGTAGGTTATTCAAATTCATTATTTTAGCAACCCAGATTCTCCCAAATTCTCCCACCAACTTGTCACATGCCACTCTTTGTTGTTGATTATTTTTTTGTGGACAAATATTGATTAGTAACTAAGTTATTTCCTTTTGATAACGGATCTCTTCGATGAAACAAAGAGGACACTTTATGTTGATTATTTTTTTGTGAACCAATACAAATGAAGTTTGAAAGGTTGGAAAATGAAACTGTTAGTTCTTTGTTATAGATCAGGTACTAATGACGTGTTTTAAGTCTTTTTTTTTAAACACCCAAATTGCTTTGTGCTGGTTAAGGGGTACTTGGCTATAAAAAAAAATTTACAGGGGGTACGTCACTGACTAAAGATTGAAAACCACTGTTTTAGAGCCACTTATTCTCACAAGGGTCGCAGGCTTGCTGGTGCCTATCCCAGCTGACTTTGGCCTGTAGGCAGGGGACACCCTGAACTGGTTGTCAGCTAATTGCAGGCTATTGCGATACTTAAAAAAAAGTGCGAAAAAAAAAAAAGTATTTAAATTCAGAGTAACATAACTTGAAATCTTCAGATATTTCAGGTTCACATTCTATGATCCAAACCTCACATACAAAGATTTTCCATTGAACAGATTTGAAATTTACAACGGTCACCCCATGCTTTTTTCAGAGTACATGGTTTTAAATTCCATTAATTTGCTCTTAATTTGAACATTTAAAAAAAAAAAGTCCCTGTCACAGCATTGACAAGCATCAAATTAGATTTGCTGAAACCTTCAGAAACCCTGTTACATGTACCCCAATTTAGTGCCTTCACGTAGTCCTTTGGTACTTGCAATCTCATTTGCGAACCAATGTTTGAGAGAAAACCAGCAAACAAGGCAGCTGACTTTGAACAGACGTTGGGGAATTTCAGCTGCTCAAATTTGGCCTCGTGATAGAGACGTGTGTCAAGACTACCACGCCACTTTGACTTGAAATTTGAATTTACTGATTAGGAATCAATGCTGTGTATAATCTGCGGCTGTTTATATACCCAACATTTTTCTGATTCTAATTAATGGGTCATTTATAGAAGATATGAGTATGCCACACTTTTCTTTGCTCGTAGTCACATGTTGTGAAGGTTTAGACCTCAGTTAGAGTTGCAACAATACTGACAGTGTGGTAATTTCACAAGTGTATTCAGGTGCTCTAAATCAGGCTGAGAAGTGAAGCATTTAGTGAAGCGACGTCAGAAGAGGGCGGACTTGGTTATGGGAGACCAGGCCCATTCTTCTCCAATCGAGACAAGAGCGGCTGACTTTTCAGCGATAATATCTCTTTGACCTGAATTCTGGAAAATTTCAAAGTGAGGTTTGTGTGTTGGTTGTAATAACTGGAGCGGCATCACATGCACCAAATACAGCTCTATGAAGATGTGCAACCAACTCCTCGAGGTGTGCATGACTTAAGTACGCACTCGTCACATGTTGAACTTTTTTTTTCCCTTTAATCACATGATAAACTATGCCGTCACATTTTTTTAGGAGTGGCAGCAAGAAATAGTTTTGGTTTTCTGTTTTGAAATGTACAGTCTCCCTCTGCTGCCCGTGTAAACGAATTACACTTCTCGAGTTATTTTCTGTTATACAGTCCTAATAATATATCATCTTGTGAGACCAAAAACCTCAGACTTCTATTTAAGACCCCAAAATATTTAACTGATAATTTCATGCATTTTTAATAATAATGAACACTTGTAAACTGTCCAAATGTCGCATTTTCTGTGGCAGACGATACAATCCTTGATAACAAAATGGTTTTTCACATTGACTTAATTTTTTATAAATCTGCTCAAGTTAGAAATTAATGCACAGTACAGTATGTGAACCCCTGTTTATATTAAACGAAAAGCAAAGGTCTAAAACAGGGATTTCTCAACATTAGGCCTCGATGTGATACAGTATCTTTGCCCAAGTGTTGTTATAGTGTTGCTTACACATGCACAAAAATCATGTATATTGTTCAAGAGTGAATACAGTCAGTTATAATGAAAAGTGTTGGAATTGCGGTCATCGTAATTTTTACTTCGGTTTGTAGGTAGTTTTACTACAACACAAATTGTAGTGAAAAGTGTAAAAGCAATTACCATAAAACGTGTTTGTGTATGTGTTTGGGAAGCCGTTAGAATTCATCTAAAAACAAACCGTTTGCAGTCCAGATTGCCTTTTTTTCTGCTGATATGTAAATAATGACACCTTATGACCAGATGTCAAAAAAAAGACACCTTGAACACATGCGAGATACTGTTCCTTGAGGACCGTATTTGGATAACCGTGGCTTACCCTATATGGCATTCATCAATTTACTTTTGCACTATTGTTAGGGTTGCGAACTTGCGGGTGAGTGGCAGTCCTTTCAGTGGTGCCCCATGCAGTAGTCACCATTCATTCACAGCCTTGCACAAGTGTGGATAAGCAAAATGTTCGTACTTTTTCTCAATTGACTCCATTTTGATTATAAGCCAATGTATTTTGTGTAAACCTCTGGGGAGTGTTTCTCTTTGTGTGTGCCATGGTCCTCCAAGCACCGTTTTCAAATACTTGTGAGGCTGAGATGAGTCTGGCAGGGGTTTGAGTCACCTTTAAATAAACTAGTTCCTATTATGTTTGCATCCGTAATAGCAAAAACCAGTTTTTCTACTTGTGGGGGTTCTATTTGCTGGCAGACCAACCATCAAGTAACATGAGTTTTTGTGTCACAAATGGCTGTTGTCGAGTGTGATTTGGGGAAAGCTGCTTGTAAACCTCACTTGCCCTTAAGGTTAATTCATCTTGAGTGTCTGCTGAATAGACGTGGCTGTTTCTGAGGACAGATTGAGTATAATCTGCAAGAAAAGCAGCTCTCTGCAGACTCCTGTAATCCCCACACTCTTTGGTTATAGAGGGAATCCTGCTGACCTCCCTCTAAACCCCAATGCAATCTCCACCCTCTGGAGACACATCTCAATTTGCCTCTACTAAAGTCCTAATAGGCAAGCTTTGTTTTGGAAAGCCACAATAGTTTTTTTTTGTTTTTTTTAATAAATTATACTCGGTTTATGTGGTAATTGCAGTATACAAGTGGTAATCACCAACACCATATGTCAACCAGAAATAATGTATTCAACCAATGCAATAGAGATTACCAGTCCACTATCTTGGTTTGGTTTGGTTTAGTTGAGTTTAGTTTAGAGTTTATTTCAAACATGTGGGGAAAAAATAAACCTGAACACACAAATAAAAGAACAAAAATATATACAGTTGCAAGGCAGACACCATGAAAAAAAGGAAAAAATCTTATTTTAGATTGAATGCTTTTAGTAGTATCAGTGAATGTTAGACATTTGTAAAGGGATTATTTATGTCAACAGCTGTGCACTATGTGTAGGTCTTCACTTACTTATTTTAACTATTCAATGGTATGTAAGAAAACACCCGTATACTGTACTACATTGTTTTTAACAATGTTATTAGTATTCAATTTTTCCACAATTTAAAGGAATACTATAAATTTAGCCATTTTCAACAGTGTGAAGGTAATATTTTGGCTATTATTAATTTGATAAGTGAATATTTTTAATGTACATTCCATACCTTTAAAAATACAACTTGTGAGTTTCTGTCACCTGAAAATCACCTCACATGTACTCAGTGCTATTAAAACTAAATTAACCAACAGACAAAATATTTTTGCTGCTGAGAATGGCTAAATAAGTGTCATTTAAGACTTCCCAGTTGGCATACCTAAAGGTATGTGACATCCCTTGTTCAAAATACACAAGGACTAAAAAAAAAGTAATCAATTCAAGTTAATAGTAAACTTCATTCGCTCGTCACACTCAAGTTAGAATTAGTCGGTTTTAGGGTGTAGTTGCATTTCATGCAAACGTGGGCTATGACTTCTGTTACCATGACACCTAAGGGCTACAAAATTTACCAACTTTTTGAAATGGAATAGGAATGAGCCCAGTCTTTTCAATCATCACCTAATCATTTCTCATGAGAGAATCTAGTGAAAAGGTGACCTAGGTTCTCCCGCAGTCCCACCTTACAAACTGGACATCCTTGTTCATAGAATAAATTTTTGCATCGTCTGTAAAGCTATAATTCACCCTCCTTTTTGCACATCACTGTTCCGTCTAATTTGCACTGACATGGAATGGGCGCACATAGTTGACTGGGCAATTATACCGTCAAGCAGAGGACACCTGTGTGTGAGTACTCCGCGGTGTTAAGACACTTAACATCAACTTTTCCTGTCCATTTGTATTGAAAGCAATTGATGCTGTCCAAAAAAAAAAAAAAGTATTGATGCTGTCCAAAAAAAAAAGTATGTCACTGCCACTGATGTCTTGCCACTGCTTTTTTTTATTTAATTGCATCTGAAATATCTAAATTGTCCTTCCATTCTATAAACATCAACAAAAACAATGAAAATGTATTTTTGATGGCATAATAACAGCGTTCATATGTACAGTATATAACAGCAACATGTTCATGATTGTCAACATATTTGCACATTTTTTGGGCTATTTCCAAGGTTTGTGTTCATGCATCTGTTCTTTAAACCCAACACTTGAATTTTGTGTGATAATGTGTGACACGTTCTCCTGGATGAAAGTAGATGTTGCGAAATTTGCACACCCATCTTGTTTGTTTCCATTGCACATATGCTTGAGAACTTTGTGTTTGTCTTGATATACAGAAGCCCTATGCCAGACGTTAGTGTATCCCTCTGCGGTTTCAGGAAGATTCTGGGGATGGATTTCTGCTCATATCAGTATATCTGTATCGGAATCCACTCATCTGACGTTTCTGCCTCAACTTCGGTGAATTCGCCATCAGATTTTTCGTCAAGTGATGTTGAATTTTTTTAAACTGTGGCACATTCCCCAAATATGCTGAAGCCGGGGTTGTGTCTTTCAATGCAACACCATATGCAAACATCTGTTGCGTATTTACAACCTCAGAATCCACTCCATCATGTGTCTTCCTCATTTGGACTAACGCAAGAAATACAACTACAGTACTTTGCCTAATTGCGAACTTTTTTAAACCTGATGTCTTGTGTTGTTTTTGCACCCACCCTATTTGAGAACACCTTTTGAGAAATGGTTTATGTATCCTGGTTGGCCTGAGAAAGCCTTTGGATTTCCCAGGAAGGGATGGATAAAGTGGCTGAGGAGAAGGAAGTCTGGGCTTCCCAGCTTAAGCTGCTGCTCTGACCTGACCCTGGATAAGTGGTAGAAAATTATGGATGGGTGAATGCATGGATGGATGGATGGACGGGCGGACGGATAGAAAAACACCTGCAGCTGAAACAGCATTGTAGCTACATAAATATTGAATGCATTTCAAAATCACTTAGCAAATGATTAAATACACACAACACCCCCCCAAAATCAAATAAAAATAGCAAACGAGGGGGGGGGGGGGTATATCAAGTAGAAAGAAATAAATCCTCAACTCAATTTCAGAAGAAAAAGGTAAAAGAAAACGGATGGATGGCTAAATTTTCAAAATAAACTGATTCACGTCTTACAACAAATTGGTCATAAAATCGACCCCAATTTGTACTTCCCTAATTTGTTTATGTGTTGGTTTAAACGCGTTTAAACGTGCGCGGTGCTGTAAGTGCAAACGAAGCCGTTTTAGTTTTAGTTTTTTGTTTTCGGGTGCACAAAAGCGTTCCATTGCTCGTCCTACTTGCAAAGCCCTCTCCGCGTGAACGCGCAGCAGGGCGAGTGTGCGCGCTCCCGCCACTCAAGTATAGACAACAAAGCCTTCAAGTCTTCCATAACAGCGAGGGCTGCAGACTTGAGGAACAGGCGAATTTATTCGGGATACGTCGCCTTGAATATGGATTTACAGTGGGTGTAGCATCGCTGGAGACCGAGCCTTCTCGGCTGGGGGGTGACGGACGGCTGCAGAAAAAGCGACGAGCGTAAACAACCATTCCCGTTGCTGTTTCGGGGAGTGCTTTTGTCTCGTCCACCTAACCACAAGCAACCCCCATCATCGGAGCCGCTTCAAGTGCACGATAATCGGCTAGTGGCTCGGCTAGCTGCCGTCGGGATGCATCACCAGGTTGTCACCGTCAAGTAGCCGCTAGGGCGACGGACTACGAGGGGATCGCCGAAGGGAGCCTGCGCCCCTAACCCACACATCCCCCTCGATCGAGGGCCCAACGGGTCGTCGCCGGGGACCCCAAACCGTGTGAGCCAACTGTCGCGGAGCTCCACTGTTGTCGGCGATATGGCGGAGCAAGGCTACTCATCTTGGTGAGTGCGCACTGGCGCGGTGCTACCCGCTAGCATTAGCCACCTAGCCTCCTATGTCGCTCCTGGCAAGTGCCATTCACGCAGGGACACATTTAACCGTTAACGTTTGCTCCCATCCACGCAGCGAACAGGCTTGTATTTGTCCCAACCTCGAGAATTGCGTGTCATTCGTCTTTGCATTTTTTGAGCAGACAAATCAATGTAGTTATCCGGCCGCGGCTAATGATGCTTGCCGTGCTAACGCCATTCAGCTGAGGTCAATTCCAATGGTGCTATTGTGAACGGATGCTAACGAGCTAGCCCACCAGCTAACTGGAAAATCCTACCCACGGAACAAATGTGCTCTAATAAATATTCTATCTAGATTTCGTGTTAGTTGGGTTTCCAAACCCCGAGGGGACGCGGCATTGCACGGGAGCGTTAAGCTGATTAGTGGGTAAACAAATTAGCGTTAGCTGATGTGAAAGAGAAAGAGGGCCAGCGTTCATCGACGAGTCGCACATAATAACGACGGCTCCGCGTGTGGGGGGCTAAACGCTGTTTGCAGCATAGTGGCAATCGTGTCCCAACATGACACCCCTTTTCACGCGGCGTAGCACTCGACAGGTTGCCGCACATCGCAGTTTGAACAGGTGGGAAGAGATACCAGCACCTGAAGCTACCTTGAATGTTGACACTCAAGTCAGATGACGCGATCATTCAAAACGCACCATGAATGAAAATCACTTGCACTTTGCCGAGGCCTCGTTCGACGAACACTTTACGAGCTCCGCAACTTCGTTTACAAGTGTGAAAATCTTCTCATCGAACAGACTTTTCAGACTGGTTTCACTTTCTGTTGCTGATTGGTATCATCGGATGATTGTTGTTGTCTTGAACAAGTATGATCATTACCTTTTGTCTTAGAAGAGCCCTGGTTTGGTTTGTCTAGAGATTCAGGATTTGAGCGTGTTTATGTAAAATGTCTCTGTCCTGAAGCACTTCTTTGCAAAGTGGCAGAGGACAAATTTCTTCTCAGTAGCTCTCAGCTCAATTTTGCAACATCACCTTAAACTAGTATTTTAAAACATAAGCCTTCCTGTTTTGTTTTGTTTTTTTTTGCAATAGGGTGACAGTTGATGAAATTTCTTTTCAAAATATGATAATTTACAGAAAAAATAGTCACACCTTGTGTTTATTCCGACACACACGAGAGCATCATTTGAGCCTCAGCATCACACATCAGTCCCACTCTTATACCTCCTGCACTGTCACATCACCACCTTTTGCTTGTTTAACTTCTGGTGACATTTACTCACTGAACTAAGTGCAGCAATCTTGGTGTTTGTTCATTATGGATCTTGTACTGTGTCTGGGAGGAGTATTACACCCAAATTATTAATTTTGTCTGGAGACAAAAGTGTAATTCTTTTAAAAATGTTCATAAAACACGAGAAATAGCAACTTAACTGTCTGGTGTAGCAATTACCATGATTTGTTATTCGCCTTTATATTGATGTAGTTTTATTTAACTTGTTTTTGTTTTAATTCTTAATTATAAGCGTAGTTACAAGGGTAATCCAAATATTTGGCAGTAATGTAATCCAAAGATTTGGCAAGTCAAAGTGTGTTGTAGCCTACCACGAACCTACAGTAATGCTATAGGAATTGTAATTACAGTCAGCGTAATGAAAAATGCTAATAGATCATATATGTGTAACTTGAATGAAGTCGTATGCCGCATGATGTCTTAATCCCTAAAAAGTCAAGTCAAACTAAAACTGATGTCACAGTTACTAAGAGCTCGTGGAACAACTCGTCCAACCCTGAAATGAACCCTAACCCAGGGGTTAAGAATCACTTGGTCAGTGGTAGGCAACCTTCAACACTCAAAGAGCCATCTTGACCCGTTTTCCATGTAAAAGGCTACACTGGGAGCCACAAACATTTTCTGACATCTGAAATGAAGATGTTAATGGGACGAGCGGGAGGGCGGATGCGGACAGAGTCATTTGGGTGGTAGGAGTCCCAAGAACGGCTTACAGCAGCTTTTATTACCAAGATTGTTACCGCATTATTTTCAATCAACAACCAAGGTTGTTGCCGCATTATTTTCAATCAAAGAAGCAAGCAAACCGAACCAGCATCTGAGTCCATCCTTGTTCACGCACGCGAGAGTAAAGATTTATTCTGTCAAGAATTCTTCAAGCGAAATGTGTGTTTTAAATCTGGAAGGCTGCGCTGCATTTCCATTACATACATTCTCTGTTCGTCATTCAGCTCTTAGCGATGTTCGTGTTAATCAGGTTGTTTCCGCATTGTTTTCAATAAAAGAAGCTTGCAGACTGAGCCAACGACTGAGTCCATCCTTGTTCACAGGCAGAAGCATAAATATTTATTGTGTGTTAAAAAAACATTCAGGCATTTTAGTTTGTAATGTTTACTTTTGTTCTTATTTGTGTACTTTTATTCTGAAAGGCCATGCTACGTTTCCATTTCTTGTTTTATTTCCAAAGCTGATTGACTGTCTCGCGTCACGTTTCGTGTCCCGTCCCTCCATATAGTGTATGTCCTGGTGTCGCCCTACTAATCGTGCATACTGCATTGACTGCAAATCAAATGTGTCTCTTGTTACGCCCGTCCGTGATCAGTCTGAACCAAACATTATTTATTTTCGCAAGCCACGCAGGGTGAAAGAGCCACATGTGGCTCCGGAGCCGCCGATTGCCGAAACATACACTGGGTTAAAGGATGGTGTTCGTCATGAATCATTAAAGTTAAGACTGAGCAGTTAAAAAGAGTATTTTACACTTTGTGTGACTTGTGGTTGTTTACAAATGATGTAAACATTTGGCTGTTGTCATTTGTCAATTGGCTGTCAAGTGCTTTATTTTGGCAACAATTAATTGACCATTAGTTTAAGTTCATTGGTAATTGTGTTTGAGTATTTTCTGTACTATCAATTTAAAATTTGTTTTGGAGCAAAGGAATGGAACACATTTGACTAACTGATATTGATACAATTACAGTAATTTATATTTAAAGTAATCAGGAGTTACAGTCCCAGTTATATTTCGATAACACCGCTAATGTATTTTACAAATGCATGACAGTTGAGAATGCTACATAAAATTCCTGCGCAGACGCCAGAGGTTTTTTTTTTTTTTTTCCCCCAGTGGAACGCATCCTGCAAAGGACTCTTTGACCTTTGAAGAGCCTCACTTAAGTCAACACTTTGATATGTTAAATTTATTTATGCAGCAGTAGATTAAAACAAATCCAAGAGCACAGTTCCCTCTTGCAATACTGGAACCGGATTTCACATGGTAGATTGCAGTCTTTTTTACATTCTTGGAACATTAATCTAAATTTGAATGAAGTTAATCATCACGGTTATTGAATAATGTTTACATTTTTTTTAATCTCCTATTGAATCTCATTCTTGTCCCATCCTCATTGACCCCCCCCACCCCCCATCTAAATTGTGGTCAGGTCTGCAATGAGCATATTTTCTGTCAGTAACTCGTAGAGCAGGTAGCTTCAGGCTTGATATGGACTGTCTATACTTAGAGAACATTATGCTATCTCAGAATGTCCTGACCTTTCATACATGCATTCACGTCACACTGACTCATTCAGCAGTGCCATGTATGTATCCAATCGTTTTATGAAAACAGACATCTAACAGTTGCAGCCATTGTTTGTTTGTGACATATGAGGCGATCTTTGGGTCAGTCAATAGCATGGCTAATTAAGCGTGTTCATTTTTAAGTGTTCAGTACCCCCAGAAAGTTGTGCAGAAAGGAACTTTAATAAGTATTTTTTACTTAAAGTAATATCACTGTATATATTTTTCCAAAAATGTGTTTTTTTTTTTCTTTTTCTTTTTCAGTACAAAGCAAAAGTCTTTGCTTTTTTAATTGTAGTGTGTGATAAAGGCTGAGCCTATATTTTCAAAATTACAGTTTTTGGATGTGTGGGAACAAATGTTTTTCCCATATGCGTTGTGTTATGTTTGGCCAGAAGTGCCTCTCTGTAATCCATCATCATCACAACAACATTCATCACTGATCCATGCCACCGTTTCACCAATGTATCGAGACCAATGTCAAAATGTGTGTGGCACTTCTGACATGCCCCTAGGTGGTGGTGTTCTTGGTTGTGCATGGTGAGGTGTTGAATGGGGCAAAGATGTGTTAAATTTAGTTGAGGAATCACTAATACTGCAGCTCAAATAGACTACAATTCAGAGAGCCCATTGCAAGACAGTGGTGAAACTAGGGCTGCACAATTAATCGAATTTTAATCGTGATCACAATATTTGCTGCCACGATTAATTAAGATGATGATCAGCAATAACATTTGAAAAGCCACAATAATCAGCAATAACATCTGAAAAGCTGCCTACCATTACATGTCAAATCAAGCACTTTCAGTCATCCTACCTAGCTGTCAATTGAAACCAATTTTGGAAAATCCAATTGGCAAAAATGAGAATAAATTGTGTTTGAAATGACCAAAAATGGCATTTTGACTGCTAAGTCCATACTCACTTCGAGTGATTCTGGTACTTTTGTACTGTTTATATTTTTCTTACAAAAAAAACTTTAAGGCTGTTGTGGGTGTTCTTAACGCTGTGGTGTAGTATGTGGTTGGTTCTAAATAGGCTTCTTTTTTTTTTTTTTCAATAGTTTGCACTCTGCAGGTTTTTGCCATATTTATTATTTACTTTATTCATTAGGCTTCATTTTGTTAAATAGTTTGCACTCAGCAGGTTTTTGCCATATTTATTATTTATTTTATTTTATTTTTTTAAATATCAAGCCTTGTTTATACAATGTAGACTGCTTTTTTTTTTTTTTTTTTTAAATGTGCAATCATTGAAAAGTGCAATCATTGAAAACTGCAATAAATCATGTTTGATCAAACATGATGAATAATCGTGATTGCAATATGACCAAAATAATCGTGATTATAATTTTGGCCATGATTGTGCAGCTTTAGGTGAAATATACATGTGCTCTCAAGGCCCACTCATGAAAGTATGGACACAAGATTTTTATACTGGTCAGCAGCATTGGTTAAGAGTTCATGATCCAGTACCAACTCTGAATAGGGTAACAAAATGGTGCCTGTGCATGTCATCATCGGGCTTCCCCTGGTATGATTTTGTCTTTTTCCCATTAGACAAATCTGTTGATGGTCTGACTAAATGAAGTTGTTTCCTTTCAAAGGGGCCGTAACATGATATTTAAATAATTTCCACAGGGTTATTATATATGACATGTGCCAATAACTGGATTGGCGATACATCGTGGTTTTAAAAGTCACGGTTATTTAAAATCGTGTAAATTTGTCAAAACTGATAAGTTCTTTTCCTTCCTGCTTTGTCTACCTTTAAAGGTCATATGCACTGTGCAGTGAGAGACTCTTTTCATTTGTCTATCATACGTGAGTATTCTTCAGTTTCAGCAGATAATCATGTTACAGCTGTGTTGTCCACTTCCTAATTTACCGGCTAACTACTGCAGGTAACATACCTAACATGTGATCATATGCTACTTTTGCGGAGCGCTTTATGTGATATCGATCAAAGCAGGACACAAGCTGGAGGGTGGCCAACCAATCAAACGATCGAATCGGTTGAGTGGGAAGAGTTCGGCTTTCAAAAAAGGGCAGGCAACCGTTGTGTGTAATTGAGAGAGAGAGAGAGAGAGAGAGAGAGAGAGAGAGAGAGAGAGAGAGAGAGAGAGAGAGAGAGAGAGAGAGAGCGTGCGATGGAGAGGGATATACACAGTAGAAAGCCAGACAGCACAGGCGGATTTGTGCCGTGCGTAGGTGCAGAAAATGTTGGTCACCACAAGAAAACTCTACATTGTACCATTAATTGATACATAGTAGTGGTTGGAATGATCATGTTTTTTTATATTGTGCTGTAGCCCATTTCAGTTTAAATTGGATATGTATAATCAGAAAGAATTCAAGATTTTGTTTATTGTTGGAACAAAACTTGCTCACTGAAGGTAATTTTTTATTGTATTTACAACTTCATTTTCATTTAGCATGGTAAATGTGTGTTATAACAAATTCTGCGTTATACCGTATATTTTGTTTAAAAAATAAAACTTTTTAAACTGGAAAATATCGTTTTAGCAAAAAATATTATGAAATGGCATATTTTGGAGCTTTGATGTCAATTCAGCAATACCATGATATTTTTAATCAAGGTCACCATACCTTCAGAATCTAATGTCGTTCCATGCCTATTTGACACATTGGCAATTTTAATTTTGATGATAGCGATATTTCCAACCAGGAAGTAAAATGGCTCATTTAAACCACACTTTAACGTGTAGCTTCCCCGCACCCTTCATGACGTTTAATGCCGGCCGGCTGAAACATGCATCCATCCATCTTGACTGCTTATCCTCACAAGGCCAGCGGATGATGGAGACCATTCCAACAACATGAATAATGGGGCTAAAAACAGGCATTTTACTGACATTAAAATGCAAAACTGCATTGATACACTGCTCTCACTAACACCTGTTCCTCCTGTCAAATAATTGCCAATGGGAATCCAGTATTCATAACAATAGTTCCGCCCTCGTGTGAATTGTTTACTAAAGTTGATTGCCCGGCTGTGTGCTCTCAAGACACATTTTGGCCACTACTGCATTTTCTACTGTAAGATGTTGTAGCTAATAAATGAAATGTTGCTGTTTACTTGGCCAACTCGGTGCAGAATCTCTCCTTATCAGCTCTGGAACCAAAATGAACTTGAAAGATTTGGATAAGGTCAGTTAGGTTTTTTTTTTTTTTCTCTCTTGCACAGGTGGTAGGTGGAGGTGTGAATTGAGATATGAATTGCTCCTGTCTTGCTCCTATTGTCATAAGTGCGCTTCAAGCCTTTTTCATCTTCATGGGCGGGGTCGGTGAGAGAGTGCAGAATAAGCAAGGAATGCTTAGAAATGCACCAGTAGAGGAAAAGAATACTTTGGGAGTGTTTTGGGTGAGAAATCAACATTGGAGCATGATTAAAAGCTCCAAAAAGTTGACTTTTCATCTTACGGCCCCTTTAAATCAATAAGCCACTAGATGGTTGTGCCAAATCAAAACATTGACTCACTGACATCTGTGCGGTCGACACCCAAGGGAGTATAAAGAAATCTTGAAGGTACAGTGTGTAGAATTTTGAGCAGGCGCAACTACGCATGTGGAATTTAGAGCACGCGCACTTTAGTGTGGACACCATACTTTGCAAGCCTACACCAAGCGAGTGAGAAGGGGGATAGAGAGAATTAGAATATAGTTTACCATTTGTTTCAGTGCACAGTAGCGCTGAATAGGCATGGGATGATAACCGGATTCGCAAAATATCGTTTTAGAGGTCAAGGTTTTTTAAAACAGTTCTAAGTCTGACAAAACAGGCAATTCTGTCAAAACAGGTAATTTATTTTATTTTATTTTTTTGTCCTGCATTGTCTGCCTTAAATGCAGCTACAGAGTGTAGCTCTCATCTGTGTGTCACGTTAGTCCTTTTCTGCTGTAGCAAACCAACCACATTGCCCTTTTATCAGTTTGTTGGCTTCAGTATCACTGTAAGTAAGCTACTGCAGCTAACTACCATGGATAAAGTGGTTAACATATTGATCATATGCTACTTTCACTGAGTTTTTTATGTGCTATGCTCAGGTAGAGCTCAGGTAGTCCCTTTAAAGTGTGGGTCAAGAATGCGAATGAGTTGAACTTTTCCCCCTGTCCAAACAAACAAAGTCGGCTGTCTGGGAAGTTTTCGGCTTTCGAAAATGAGCAAGCAACATGCTATGTAATGCTATGAGATCATACAACAGTAATCCGCATTTGTTTTGACTTACACTCTACGTGTTTAGAACACCGTTTTTTATGGTGCTTTTTATGCCTAGCGGCATCAGAGGCGGCGTAGAGAACGGCATTCTAGATGTCTAGCAGCGATCGCTGTTTATTTTGGAAAAATGCCAGATGGCATTTGGAACATTAACATTAAGCAGTAACATTAAGAACACCAGTCAGCGTCAAGCGTAAAAAGCACCGTTCCAAACGCCGTCTGGTGTTTTTCAACATAAACATAGGCCACGACTAGTCGTCTAAGGTGGTGTTTCAGTCGCGGTCTCGGACGTTAGTATGCTCTTAAAAGCTGGCCAATGGACACAAGGAAGCCATCTTGATTACCCATCCTAATTTCCCAACCGATCATCATGGCCCATCATGATACTTTCTTGCGTTCTTGCGTGGAAAATGCAGTGTTCTATGAATTACGCAATCCGTGTAAGCTCTCTGAGAGCGCTTGGGGTTTTGAGCTCGCATGTGCGTGACGTCATCGGGCCCAGGGGTCGTCTCGTCCACAGCCTGAAAAATGGTTTTGACCAAGCAAAAGTTAGCAATGAAACATGACAGCCTTAGACCAAATTAATCAAACAAAGAAATGAATTAGAAGAAAAGCTACCAGCACACTGTAAAACTAGGAAGGCAGCCAACGTAGTTCAATGACGTCAATTCGAGGACGCCCATGCTGGTCGCCCGCAGGGGAACATTTTCACAGTATAATTAAAAATCCTTGAGATACTCTTACATGTGCTGTTTGGGGAAAAAAAAGTTCCTTGTGTCATGGATTTTACACTGTTTTATAAAACGTATTAAAATGTGTAAAAATGAAGTCTCATACGCTGTTCTCTTTGATGCTAGAAGGTTACGTAAAACCTTTCTTGTATACTTACTAAAGGTTTTGTGACTGACAATTTGTACCAGATATATTATTCATGCATTTCCTATGAAAAGCCTCATTTTGAAATTAGAGCAAATCTGACATCAACAAGTGTCACAACTGATTGCGGTCATATATGTAGAACAAGATGTTAACCACATAATGGAAAACCATTTACTTTGCAAAAGTGCTCGCATATGCATAATGGAGAGTTATTTGAAAGGGTTGTAAGGTCACCTGTGTCAAAAGAATTCAAATCACATACCATAGCGAATCTAAATATTTGTTTCTTGAAAATTGTACCATTTTTGTCAATGATTCCGAACCCCTGGACATCGGGATATTAGTGTCCTATGTGGTAGATCGTCAGGTATCTTGCTGGAAATTACCTAATTTCACTTGATTGGTCCACAAATGCTTCTAGGTAGTCCTAGATTTACGAACTAGTTTTGTTCTTACCTTGGTTCCATAACCCAAACCCTTGCCACGTTGAAATAAAAAGTAAGATGCTTACCATTACTGCTGAGAGGTGGGTTGAGAAGAGGGAAGGGAAGGTTGTAGGAACTTTTGCTAAGGAAATATGTGTAGGATCTACTAGCCTCTCCATCTTGGTGAAGTACATAAACCAGCCCTTGCTTGCGGTAAATGTCTCCGTTTAAGCGTCCATCCTACCTGTTTTTTCAAAGTCTGGAAAATACATCTTGCCTCTTCCTGAATGAGCATAAAGCCACCATTTAGTCTACATTGATTCTGATCCTCAATCCATAAATGGAGTAATCTTTCCATCTCTGTAACGATTAAGGAACGTCGCTCAGTGGTCACTGTATCGCTCACAGGGGCGAAACCCTTCTCGAGCGCTAAAATGAATGCTTTTTCCTTTATGGTTGCCACGGTCAACTGAAGCCTAAGTCTTTTACCGACGTTCTTTGTTGTCTCCTTTCTGTGATCTTTTTATGATGTTAACTTAACATCATAAAATAAACATGACCAAATTGTACACTAACTTGCAGAGAGAACATTTTTTCATGATATTTACCTTTTGTAAATAAAGTGAGAGAACATTTCTTTCGGTATATATACTTGTGTAATATTTTCGTAATGTAACAATGTAAATATTGTAAATAATGTAAAACATGTGCCTTGGCTCAAATATTCCAAGTAATTATATTAAACTGCATTGGGATCAAATCAGAAATTAAGTCAGAGCACACGATTGTCAGCTTATCTGGGATAATTGTAAAAGGGTTAGTTTTCTTCATTTTCCATAATTTTATAGGTCACAATGACCAAATAGTATATAAAGCTATAAATATCTGGCCAATTGGAATGATAATAGTTTAGTTTTATATTCCACAATATTATGGGAGAGCGTAGCGGTCAGTGTAACAGTGAGCAGAGCTAGACACACAGGCACATTTGTCTGTGCACTGTGGTCTCCCTCCTCGCTCCAAGGAAGCCAAAAGATATTTCTAATTCTGCCTTGTTTGACAGAGTAATAGCACAAGAATGGAAAGCGCGACGGCAGGTTAAGAATGGTGACACGTCCAAAGGACGCATCTTCAAATGGAAGTTTAACTCATGGGGGGGGGGGGGGGGGGGGGGGTGTGACAAACATGTCAAATGATGCCAAACATTAAGAACAGCTATTGGCTGGCCAGAAAAATGGATCCAACATGTAGCTGGCGATATGGCCCAAAAATAAAATGTCCATTTTCTTTTATCATTCTGGATTATTTCGCTTTTAATGAAAGAAATTAACCCGACAAAACATTTTTTTTAAATTTGCTCCATTGCCCGAAAATTTTGTTTTATAGCATTGTCTGATAAGATTGTCTTTATTCCCAAAGTTTATTAATAGTGAATTTGTTCATTTAATAGTCTAAAAAGATTCAAGCCCACTATCTTAAGTAAGTAATGCGTTCCACATTTACAACCAAAATCTATGTGAGTGTGGGTAAGCTGATGTTTCCCGTGCCAGTTGACTGCACAGACTGTAGTGTAATAGGAATGTTGAGAGCAAGTGGCTTTCAATATAAGAAAATAATTTTGCACCCAATGTTCATCCATATATTTGGATCCACGTATCCTCCCTTTCAAGGGTCGCTCACAAGAGCCTATCCCAGTCCTGTTGGGTTTGTAGTCTGCCCACCTGATATTTTTTTTTTGTTTTAACATACTTTGGTTCATGTCATTTTATCATATTTCTGAATCTCTTTCCACCTTCATCGCAGAATTTCTCGAGAAAATCTAGTGTGATAGAAAACAATCGAAAATAATATGTTTATGTTGCAAGCCTCAAAATATATATACAGTGTACAGATTAATCCTTTCCGCGGTTGGGGTCGTAAGGCGAATTCTTCGTGTGATGGGCAATCCAAACCTATGTTTAATAACTAATGCGTTTAGAACGCCAGGTAAAAACATCAAAATTCGACATACATATTCAACATTAGTACCAAAATAGTATAGTAAGTGTTACTTATATATAATATACATACATATATACTATATGTATGTACACTGTACATATATACAATCAGAAAACATAAATAAGAAAATATAGAAAGGATTTATTTACCTTTGAGTGGCGCTTGTTATGCCCATATTCCGTAATAAGGGTTATCTCCAGCATCGTTTACATATAAATCATCTTCTTACTTCTCTCTTTAACATCACTAGCAATCTTGGGACCCATGGCTAACCCTTTCAACTTTGAATTAAGCAGTAAAATGCACTATAAATACGTTTTTTTTTAAACCACTCGCAATCGAACAAAGTGTTTCCGTTCCGCCGTTATGAAACAAGTGATGCCGACCAATAGCAGACCAGAATTGTTGTGACGCATTGCAGGGACGACAACATAAAATTAGTGTCATTACCTAAAAACACCTGCAGGTGGGGACAAAACAACACAAATACAGCCAAGCCCCTAGGGTCATGACAGTTGTTTTTGGTCGCAAAGCCTCCTCCATTATTCCACGTCTCAACATGAAAATAACGTAAGTCGGGGACGCTGTAACACAGGGGTCCACTGTACTTTGTTTTGTTGCTCTGATTGATAAGCCTGTTTTATCAGCCCATCTTATGTATATATTTGGGGGGTTCTAATCCAGAAATGACTGTTATATGTGAAACACTTACTTGTTCATAAATATAAAACAATGCTTTATGTAAATTTTATATATGCTTTATGTAAACCAGATAATTACGCTTCATTTAAAGCATCTAAATATTGTGCGTTGATTTTGGTAAATCACCACCCCCGGTACAAATGCCACGTGAGTCTGCAAACGCGCAATACGTCCAAAATGGCAGGGACGGGGAGGTGAAGGTGTTTTAATGGAGGCAGAAAGGTCGCAGCTGATCACAAATTACATTCCTGTTCCTGGAGGATTTAGCCCATTACAACCATAATTGGATCAGACGATGGAGGGGGATGAATATTAATCTCCAATTGGATGTCTCAAGGCAGCTACACCCTGTAGCTACTGTGAAAGGGTGTTAAATACAGCACAGAGCACACATGCACTGCGTTAGATGTGACAAAGTATAATTTTTCTACTTTACTGCCTGCTGACCCTTTGTGGACAAATCACGCATGTTGGCTTGTTGAATCTGATTTGGAATTGTGTTATTGGGAAGAGAGGGAAAAAAAAACAAGTCTGTCAGTAGACAAGGAGGGCTTATGGCGCCTTGGGCTTGCTTCCAGCCCTCAACAGTCCGGGATTGTATTTTGTTTTTAAATGTTCCATTCATCTATCTCGCCCATGTTCTGCGGGCAACTGTGCACGGAATTCAGACGAACCAGTTTGATGCTAGAATATGAATTAGCTACGAGGTGGATGAATCTGGGTGTCTATGTAGCACTCCCTGCAGTGACATCATTAGAATCTGAGAGGAACAAGGTCAGTCTTTCTGAAATTCTCTCTAAATTTTCTAAGATGAGCCTTACTCCCCCACCCATTTCAAATGACACCTGAACTGATGTCATACTGGATTGATTCTATTATGACCTCCATCTTTGATCCGCTATACCGGGCCACAATTGTGTTTAAAAATGATGACTAAGGCAGAAGTTTGTCATTCAGACAAGGCGAACGCTTCAAGATTTACCCTCTTTATAGACCTTGTACATATTTTCTCTGCTTTTTCCTTTATGCTATTTTGAATAAACATGCAAAATAATTAAGAGCTTCTTTTTTTCTTAATCGCAAAGTTACATTCACTTTGTTAGATATGCATGCAAATGAAACAATGTTTCTCCAGGAAACAAAACATTAAAAGAATAAACACACACTAACTGATTTCAGAAACATATATTACATCGGTGGTGGTCATAATAGGGGGTGGCTCGATGGAAGACTAGTTAGCACATCCGCCTTAGTTCAGACTCTCAAGTTCAATTCCAGCTGGCTCCGGGCTTCCTGTTTGGAGTTTGCATGTTCTCCCTGAGCCCTTGCGGGTTCTCTCCGGGAACTCTGGCTTCCTCCCACAAAAACATGCATGGCAGGTGTATTGTACACTCTAAATCACAGGTGTCAAACTCAAGGCCAGGGGGCCAAATCCGGCCCGCCATGTCATTTTATGTGGCCCGCAAAAGTAAATCATGTAAGTTTCCATGTCCGTTGCTAAACTTTAGCTTGTCGTGTATAATGAAAAATAAAGTTGAGATTTTTTGGTTTGTTCTGTTACAGTAATGTAAACAATAAATGAACAAACTAGGCTGCTTTACTTCTGATTTCAAAACAACTAAGCCATCAATTTGTTGTGTACAGTAATAATACTATGAGACAATTTAAAATCGACTTGGTTTCCTCAACATATCGTCCCAATGAAGGAAGTTCTCGCTACAAAATGGCCCGCGACAAAAATGAGTTTGACACCTGTGCTCTAAATTGTGCTTAGGTGTTTTTTAAGTGTGAATTGTTGTTCGTTTCTCTGTGCCCTGCAATTGACTGGCAACCAGTTTAGGGTGTCCCCCGCCTACTGCCCAAAGACAGCTGGGATAGGCATTTGTTGGACCAGCGTCAAGTGAGGATAAGCGGCTTTAGAAATGGATTGGGGCTCATAATGGGGTTCGATATTGATATTGGTCCAATATCAGCCTAAGAACAGATGATAACGGTCTACATCCAAAATCTCAGATAAAAGGGTTATTTCTCATGATCCTTTAAACAATTTTGTATTTGTTTTATTGGTGCAGTAGATTCTCGTATTTGATGGTATCGTTATGGTTGAAATTACTCCCGGAAGCATGGTCGTGACAACGATCTAATTGTTGTTTTATTTGATCATCATTAGCATAACCGTGAAGCGCATGGCGTGAGCAGCATTTATTTAACAAAGCTGTGTTGTTTTTTTTCTCAATTAACATCCTTTTTTTCCGCAAGATCAAAACGAACATGGTGGACGAAGTTGTTACGAAAATGTTCATAAGACATCAAGTTTGGTTCAATATAAGAGTAGATGGATGATGATGATGACAAAAAATTATGCGACCCTCTTCAAACATTATGCGTCTGGGACACAGGCAAACCGAAGCACTGTGTGTGTGTATATGTATGTACAGTACATATATATATATATATATATATATATATATATATATATATATATATATATATATATATATATATATATATACACACACACACACACACTACTAAAATGGCCTCTGGTTGCCAAAAGGAGAAGATTTGGTTGGTCAGCCACATACTGTAGTGCACTGATTATGATATGTAGGCCATACAAACTTTACATATGTACACCACTGCATTCCTCACTCGAGAAGGGCCAGTTTGACAGACAACTGACAGGTCAGCATTTCGGTCAGACCGCCCGTCAGAAAGCAGTGAGCCACAATGGCCGCCTTGTCTTTTTCCCTAGCACCCAGGCTTGCATTAGAAGGTTGCAGGTCAGGTCCTAGCTGTGTCAAAACTTTCAACACTTCCATCAAGACGCCTGATCTGATTTAAGCCCCCTTTGCGCATTTGCACTCCTGGATGTTGATCTGAAAGGAAAGTCCTTGCATTCCCACAAGGCATTGCCTGAAAAGAAAAACATTGTGGTTTTGGGTTTCCATTGAACACTGCCTTTGTAATATGTGCACTAGAAGTTGCAACTCTTTGGAGTGTTCTGTGTGAATGCTCCGAGGTGCCTTTACCAAGCCAAGATGCCAAAGAATGAAATGAATAGAAAACCAGAACTCTTGTTTCTGCGTCACAGCAGGATATTGTAGCATTCCCTAGATGCCATGTTAATGTGTCCCCTCTGTGCTCTGAGCAGTATGACAGCAAAGTGACGACTAGGCTTGGGCCGATTACCGTCTTGACAGTTCACCACAGCGGTAAAAGAGTCAAGGTTTCAATTAATACTTTCTAAAACTTGTAACTGGCAATGGCTGTTTTTCTTTTTTTGCTTAATTTAACGACGGGGAGTTCAAACGAAGGATATGGTTGAATGCTTGTCGAGTTGACACAAAAAGACGCTGCTTTCAAAATAAGTAATGGTAAGCGCAATGTTTGCTATATGTTTGTGTAATTGTTTTTTGCCTTCTTGCTATGCACGAAGGAGCAGGGGAGGTCTTTGTCTTAAAAACCCTTCAGATGTAAGCAGCATTCCACGTTTGCATGTCCAAACCAATACAGTGAATTTTGATTATGTTTTCCACATCTGGGAGATGATTGAACGAAGTTTTACTAATCGAAATAAAGTTATGTTGCTTACCACCCCCTCTGTGCCCTTTTTGGAGCTTACAAGATGGTTCTCAAAACACGACTTTAAAAAGGCAAATGTGTTTTTTGTTTGTTTGTTTGTTTTAATCAAAATTGCAAATCTATGCTCATGCCAGTCAAACAAACTTGCTGTCTGTATAATTTTAGAGGTTACAGCCAGGTGATAGTGTTCCAAGTTGTTGTTTTTTTTTTTTTTTTTTTTTTTTGGGGGGGGGGGGGGGGGGGGGGGGCTAATCTGCCTTCCAGTGGTTATCCAAGGAAGCGCCGTGCAGTGTCTTAAAATTTACTTCCAAGTGACTGGGCGCTAAGAGCCATTAAAAAAATAACTGAAAAATTTAAATAGCTTTTTTTTTTAATTATTTATTTGTACTCAACATGTTACATGTTTTGGAATGTATCAAATATTCAATATTTTATTGAAAATAAAACAGATCGCGTTCAATCTGTTGGTCTTGCATTTAATTTTTCTGCAGTAAAAGTTAAATATCAAATAACTGACATGTGTAATATTGCTAATACATTGATCCCAAATGAGCTTCACACTGTGCTAATTGATTGCAATTTATTCAGTATTTTTAGCTGCGACTCTGTCAAGTGGAAGAAATATTCTGGTGTTAAATTCTAAACATGTGACTGCTTGTTTGCGTTGAAGTGCATGTCATCCCTTTGGAATCTTTTTTAAACGTTTTGTAGTTCTGTTCAATGCCAGTAGCTGACGAGGCCTATTGCTTGATTGCAATAATATTTAACCTTATTACGTGCTCTTAGATGTTTTTTGCTTGGGTGGGTCGTGGGGCTTTTTTTCAAAGAGAAACGCCAATGGTTGCCAACACACACCTTTCCACGCCGCAGGCCCTGTCTCCTCGAAATGCATCCATTTTTGGTCATTGAAACCGAGATTGACGTGCATGTATTTTTAGAGCAATTAACTCAACATACCAATTCAGAAGGCTTACCAGGTTACTATTTACCCCCCTTTAATAGGATATAGAGTTTGTATTTTGAAGCAGATGCTGGTTTTTGGCAGAAAAGTACAGCTGTACTAGTACGTATAGTATAGTATAGTATAGTATAGTATAGTATAGTATAGTATAGTATAGTATAGTATAGTATAGTATATAATGAATAATGTAAGCTTCGTTAATCGTTTGCACAACTGAGCTCAAAGCTACCATTTCTTTCCATCATGTGCGTTAGTTTACTTTTGCTTGATCCTGCATTGTGTGTATGTTTTTTTGTTTTTTTTTGTTTTTTTTCAAAATTGGGACTTGTTTATTCAATTAGAAAAGTGTGACAGTGTCAAATCCGCACATATCTTGCATTGTTCACCTAAACGTTGCTTGTAAAAATGTACTTTGTTTAGAAGGACAGGTCAATAGAATTAGAACAAATTTCATCATATGTATTCATCATATGTAATAGGAATGGGACAAAATTCCACTAGGCGAGATGTCTAAGGAGAACAAGACGAGGTGAGATTTCGGCTAAAATAGTAATATGGGGGAAAAAAAAAACGTTTCTTTGTATTGATCAGACTGCAAGAAACCTAAGATGCAAATGTAACCAAACAGGAATCTCTTCATTTACAGGCTCATTTTTCAGTTGTAGCTGAACTAGTTTAACAAAACGTATATATGCAGCTCATGTTAGCATTGGTGGTTGGCATTTTTTTTGTCTTTTTTTTTGTTTGTTTTGCTGCGTTTTCAAACGGTCTTAATTTATTTTTTTAAAGTCAATTTATGAGTTCTTGCTGTTTTTGTTTTACTATGAAACCATTACCATTTTATATATATATATATATATATATATATATATATATATATATATATATATATATATATATATATATATATATATATATATATAAATGCATTTTTGAGGTTTCTTTACATTCAAGTTACAAAAGTGAAACTGAAATTGTTCTGTGGCGCTTGATCCTGGAAATAAGTTAATTTGTTCTAGGCTCTAACGTTTTTATGGTATTGCTTCTCTATTTTTAAAATGTTTTCTTTTTCCCAGGGCGTACTCCTTAGTTGACTCCAGCCAGGTGTCTACCTTCCTCATCTCCATCCTGCTCATTGTCTATGGCAGCTTCAGGTAAGGGTCTTTTAGAGAAATATCAGATTATTTGTTCAAATTTGGCTCTGCATTTCTCTAATTCAGGGGGCGGGGAACTGCAGTTCCTCGAGGGCCGTATCCGGCCTGCTTTCGATACATCCCTCTTTCAAAGCACATGTTTCAAATATTCAGGGTCATTATGAGGCTTTCACATTACTTGCTGATGAGCTGATCATTTGAATCAGGTATGATGAGAGCGGGAGACACTGAAAACAGGCAGGATATGGCTCTCGAGGAACTGGAGTTCCCTTACCCTGTTCGACACACCTAGGGAATTACATGGATGTGCATTACATAGTTTGAGTTGACGTCATCATGCACCCCCGCTTGAATTCTGGCCTCTTCTGAATGCAGATCAAAAGTTCAAACATATTGGATATCTATCAATCTGTAACGCGTAGATCATACATTCCTCATCAATGCGTACTGTGATACCTGGCGTAAACACACTCACCCGACTATATTGTCTCATTCTATAGTGTCATTATTGAATTAGCTAAGTAATTGCAGAGATCTGGCTAAACCATGTCATATTTAACACTTGTATTGTTAATTTATTATTGTTTACTGTTGTGTTCTCACTGCCTGGTTTTAGCACATGGATCTAGATTGTAAATCCACCCATATTGTATTCCTTCTTAACTCCAAATAGTAGTTTTAAGTTTTTTTGTGACAGGGCTATCTGTGTAATGCAGTTTATTTGAGGCTAATAAACATGATCAATTTTACTGCTGCAAAACTAGACTAACAGTATAGAATCCTAAATAATTTGTTCTGGAGTTGCCTTGGTAATGACCTGCTTCGAATGCACGTTATATGATGCTGTTACTCTAAGGTCAAATGACTGTATTTTGTTAGGATGTGTTTGGCCAGTTTTTCTCTCATTAGTGAAATTCTGCTGTTGGGGAGGAAAACCTCCTGGGTTGCTATTGAGTTGCTATGTAACGAAATGGACTTTGGCATAGCAGCATGTGGAATAAAATAAATAACATTTATGTCACATGGGCCTTGTATGTCGTTATAAGGTAGGTTATATGATTAGAAGAGCTTATGGTGCTAAGGCGTACTGTGGCGTTGCTGCTGCATTTTGCAAATGTGCTATATAAACCTCTTGGGCTTCAATCCACTAAATGTACATTTATTGTCACATCTATTTGCAGAGCTCTCACACAGCCCAGCTGCAACCGGCACTGTCGTTGTAACATCATTTTGCTATATTATGAGCACTCCGGGCCACACCTGTAATGGTGTTTTGATGGAACTAGTTGCATTAGAAAAAATACCCACAATGCATTGATTATATATAGCAACCTCAATGGCAGGTACGCGACCTCACCGAGCTTGGAGTGCATACTGAGCTTATACGTCTGCTGGGGGACTTCAGTGCCTGTGTGGTCAATGATAGTTAGACCTGCATTTACACTACACTTCAAGTGGATGATTTCCAAGGGGAAAACTGGTAGTTTTGAAATTGGTTTTGGAATATATCCTGAGTGTCACAATTCCCAGAACATTTCTTGCACATCTTATGTAGTGTGTAAAGTTAATAAATCCCAGAAAAATCATGAATTTTTTTGGTGTTGCAACTTCGCTTTGTTACTTCCAACCTCATTCAAGTATTTAGCACTGATTTTGCGCCGGCCCTCACTCATGCAACAGACACTTCCTTTTTTTCCCCCCTCAAATCTGTGATTGTGACTGGTAATGTCTAGGTTAGGTTCATATCTGCAGCCTGAAGTGACTCCATTCTGATTTTATCCATCTATTTATTTATTTATTTATTTATTGGACCCCTCTTTGACCTGTATCTGATCTTTTGTTGCCAGTGTGGATGTCACGCCCAATTTTGTCAAATGCGACACAGGCCACTTGGGTATAGGCTGCTAAATTCGATACGTGTCCGATCTTTTGACATGGGATGTCACTCTGAATGGCCAGGTCACATTCATCCGACCCGCACGTAACAAAAAAGCGGCAAACGTCACAATCCTGCACTCAAAAAGGTGCTAGCAGGTTGGAAAAAAACAAAACAACAATAGCAGACAAGACAGAGACGACTCAATGGAGAGGGAGCAAGGTGCAGTTTGTCTCCCTGTCTGTCTCTCTCTCACACTCATTTCAAGTTGAGAGAGAGAGCAAGCGTTTGCAGGCGCTACACAAAATGCCATTGGAAAAAAACTCCTCCTCCTCCTCCTCAATCTAATATCCTCTTTAAATTTATCTGATTTTAAATATTCTTGCTCCTGTATGACTGCTATTTCAACATCGCCAGAAACTTCAATGAACACTAATATTAACAACGCTCGCTATATGATGTCACAATGTCCTCAATGCGCATGCGGGACACTTTTACGTCGTTTTGCCTTCACACACAGGTCACATACAGGTCGCATTGATTTGGAGATGTGAGCATCCTCACCTAAAAATAAATTTAAAAAAATAGGGATATCACAAAAAAATCAGAATTAAGAGTTAAGTTCTGCAGTGTGAATCCAGCCATAGTGTCTGAATGACTGCTGCTGTTATTATGCTTTAAAGCACATGTTAATGTTGTAGTTAACGGACTTTCATTAAAGACAATATTAGCATCTGGAGTTCCCCAAAATTCAAGAACGAACTTCCCAAAAAGTTCTAGTGTTGTATTATCCAAGAATATAAACTGTCACTGTAAACAATCTATAGTGGCTCCGATGTTCAAATTGGAGAGGACAGTCAAGCACAACAATGCCCAGTCTGCAACTTTGCTCGTCAAGAAGATGAAGTAGCAGCAGAAGACGACGAATAAGAAGTTATTGACCTCAAAGTAGCAAACAGGCAACTCTACTCTTTGGTTTACTCTTAGAATATAGCTGAAGCATTGTCTGGAAGTAACTGTAAAGACACCTTTAGATGACCTTTAATGTAAGTCAATTCAATTAGTCATAATTGCGAACCGTTTGGCATAGGAAAACTTTTTTGGTGTCTAATAATTCATGTGTGTCCAAGATTCTTTCAGTGCCAAGCGTTATTGGAAAAGGAAACCTCTAGAGAGCCAGTATGTTTAGCATTTTCACTCGCTTTCAAGGCCAACAGAATATTGTGTGCTATCTCTATGTAAATACGGGTGCTGCCATATGAAAGATTGACTTCCGTTAGAATTGATGTAGGCTATAGCTGAGTTGTAATTGTGGAAACACTGTCATTCAATGGTCACAGTTAGCACTACAATGCTCAATTCGCTTATTTTAGGTAAGCGTGAATGAGCCATGTCTGATTTCAAAACTTCGGAACATTGTTTATTGTAATAATTTATTGCTTGTGACTGATATAAAAAAAATATATGTATTAATTAATATAAATGGGAAAAAGACTTTGAAAAAATAGTTGCATAGTAAATGCAATCGCAATATCGATGAGAAGAAATTAGCATTGTCAAGCTTTCAGCCCATGTAATTATTCTGATCATTCCCATTGTGTTTTATCCATTATCTCACCTTTGATCTCAGTTAGTATTTTGTGTCTGGAATGCTTTTCTAACCCAGATGAGTCCTATTAGTGTCAATTGGTCGCATTCATTTGGCTTTGATTTCTCTTTGCGTCTACCACAGGAGCTAACAAGTCAATTGCACTTCAGAGCTCAAGTGTCATTAATTTGTCCCAATCAAATGGCGTGCCGAGTTGTTAAAGAAGCTGTAAATACTGTATGAGGTTACCTCACACCACTGTCATTCCCACTGCAGGTCATTAAACATGGACTGTGAGAACCAAGAGAAGGACAAAGACGGTAACCCCACCGCAGCGGGGTCCTTCAACAACAACAACACAAACAACAGTGAGTGTGGTCCTTACAGTGTTGTTTTATTTTTGCGGCGCAAATCCCAATGGTGCTGATTTTTCATATTATTTTTTTGTCTTGCAGGTATTCAGACTATAGACTCGACGCAGGCACTTTTCCTTCCCATAGGAGCCTCCGTGTCTTTGCTAGTTATGTTCTTCTTTTTTGACTCGGTCCAGGTGGTCTTCACCATCTGCACAGCAGGTAAGCGCCGCATAGCACAAAAGTACAGCAAATGAGTGTTTTAAGTCTTGCACACACAGTCGTGTGTGTCTTTTTTTGTGCTCCGCTGATGGAAGTGCAAAGATCATTAGCTGCTCTGTGAAGCGGACACAAAAAAAAAAAGCGGACGTGAATGAACTGACTGCATCTCACTGCTGTTCTCTGCTTTTTCTTTCTCGCCTTCAGTGCTCGCTACAATTGCTTTTGCTTTCCTCTTGTTGCCAATGTGCCAGTATCTGACGAGGCCCTGCTCCCCACAGAACAAGTAAGATGTGTTTTATTTATTAATTGTATATATCAATTCTTGATTGGTCGCTTTATACGCAATAATCTGCATTTGTTCTGAGAGTAAATTGACTGAAGGTTTTTGAACTATGTTATCACTTTATTTCCTCAATTAATGGCCATTCTTTATTCAACTTTAGAGAGAGATGTGAAATTCTCTCAATGACATGCCAGTGCAACTGAATGGGGTTCATATTTATGTAAGACTTAAACCGGAGTGCTGTGCCAGCCATGTCTGATTTCAAAACTTTGGAACATTTATATCTCTAGACGTGTTTTATACAGCATTTCTTGAAGATAGGCTATGATATAAGGCTGAACAATGTATCGTTCTGGACCAAAATCGCTATCTCAGGCAAGGCAATTTTGAGATCATCAAAGCATGTCTTGGCTTTTATCCCCCAAGCTCACCAATCAATAATATGCTACTTTGGACTGGTCACACATAGCAGCTCTGAACTGGGTTAAAAAAATGCGTCACGGGACGTCACTTTATCATACTCTCGGAAGTGCTGCTGGTAGTTCTAAACTTGCTTGCTCCGTCACAGAAGCACAGTTTTTACGGTAAATTTATCAAACGTAAGTCTGTATGCAGCAGCAGCAACAAGCTGCGAGGTGTGGATCTTCTCCTTCATGGTGACAAATGAACTGCCCTATTAGCAAGTAGCACTACTGTTCACCAAAGGCAAACAAGGAATCACTAAGCATGCTAATCGCTAATGTGAATTGCAGCCGGAAAATACCCCAAAAATAAGTGCTTAGGTGTACAATAAACTTTTAACATATGTCTAGCTAGACCCGAACTAAAATGGAAAGCCAACAGCTACCAACAGAAAACTTGTATAACAACTAATATGTTTCCAGGAATAAAATAAGATGACAGGTACATTAGCAATTTAACACACGCATAAACAAAGGGCACGCAACTGACATCACCGATGTCAAAGTGCTCAAGGTCAATTCATAATATCAGAAGTGTTGTTACTTGTTTTTGCACAGTTCTAAGATCTAAACAATATTAGGTCTGATTTGTTGGTTCATGTTACATTTACTTTTGCGCTTAATTTGAAAAGATAAATGTAGTGTTCCTGATGCAATTTAAGAAGTATTAAATAAGATTTGCTGATAACTTCAAATATCCTGTTAAAACCTCACGTACCCTCTGAAGTGTATTCATATATCATTTGGATGAGCAGACCTTATTTTATGCTGAATGAATGCATAAATTTAATTTTGAATTAAAGGTTAAAGAAGGCTAAGAAATCAAGTTTTAACTAAAACTTAATTCTTAGCGTTCACAAAAGTTTTCCTCATTGCGTGTTGTATATCATAAGCAGCATTTTTCTCTCCCATGATGATGCAGAATTAAGCGTGCTTAGCTGTGTTACAAAACAAAAAAATCAACTCAGTGACCATGCAGCCTTCTAAAGGTTAAGTTTAGCATGGTGTCTGGACACTGCAGCTGTTCCATTGCACTGGTGAACCACAAGGAGTGGCAACAACCCACCCACTCTGCAACCAGATATGAACCCTTTCACACAAAGACTCTAAACTTGACTTGCGTAGTCATCGTTAACCTGGCTCTTTCCACAGATTTATATGTTTATTTAGACATCTCCAAATATAGTGCTATGTTTTCTTTGTCAGTAACGTCTTCAAATGTTTTTCTCCCACGTTTGATTTGTAGGATTTCATTTGGCTGCTGTGGCCGCTTCACCCTGGCCGAGCTCCTGTCCTTCTCCCTCTCCGTCATGTTGGTGCTCATCTGGGTGCTGACCGGACACTGGCTCCTCATGGACGGTGCGTCATCCTTTCACTAACGTTGTGCCGGTTGGGATGGTTCACCACAACCAAGTTGACGTCGCGCTCCCCAATGCGCACACCGCCTACCAACCACAAATAAGATTATTCGATAAAAATTATGTAACTTTACCTAAAGCTGTATCCTTTTCAACAATGACAAAAGGAAAAAGCAATATAAACCATTTTTCAACAACTGGTACTACTTTATTTTACAGCATTTATACTGGTTAAAAGTTTGTCTAAACAGAAAAAAAAAAAAAAATGCATCAAAGTGCCTGGAGAAAAACGGTCCTTATTTTATCACAGTTACACTTCACATGGCAAAACATATCCCTTTTCTGCAACCTTGACACCCCCCCCCCCCCCCCCCCCCCCGCAATAATTTTGGACAATACGGTTTGAATTGATTTTATTGAAAGAAATAAACCCAGCAAACATTTATTTCCTGAATTGATTTATTTAAAGAAAATTAACAAAAATAACTAATTCTGATTTCAAATAAAATTTCACATAAACTCTCACATAAACTTGTGTATAACTTGCCTAATGCTATGGTCCATTTATTTTGCTGTTTTAGCAATGAAAATTTTTGTCTCTAATTATTTTGATAGCTAAATATTTTGCCCGTATTTACAAACACATTTTTTCTATTTGCTGTCAACTGAAAATGTAATCACCTGTGCTCAAGGCTTGAGCAACAGCCAATCATGGCTCACCTGTCAGTCACATAATGTTCATAAGTTGAACCGTGATTTATTGGTCATTACCTAAGCCTTTAACAGGCCATTTCCAGTCAAAAGCAAGTAAAAAAATGTGCTTTTAAAGGTACATGAAAATTAATTTAACTGCCAAATGAACTCATTCAGTCCCAAAAATACAATTTTGCTTTTTTATGAGTGCACGTATTCAATCCTAGGTACCTTTTCGTATCTTTTTAAAAGAGATGCCTATCAGCAAAATTGTAGCTTTTTACTGCAGACAGCTGAATAAAGATGACAGTTAAGTAGTTAGTTGCCATTTTAAACATGTCTTGTAAACCACTCATCAGCATATGCCACTGCAAAATCTTGATTTCACAATTCAGCTCATTTTCAAATCTTTTATTTTTTAAATGATGAATTAATCTAATGAATTGCACCAAGCACAGGCAACAGTATTTTTATGGGGATCTGTTAAAGCCTTATTTATTCATTTCATTATAGAGAAATGTGTACATAAAACGAAAATCAACATTCTCTCATTCAATGATGAAACCGTCCCCCCGTAACTTATCCCCCACAACTGATGGTAATTTTTTTTGTCAAATGGACATTTCTATTACCAGAACTATGAATGACATTCTTAATAATTAGGCAGGATTTCCTATTTTTCAAACAAACGCTTATTTTTTAATGTATTTGTTGTGATATTTCCTTCCTCGCAGCATTGGCCATGGGCTTGTGCGTAGCCATGATAGCCTTTGTGCGGCTGCCCAGTCTGAAGGTGTCGTGCCTGCTGCTGTCAGGACTGCTCATCTATGACGTATTCTGGGTAAGGACATCACTGCAGCCGCTGACACACACTCACACTCGCTTACGCAGCGCCGTGAGCAAAGATACATGAGGGCAAACTCATTGTCATCAGCTCACTGTCTCGCAAATTAGTTTGAGCCAAAACATTTGGATGCGGCTGTCGTGTTATTGACTTTGGTGGATGTCGCTGTGATTTATGAACCTCAAAAGACATTATTGCCACTGTCAATCATAGACACTCTTCATTATGGAACAATAAGCAAAAGTCACTGAATAATAGGCCTCCCTTCTGCCACTTTAGTGTATAGGGCCTCCATTTTTCGCAACTTTCCATATGGCGTCACAAGGTTATGAACGGCACAATGATCAAATTGTCAGGCATCACCAGATGCCATACTACTTGATGATTTAACATTGGATTATTTTATACATACCGTCATTTACTTTACTTATTAATGATAAACAACTTTGTGCGGGGGTTAAGATTATGTCATCACATGACTGAAAAACTTAACAAACTGATTGATGACATACGTGGAGTTTTTCATTCCAGTGTTTTATATTCGTGGCCAAGACGTATTTTTCATATGAATATTAAATGTAATTGTGACTTTACTACTACAGCCTAAGCACTGAATAGTGAGGGGGACAAAAAATTGTTTTTAAAAATCCAGTTCTGAACCCGCTCTCCTCATCTGAGGTGCTTGGGCGCACAAGATGAATCTTCAAAAAAAAAAAAAATCCAGTTCCGAACCCGCTCTCCTCATTTGAGGTGCTTGGGCGCACAAGATGAATCTTAAATGTAATTAACCGCTGCACACACAAACAGTGAAGTATTGTCTGATTAATTCATTTGATAATAAGTCGTTTTTTTGTTCCTTCCTATAGAAAGTAATCTGGAAGGTTATTTTCATTCATTTTCCCACATCCGATAACATCTCCAAATTGTTTACTGTAGATGGTGTACTTCCTTGTAATTAAATAAATTGTGTATTCATCACTGTGTTAAACAGTGATTACCAACCACTGAGCCATGGCACATTAGAGATTCAGGTGTGTCAGAGGACGTTTGAAGAATTTTCTAATCAAAATCTGACTGGTTCAATAAAGGTTAGGAAACACATGGTGCATAAAGCTCATGTCGTCTAAAAGTTGTTTATTCGTATCCGAGCTAGGTTTGTGTCTAGACAGACTATCGCACAAATGATGAAGAAATGTTTATTTCATGGACAAGTTCCGTTAACACATACTTATTGACTTGTCTTAACCCGTTTGGCCATGTCTTTATTAACCGTTGTGTTTTACTATTGTTGCTTCGTACGTTTCATAACAGTCTGGGCATCCCTGGAGCAAAACAATGCCGGGTTTTAGTGTCACATTAACATTAAAGCGAATTGGAAAAAGGATGGATCACACACAGCAATAAAAGCAAATGATCAGTCTCCGCCGCTGCAGCGATTCTCTCATCTTCAGCATACGCGGGCACCTAGCAACTAGCAGTGTAAGCAGAGGAATATAACATGCCGGCGCCTTGGCTTCCCTTTAGGTGTTCTTTTCAGCCTACATCTTCAACAGCAACGTGATGGTCAAAGTTGCCACCCAACCTGCTGAGAACCCCATTGACGTCCTGTCCAGGAAGCTGCACCTGGGGCCGGGGATGGCCCGTGACGTCCCTCGTCTTTCCTTACCCGGAAAACTGGTCTTTCCCAGGTAGGGATGACATTGAATTCCTTTACTTTCTCTATATTGCTGATTTTTTTTTTTTTTTTAATTCGTATTTCTGTATCGAATTTATTTTTCTCCGCTTTTCTCTCCTCACGACTTTTAATTTTCTGCAACAATGAGCATTACAGCCTCAGTGGGCTGTTAAAGAACATTTCTCCACCAAATTGGACTCTTTGTCCTTTATTTGCACACAATGACAAGATAGTGAAGATTTTTAACATTCCAAACATTGCGTTTGTCCTCGGTGTGTCACAGCTCCACAGGAAGTCACTTCTCCATGCTGGGAATCGGGGACATCGTGATGCCCGGCCTGCTCTTGTGCTTTGTCCTGCGCTACGACAACTATAAGAAACAAGCGAGCGGGGAGGCCTCGGGACCCGGGAACATGTCGGGACGCATGCAACGGGTCTCCTATTTCCACTGCACTCTCATCGGATACTTTGTGGGTAAGTGAGCAATCAATAGGCGAGTGGCTGGATTTAAAAGGCTTAAGGCGGCCATGCCTACACTCTGTTAATTAGACTTATTTCTAGAGGGATTACTCACTCTTGAGCGTCTACACGCATAACATGTCCACACATATCATAGTAGGGGAAGCATGTTGCTTTTTTGTTGGCAATGTGAGACTATCTTTGATTTTTCATGTTTCTGGTGTACCGTGTACGCTGATTAAACCACACAAGTCCCAATAGTGGGTTGAAGGTGCAGAATGAGCCAAACATTAAATGATAATGCTCAGTGACACATTTTCCGGGTAAACAAAACAAAACAAAAAAAGGGTATAGGAGAAGTAGCGCTGACACAGATCCTCGAATAATTTGACACTACCCCAGGTCAAAATAAAACTTGAGGCTCTTATTAATGTACGCGTCAAACAAGCTGTCTAGTCAACTGCAGCAACAATGGTTGATGCTCTGCATGATATTAAAACATGCCAGAAACTTCAAAATATACCTTAGTTGAACTAATATATGCATACAAATGGCTTAGTACGCTTATGTCCCGGGGGCAGCAACAATCGTAACAGCTTGACTTATCTTTCTACTGCAACTATTGCTCCTGACTCTCGATACAAACAATACGACTTATTCATTTATATATACACACACACACATACAGAACCTGCTATTTCTGTACGGTACCTCTTCCTTAACATGTCCCATTTGGGGTCAGGTCTTTTGACGGCCACCGTGGCGTCCAGGATCCATCGCGCTGCTCAGCCTGCGCTGCTCTACCTGGTGCCCTTCACCCTGCTGCCTCTGCTCACAATGGCCTACCTGAAGGTACGTCCGCAATCAGTTCACTGATTACCTAATTTTCTAACCTCCTTACCAATTGCCAGATGCACAAACAGCTAGGTGATCATGTAAAATTTGTGATAGGTTGGTTATTTGTTTGTTTTTGTGTTTGTTGCCAGAGCTGCTGAGAGACAGACAGACAGAGAGAGCGAGAGACAGAGAGAGAATGAGTGCGCTAGGAAGCCTGACAGACAGTTTCAGGAAGAGAGGCGTTGAAATATTTGTAAATGCTGATTGTACCTCCTCATTATCTTGCATGCGAGGGCCATTAGCCGAATAGCGTAGCGGCCTCATGGTTTGCAATCTGCTCTGCTACAACAAACACTTCCTTCTTGAAAGCGACCATAATTTTCCTGCGTGAGGGATGGAGTCAGACCAAGGATAGACTCGGACGTAGGTTCAGTCTTCTCGCTTCTTTTATTGAAAATAATGCCTCAGCTAACAATAGCTGCATTTAACTACAATAGGCACTGCTCACAGCCCTCTAGCTCATCCCATTACCGTAATTATTGTAAGAATGAAAATAAAGAAATAAAAATGCACATCTGTATATCAAAACTTTGTCTATGCTGCTGAAGGATGCAATTTTCCTCAAATGCCGTTGAATAAAATAAATTCTAATCTTTAATTTACTGTGTATAGGACGCACTCGCACTTTTCCTTCATTTTTGTGAAAAAAAAAAAAGTATCTCTTATATTTAAGGCAATTATGGTAATTGAGATGTTGTGCAGTGCAGTAAATCTGATGAAATCATTTGAAAGCCTCCAGTCAAACATAATCCATTCTGGTGCTGGTGAACCTCAATTTGTAATTCATCGTAAAAATCATTTCTTTTCAAGAAAATCACTTGAAAAGAAAGGCTATCTTGCTTGAGTCACCATGCGCTGGACCATAGTATTAGCCGTATTTATCATGAAAAGATTTAAATTTGTGTACATGATTTTGCATTTTCTCATTTTATTTCAATGTCAACATTTTTGGTGTGTTTCAGGGGGATTTGCGGCGCATGTGGTCCGAGCCCTTCCACGCCAAGCCCAGCTCCCGCTTCCTGGAGGTATGATGCATCCGGGCAATTAGCCACCTGCAACCGGGGGGGGGGGCGTTCAGCGGGCCCCCATTCCCTTGGAAGAGCGGTGTCACAAGGGCGGGGGGGTGTGGGGGGTAATACTGTAGAGGGGGCGCCCTCACAGTGAGGCCATGTCGTCACCACTCATTCATGCTTTCCACCCATCTGCGGAGAACCCCCCCGCCCCCTTCTGCACCCCGGTTCAGAAGGACACAAGTGTGTGTATGTGTGTGTGTGTGTGTGTGTGTCTCACAAACGGCCTGACACACAATTCATCTTCCTCTCCATCACAGAACATCCTGCTCATGTTTCACTTCCTTCCTTCCGTCTTTACCCTGCATTGATTTGTCACGCCGCATCACATGACCTCCCTGCTGACACCCCCCCTTCCCCCCTTCCCCCCTTCCCCCCTTCCTCCCTTTGTGGACTTACAGTTGTGAGACATGTGGGGGGGCTTTACATATATATTTTTTTAGCATTGTTGTGGTCATTACTCTTGACATTATTATTAATATAATTTTGGAGCGATGTCAAACAAGCACCGGAGCGTCGCCGTGGAGACGGGAGGGGGAAATGCAGTAAAGGAGAGGAGGGGCACTTACACACACACACACGCAGACTCCTCCTCCTCCTCTTTGCTCACCTGCTATCCTCACTCCCAATTCTGCACAGACAACAATGTATTTTATTTAGAAAATGTTTTATTCTCTGCGTATACAGAAAACGATGCATTATTAAATTGCGAAGCACACACCCGGCGGGCGTGGCTTCCGTTTGTAAATACGTGTACACTTGTATTTTTGCCATCTCTTGAGTTTGTATTTGTGTCGGAGAGCATGCTGAGCAGCGGGCGGCTCGAAACCGACGGCCGCTCGACCCGTGAACCCTTCATGCGTTTGCTTGTGTGATAGAAAGACAAAGGAAGTGTCGGCGGCCGTTATTGTTCTGCTCCTGTTCTCAGTGCGTGTGTGTGTGAATGAGGACATGCTTTTTATCTGCTTTTAATTAGGACCGGCTGTGACAATAGTCAGGTTGGCATCGACGCGGCCCGACTACCCGGGCTTACCGGTGTGGAAACCTTATTTGTCAAATTTGTACTTCGATCTTTTTGTTTTTTCAAAACGGGGGACAGGTTCAGACAGGTGAAAATGTAAACTTTTTTTTTTTTTATGATGTTTCTTCAAGTAAATGAATGTTGAACTAATTTGAAGGTATGTTACGTTTATCCAGGAGACATTTTTTGTCCCTTTTTGTTTTTTTTTTTTTGCACAGAACAAGCGAGTGAGCGCGATGAAGACCTGACTATTGTGATGGTCAGTGGGGGATAAACACGTACTGTGGTTACATGTATAGATACTGAATGTGTGTGTGTGTGTGCGCGCGCGTGCGTGTTGGACCTGAGGATGGGAGGAAATCACTTTAAAAATCAGAAATTGATCAATGGAAATTAGAACTAAAAGCTAACATGTAGGATGTTTTTACTGTAACCAATCTTTTTTCTATTATTGTTATTTTATTTTGTGGCTTTTGTCAATAAATTTATAATTTATATCGCAAGAGGCAAGCCTGAGGGATGGCACAGTTGGGTTTTTTTTAAGTGTTTTCCCATTGTTTTTTTTTTGTTTTTTTTTTGTTTTTTGTTTTTTTTTTTTACTCTGGACGTGCATGTTAAGTGTACATTGTAATCATTTTGGAGGGCTACTGCTGAACTTTTTTTGCAGGCTAAATTGGACCTATTCTATTCGGGCCTCCCCATGTACACAGCAGAGTTTGTACTCGGGACTTTTGTGATTTTGGTGGAGGAAAAAAAAGGCTCAATATTTGGGACAGGAGAACCCTCTCTAAGCCTGAACTGTTGAAACCCCATCACCTCTCCATGGACATGGCAAGAAAATATATAGATTTATATACATATATAAGTATACATATATGCCTATATATATGTGTGTGTATATGTGTATATATACATATATAAATAGCTGAAGACGATCATTGTGGACAACTTTTTTTTATGGAATTCTTTTCAGCCCTTTGATTTTTGTCTCCAGCAGAGGATTGCAGCTCTAGTTATTGCGACTGAATGGTTCTATATAGAAAAATGGTGACTCAATAAATTAAGAACCGTGTTGTGATGAAACATGAATTCAGATGCGTTCTATCGACACACACAAAAAAAGAACATTTTTGTCTCCCTCGTTCAGGATTGTGCTGTAAATAAAACATGACTCTAACTGTAAGTGCTGTTGTGTCTTTATTTGGGTCACATCCAGGATAGAGGAAATATTATTTTCAATTGTTTTTAAAATATTCATTTTAAATCCAATTGTCCAATAATTTTGTTGTTTTATTTGTATCATTTATATATATATATATATATATATATATATATATATATATATATATATATATATATATATATATATATATATATATATATATATATATATATATATATATATATATATATATATTATTTTTTTTTTTTTTTAACAGCTGTAGCTGTTGTGAAAGCACTATGTAAATAAACTTGTATGTACTGTATTCTGATTAATACTGCATTTGTGTAATAAGAAATAAGCAGCAGAATCCAGCAGTTTTGGGAGTGGTCATTTTGCCACTTGCTGTCAAGTGAAACATCTAATCACAACCTCAGGAAAAGAACCAATCAAGTCTCATTTTGGGATTGTCACAGCACCCAATGTAGAAAACAGATAAACTGATTGGTAACTGGAACTGAGTAACTCAGTTACTCAGTCATTTTCACTTGACCGCAACAGATAAAATGGCTAAGCATGGAAATGGACATGAACGGTTTTAACGAATCTGGTTGGTTTACTTCCCTTGTAAAATGGTGACTTATTATTAGCGTGCTGTAGATTTGTAAAAAATATGAAGCACCATCAATATTTCTGGCTGCATATTGTGTTCGACGGCTGATAAGTGATGGGTGTCTTGCTAGTGCAATCTGTGAAACTTTAAAAGAAAAAAAGTCATTCGTTCATTAATTGGGTATATAAACTCAAGCTTTTGTCCACACGTTTTTCTGGGAATTTGAAGTCAATTAATTAAACGCTGTTGCCGTAAACGTAAACTGTCGTAAAACAGCGATAGTTGTCCTTTACCACTAATACTGCACTGTGATAAATGTGTGGTAGTTGTCCAGCAGAGGGAGACACAGTACGAATTATCTCTTAACGAGCGTGGGCGGAATGGTGGATAATTATGTATTTTTTAGAGCGGCTTAAAATGTCGTGGTTTACTTACTTTAACCTCTAATTTATGATTTTGTTCGTGATTATTTAGGTCAGCGTTGAAATATTCGTGATAACTTTATATTTTCAAGAAGTAATACATTATCATACCACAACTGACTTTTACGATACAGTGACCAACACAAGGAAAAGACAAAGGAGAAAGAACGAACGGAAGAAAAAAAGGGGGGAAAGAGATTTATTTATTTTTTTTAATGTTGGTAACACAATTAGCTTCCGGGCCGTGGAAAGTTGGGAGCGTGGGTTAGAAGGGTGGGTTGACATGTCGAAGACTTCATGAAGATACAATGGCCGCAACAATGACGAAGCAAAGACGCTGTTATGAGTCAAGAGTTTGAACTCCAAAGCCTCACGAGCGCAGGCTGCACTCTCCGTCTCACTCTGTCGCTGGAAGTTATGTCTAAAATGTTTAATGCGACCCAAGTCAAAAACAAGTCTCTTTTTTTTTTTTTAATTCTCCTAAACTACAAAAACGACTTGAGTCAACCCCCGTGAAATCCGGACAGTACCGCCCGTCTTATTCGTCATCACCTATTAAACGATTTTATTTTTATTTTGTAACATTTGTTAACACTTGAGCCGTGGTTGGAGTTCTATTGTGCGTTTTCCGAGTAAAATATTTTCAAGTTAAAAATGAAAAAATAAAAAAAACCACCAATAATAAAAAATAAATAAATAATTGTGACGCTAGGACAATTGTATTTTATGACAATTCTCTTGAGCCCACCAGATAGGATAGTTGTTTTGATCATATACAAATAAATATGTGGAGTATATAGTATTTTAATTTCACATTGTAAATCGCATGCCAAAAGAGGGTCATGAATAATTTTATAAAAATGAAAAGTAAACAATAACAATGTAAAATGACAATTCAAAAGCAATACAATAAAAGTAGTTTTAATTCTATAAAGCGATTCTTTAAAAATGACAAGGTCGTTTTGCGCAGCAAAGAGTGTCTGTAAAAAAAATTCTATCTATATCGAAATACATTTACGAGCTTTCAAGCTCTATTTCAGCCAACCTGGGGCAGGAAAAAGTAACCTACTGTGTGCTGTGTATTACACAACTATGGATGTACTGTATGCTCAAATGTGCAAAATACAAATTGATAAAAATGGCAATAAGGCCGTAACACCGACCAGTGTTCAAACAGCATTTACTTGTGACAAATTTTTCTTGCATTGTTTTGAAGTACTTGCTTTTCATGTGCCTGAGTATCAGTCACAGCTGCTCCAAACAGATAAATATACATATACAGTATATATGAAAAATAAAAAAGCTCATAAAAAGTATTCTCCTAGCTGGTTAAGCTAGAATAATTAAAATACAGGTGCATATAATATGATGGTTTGTGGTTTTGCTTGGAACGTTAAAATAATTTCAATGAATAAATGATCCATGTTTCAAATATGTTGGCGCACAAATTGTCTTCATAAAGGAATGAGACATATATTTTTTGAAGCTGAAGCTGACAGTCAACTTAAACATAAACCAGGCAGAAGTGCATGTTGTGTATTTAAAACAATTACATAGCCTCTGCTAGCTTAATGCTAGCATACAATGGGTAGGCAAACCATAGGCACACAGGCCAACAATTCCTGTAGCATCCATGCGGTGGTTTTGATACCCTTTAAACAAGACATCTGAACACAAATGGTGTAGCAGCACATGCTAACAGATCATTTAACATTACTCGCAGGCATAAAGCCACCTCCAAAACTATTGCAATGTCAAAGTCAATTCCTTTGTTTTTGTTGTACACTGAAGGCATTTGGGTTTCAGATCAAATGATGAACATGAGATAAAAATTCAGATTTACAGCTATTATCACATCGTATTTACATCGAGATGTGTTCAACGGCTCAGGGCAGAACACTTTGTGTTAGAAAGTGCCCACTTTTCAAGTGACTTTTGGAATGGGACTGCCTTTTAGATTGATTGCGGAAAGGAGAAGTCAACCCCAAAATTTTCTTTACAATAGCATGTTCTAAGCAGCTTAAACTAGTCTAAACACGAACATAAATATTTTTATGGCCATTTTGCCCTTGCTGTCAACTGAAAATGGCATCACAGTCGCGCAGTTAACAATCAATCGTGGCTCAGCTTGCGAATGTCACATGATCTAACTTACAAAAAACAGGTGAGCCATGATTGGTTGTTACCTGGTCCCCGAGCAACCGTGATGTCATTTTCATGCAACCGTCACAAAATGACCACCTACTAAAATGAACAAAAAGATGTGGATTTTGGTGCTTGATTCATAATCCGCAATTTTAATCAGAATGGGGGTGCAATGATCATAATATTAATGACAAAAACATTTGGACGTGTCTTCCCCTTTGGCTTTGGGTGTCACCTGTGAAAGCTGCATTTGCTGCTATGCAAATATGAGAACCAGATAGCTGTCTATAGGAGACAAGAACCCAATTAACAAGTTGAGAAAATTGATCGGACCCATTTGCCAATCCCAAAATTTGAAATGTGCTAAAAATAAGAAGTATCCAACAGGTACGAACGACAGCTGATGTCAGAAGCAGTGTAACAGCTGCGAAGAAACACCTAAAGCTAATAGGCACAGGTGTCAAACTCAAGGACCGGGGGCCAAATTCGGCCCGCCACACCATTTTATGTGTGCTAATTCTGACTTAAAAATTTCTGGCTAAAATACCAAATTTGCATGTTTCTTCAACTTTTACACATTCCTTTAGTTACCAATACCCTTTATGACTGTTTTTAAGCAGCCTCAAAATGTGTCAAATGTATTTATTTTACTCGCAGTCACAATGGTTCAAGCACAATGTGGCCCATGATAAAAATGAGCTTGACACCCATCAGTTAAAAAAAGCACAGAGATAAGCCACAAGTTTTGGAACAAAGTTTTGTGAACTGATGAGACCAAAATTAACCTCGACGAAATGGAAAGACCAATAAATAGACAGATAGATCCTTTGCAGGAAATCAAGGTGTTACAGCAATAGCAGTACATCTTTCAATCGTACATTCATACATTCGACACACTTAACTGACATCAACAACCAATTAAAACAGATCTGTCCACAGAAATAGAATAATTTAAAAAAAATGTTCCCGTATATATGTATACGCACACACACATAAAAATGTGAGACTAAAATAAAAAGAAGTGAACTAAAGTGCTGGAGTGCTAAAGTGCTAAGTAAAGTTGTGGAGTATTGCACATTTGACAGTTATTGTGCATTATATAGCTTGATGGCAGCAGGAAGGAAAGACCTTGTAAAGGTTAGCCCAATGTATGAAGACTGGGTCTGCTTTTGCTCCAAAACACGCACTCCCATCTATGAAGCATGGCAGACTTACAGTATGTCATGGCTTGCATAGCTGTTTCTGAAACGGCCTCATAAGAATGCATCACAACGGATCAAGGGAAGCTTCATCGTGGAACAACACAATAATTACACAAAAACACACTGCCAATGCAGCAAAGGACTTCATCAGGACGGATAAAGTTGAAGGACTTGCCAAGACATTCCCCAGACCTGAAACTAATAGAGGATGAGTGCCCTTTAAATTCAATCACGATTAGCCAATAGCTCGCCTGGACTATATTTATTTTGATGCTAGTCATAATGGTTAGGGATGGGAATCGTTGACGTCCTCACGTTTCAACTTTTCTGAAATGATTATTGATTCAAAAAAGTTGGATTGACAATTATTTCAACTTCAATCTATGAATATGCAACACTGATTTGCATGACAATGACAAATGGAAGCATGAAAGCATCTTTTTTTCCATTAAATAGGTTTTTAAATGTATGAAAGTGCCTTTTTCCACTAAACAGCGTGTGGACCTCAAATGCAATTCTATTCTTTTATGTTAATTCTTTGACATAGCTCCCACGAAAATGGAAGATGATTCACCATTTACCATTTATTGTAATCTGTAGTAAGTGTTGTAAGTTGCGAAACAAAAACATTTCTGATATTTGAAGAATAAACGTAGCAAAAAAGTTTAGAGTTTCAACATGTGGAGGGACACGCAAAGCTTCTTCAGGGCAATGCTTCATAGCAAATTACGTAGCTGTCCAATGCTAGCGTAAATGTCGATAATGTTGAAAATTTCCACTGCTAATCAAAACAAACACAAATTATGTTGTTTTGTTTTGTTTTGTGTTGGTTTTCGTTTCGCTTGTACCGGACCTGTTTTTGATTCATTCTGATTTTCTTGTCAGAGTTTAGTTCAGTATCTAGCATTTGTTTTTGTTTTTTTTTTCCTTTTCAGAGAATGAGCATATTGATAAACAGTCCTGTTTTGTATGGAAAAATGTTTTTTGTTTATTTCAGGATGTTACTGAACAGTAAATTCCGTGAATGAAAAAAAAATGTGGACGAGGACATTAAAGGCTCCATACAATATTTTTTTTACATTTACTTGAGTAAATGAGTTAAATCAGTGCTATTACTTCCACCATCACGTTTTTGACAAATATTGCCTTTATGTTGGAGTACGGCTCATTCAAATTTACACAAATTCGGATTACGTTGCCACAGTAGGAACGCAATCATTGTAAACCGAAGAGAAGTGTAAAATGATTGACAAATATATGTGACGAATGAAAAACTTGAATTATTCGATAGCTTTGTTTGTTGGACTGGTTAAAGGTGACAGATGTTAAGATCGGAAGGCTCAAGCCAGCGCTCATTAGCTTTTGGTGGGCTTACTGACATGGAAGGTGGGGGGTTGACGAGCATGACACTGGGCCGAGCCGGAGGGGGGAGGGTTGACGGGGTTGGGCGTAAGGTCGGGGAGGTCAAGGCAGGCGGGGTCCCGCCCCTCGTCCGCCATTGGCCGTCGGGCTGTGTCGGCCCTGCGCCGCTTTGAAGTGGCCAGAATTCCACCACGGCCATGGGGATTGTAGCATGTCATTTGAAAGGAAATTTGGCAAAGCGGTCCGAAAAACGGAGTGGGGGGGGGTGCTGGGTTTTGTTGTCCAGAGGTGCTCCTACGTCACATGACCAGGCAGGCCAGGTGATGAAGGCCAGCTGCTATTAGATGCATTCATTTACATTTAGAGCACTCTTCATTCATTCATTGGACACTGACACCAATCCCACCCCACCCCCAGCACCACACGCACACACACGCACACACACACACACACGCACTACACAAGTATTGATTGCTGAATTGATTCATTCATATGTGGTAACCTATGAGAGAGGGTTATTTTTTTATTGCAATCTGAGGACCCCAATCAAAAATGTGTAAAAAAAAACAAAAAAATGTGTAAAAAACAAAATAACATTTCATTTTAATGACATCAGTGATTTTGATTTAATAAGAATGCATTAAAATACTAAGATGCAAACAGCTTTGAAATTATTCATAGTATAAGCGTAATTCAGGTTTCCTTCTTGTTTTTACAGAAGCAGTTTGTGTCAAATCGCTTTACACTTAAGACTTGGCGTTTAAAACTGGAAGCTTTTTTTCTGGCTATCAAATGTCTCATAATATTTTTGCGCACTTGTCAATCAATTATAGATCTAGATCTAGATATAAACACTCAGAATAACAACAAAAGAAGAGCACTTTTATCATATAATTATTAAAGTTATTATATAATTATGATTTCTCGTATATTCAGTCTTTATTTATATAATAGTTACCCTAATTAATACATATATATATATATATATATATATATATATATATATATATATATATATATATATATATATATATATATATATTATATTGCTTTTCTTTTGTATATGCACGTTTCACTCAATGCAATACAGAAACACCTGCTTTCTTTATGTATATGCACTGTTCACGCAATACTATGCAGAAACACCTTTTCTTTACAAGTTATACCATAATACAACATTTATCACTATTAATCAGCAAATTGGATGGTTCTAATATGTAGCACACTATTGTATATTTTAAAAAGTCGTACAAGGAGGCGTTGTAATCATTTCTATTTTTACTAGTCATCTCAGGATAAAAAGATTGATAGATAATTATGAATCACCATAAAACAACACATTTAATTGTGATGTAAACTGTACATTATTGTTTGTTAATGACAATAGTCAAATAAATATAGTTTTTGTGCGGGTAGTATGAACCATTTCTATTTTTCACAGATATCTTCCATTTCTTGTTGGATTGTATTAAAAAAAAAGAAAGAAAAGGATGTAATTGTATGCATCAATGCTACTTGAAAAGTGTCCTAATATATTTCAATAATAGTCAGCATATAAGTAAAAGTTCTTGCACTCAAACATTTTCGTAGGACTCACGTGATTCAGTATATTGTGATGTTATTGAAGTTTGACAAAAGTAGTTGGTGTGTGGTCTTGGCTGCAGGGCCTCTTTTAAAGGGGCCCACACCTAAAGATGACACATTCAAGGTCCAAAACTTCAAAAAAAAAGTCATACAAAATGCACATAAATGACAGTAAATTAATCTTTATGTGAACAAATGTTTTAAGAAGGTCCTCAGCACAAGGTTAAGGTTTAAGGTTCGGGTTTTGAAATGAACTGAAAATTGGTCATCACTTTTGTAAAGACGAGAGATGCACGGTTTTTGACATTAAAGGAAGTGAGGCAATCTTGCGTTATTTGTTGCAAACAATTTCACAAGTTATTATGAAGCATGTAAAGTAACAAAATATGCACTTTTGAAGAAGTGAGAAAGTTGTATTGACAGTCCAGTCAACGGCCACTTCATTAGGTACACCTGCATGCTCTAACAAGATCTGGTTGCTAAAAAGAAAGAAATATGCTCAGGATCACAGTAAAATAATAACATTTTGAATTGCCATTGTTTTTATGCTTTGTGTAAACCTGTCCCATTCGAAAGAAAAAACAAAAATAAGTTGTTTTGTTTTGTGAAACATATGCTTCACTTGTTCGGTGTAATTAACTTATACTTTTCGAATTAATAATAATGATCTAAACAATTTTTATTTGATTTTTTTTGTTAGTTTGTGTTGATATTTTTGAACACTTATATTCACGTTCATATTTTTCCTGTGACAAAATAGACACAGGAGCATTTCTGATGTGTGGGAGAAAGTAAAAAACACAAGGGTGTTACATTTATCATTATTTTGACTGTGTATTAAATATGTGATGCATTTTCACAAAACCAGACTTCTACAAAAGCAGGATTCAACAAAAACAATCCGCTTAAGGTCTTAACTTTTATTTTCCAGCAAACAGTTCAAATTGTAATTAAAGCGAATGAAAATATGGGATTACTAGATGATGAAATATTACCTCAATGTATTATATCATTTGAAGGTGAATCAAGTGCAAAATTGGAACATATCAATTTCTCAATTATCATTCCCAGAGACATGAGCTTGATTTTTTTGAAAAGACATATTCCATCTTGAAATGCCACTAATTATGAATAATCCAGTGCAAAAATGTCTTAACTGTTACTTAAACTTCTACTACATTACTAAAAGCGGCTTTCACTTTTTATAGATGATAATATGTTACTAAAAATACAAGCACAATTACAAATAGGTAACTCTGTTGCATTCTGGGTTTTTTGCATTGAGTTTAGAGTATAGAAGCTCTCAGCAAGGCACCAGAGGTCAAAAAAAGTGTTCCTATGTATTGGCCCCTCGCGTTCATCTTAATAGCTGAGAACTTCCTTCCTCCTCCTCCTCCTCTTCTTCTTCTTCTTCCTGCACACCAGCCAGCAGGCCAAGCAGGCATTCCAGGCTTGTTTAAATAAGGCCGACTTGCCTGCCTGCCTGCCTGCCTGCCTGCCCGGGCGCGGGTGGATTCCCCTCTGGCCCTTTGCCCTTCGACCCCGAGTGCATTCCATATGTAAAGTGAGGAATTCCTCTGAAGTTCATTTAATGGGCTTGAGTTTTCCCTCTTTCTCTCTCTCTCTCTCTCTCTCTCTCTCTCTCTCTCTCTCTCTCTCTCTCTCTCTCTCTCTCTCTCTCTCTCTCTCTGCTGGACTCATGCACTATAGTTGAAGTGGAAAGGGGCAAAGAGGAGGAGGGGTATGTATGCATACTGCATGAAGAGGATGTCGACTGTCAGTTATGGGCGAGGCCTGTTGGTGACCACGTGCGCCGCATGCACACTAAGGAAATAATCGATAGGCAATCGATGCACTCGTCAATAAGTGAGCTTGGGAGTGTTTCAGCGTGACTCTTTGCTCACTGGTTACACATCTGTTTGCTTGCTTGTTTTACTCGTTAAATGCGATAGCAGGGTGCTGATATCTCTATAGAGAGTAGATAGACCGTGTATGTTGAAGATTTGATAACATGGTAAATTTCTCGAGTACATTTTACTCTTAAAAGATTAGATTTGGTCCTGGTCTAAACAGAGTACATCTTTAGTTAGATTTACTCAGATTTTTTTTTTGTTATTACTCTCTTCCAAGTGTAAATTTTTGTTTTAAATTTGACTGTTCAGACTGACACCAAATATAGCCTTTTTAGAATAAAATGTAGGTTACCGTGTAAGAAGGCGAAACCAACGAGAATTTAACAGTCTGATGACAAAACTGACTAGACTTGTTCCTTTTGCTTGTTGCCTGGAAAAGAGGTGTTGAAGTTACTTCATTGTGTTTTGTTAGCCAGTAAACGATAAAATCACCTGCTTCCAGATACATTTTTATGTATCTTGTATTTTAAAATGTTCAGCATTTGTATTCAGATAGTTTATTATTTCATAGAAATCTTTACCAAGGTAAAATTGTGTAAATTCAATGTAACCTTTTTAGTGCTATCTATCTATCTATCTATCTATCTATCTATCTATCTATCTATCTATCTATCTATCTATCTATCTATCTATCTATCTATCTATCTATCTATCTATCTATCTATCTATCTATCTATCTATCTATCTACCTAACTCTAACTCTAACCCTAACTCTAACCCTAACCCTAACCCTAACCCTAACCCTATCTATCTATCTCTCTAGCTTTAGCTACAGTATAAGTAGCTAGCTAGCAAGCGAGCAAGCTTGTATCCACTTGAAAAGAGTTACATTGAGCATTCAATTTTATTTCATCAACTGGTTGCACGAAAAATAAAAGTATGACTCAAAATCTATCAGAATCTAGATGATTGTATTGTGAAAGAACACTTGACCAAATTAGACTGAGCATTCAGCGCATCATTTTTCCCCCCAGTTTATTTACAGTATCAACTGTGGGCGGCATTGCTCACTGGTCACATAGTCATCTCCCAAATGAAAAGTTGTGGGTTTGATCCCTGACCATAGTGACCATGTCAAAGTGTCCAGAGCAAGACAGTGAACCTCCTGTAGTTCTTGTTGCTGTGTAGGTAAGTGAGTACTCAGTGTGGAGCTCTTTGACTACTTAAGGTAGCAAAGTCCTGTTTAAGTGCAGTTATCATCTATCTATCTATCTATCTATCTATCTATCTATCTATCTATCTATCTATCTATCTATCTATCTATCTATCTATCTATCTATCCATCTATCCATCCATCCATCCATCCATCCATCCATCCATCTATCTATCTCGTTAGGATTCCAGATTGTTGAGTGTGGTAGAAAACTGTATTGCTGATCATTCAGAAAGGGTTTCAGTAATACTGGATTCATTTAACTCATCTAAATAGATCTACGATTTGTAATAGTAATAATAGCTATAGTGTACTGTGACTATGGATCTAGTTGATTTTTGGTACCAAGAGGGTGTTTATATATAAGCGATTGCAGACAAAAGGAGATGGCTATCAAGGTATCTTTTTCTGATTAATCAAATGGTAAAGGTTCAAAACTGTTCAAAAACTAAATCCTCTTACTTTTGGCAAACTTTACAAACTGAACTTATTACAGTGAATTTTGAAGTCAGTTCCCTTGTAACAATTTTGGTTTATATAATAACGGAGATAAAAATGTTCTTAATTTGTAAAACATGATGTTCTCATCTGCTTAAAATAAATAAATAAATAAATAAATAAATAAACTTCCTCCTACTATAAGCTTTAGAAACTGCTTCTGCATCACACTGAGAGATGCTTTTAGTCAGCATTATTACCAAGGATACATCATTTGTGCTAAAAAAAAAAAAGGTTATGTTTTCTAACATTTTAGATATAGAAAAGGGGACGCAATATGTATACTGTGATGTTTCATATTGTCATGATCGCTCGTGATATGCCAGCATCAAATATCAAAATTAATAACATTATCGTTTCCTGAAAGATATGTCAAATTTCAGATTTTAAAAAATCTGAGGGACGAAAATAAATCAATTTCAAACTGTGTTAGGGAACCATTTATTTGAATTTTAGGTAACTTTATACCTAAAACAAGCTAATTTTTAATATGTAAGCTGTTTTGGAGAGCATTTATTACAATTCTGTAAAAATAAAGCAAATGATTGACTTGTTTCCGGTTTTCATTTCACCTTTTTGTTACGGCGGGACGAGGGAGGACCCAAGAGCACGCACGCACTGGTAAGGGCAATGGCAGAGTGTTTATTGAACAGAAGGTGCGGGTAGTCGTGGGAGCTGACGGGAGCGTGGCACAGACGTCTGGGGGGTTCTGGAGTCGGGAGAGCTGGGGTTTGGCTGGGAGTCGGGCAAAGGGAGCGAGACGGGAGGGGGGCTCGGGCATACAGGTAAAGACGGCAGGCTAGCGGGTGGTCAGAGGCAGGCAAGGTCGAAATACCAAGGATCCAGTCAATTCGGCAGGCAATCGGGAGGTCAAGGGCGAACAGGGTCGGACAACAGGCAGGCTGGCAGGAGGAATTGCTGGAAAGCTCGGCGTAGCGCATAGAGACGATCTGGCGGGTTGTGGAGGGAAGTGACCGGGCTTTATACTGAGCGGGTAAATGGTTGCAGGTGTTGGTGTTCGAGGCTGATTAGAAGGAGGGCTGAGCGGGTGTGGTGAAGCTGGAAGTGAGGTGGCTGAAATGGTGGACTGTGACACTTTTAAGACTTGCTGATGACTGGAAGCTCCCTGAAATTTTTGATAGAGTTTTATAACAGATATGTATAATGTATAACATTATGATGTATCGACGGCAGCATATTCCTGTTTGTTAAAAACTATTGATGGCAATATTTTACAGTTTATGGAAAATTAATACTGGCTCCAAATATTGCTAACGCCCTTGTTATTGACCCTAAAAAAGACATCAAACAGGGTCTAGTTTGTACTATTATTTCAGGGTTGTTGTTTTTTTAAATATCCACATACTAAATCATCACCAAGCGTACTAATAGTTTTCCTTTTAAATGTTTTTGGAATAGGTCTAAATTTACCAGTTATGTATAAGTACAACATACTGAAATAGTTTGCTCACCATGCTCCATGTGATTCAGTGCAGTCGCACACCTACTGGTAATTAATTGAGCCTCATTATCTTCATAAATGTTTACATGCGGGCTCTCAGTAGAGCGTGCAATGGTACCTATATGTCGTAGGGCTTATTTTGAGGCAGTTAAAACCGAGGTTAAAGAAAGGCGGATGCGGGGCCACGGCGGTCCCCGTGCTGTTCAGAGCTTCGGGACGTGCTGTGTACTGGTGGGGATGCAGTTTAAAAAAAAAAAAAAAAGCGTGCCACCCACACAGCTGGAATGTCATGCATGCAGTCCATAGAGTCTGTTTCAAGGGGGGAGGACGAGAGGGAGGAGGAGGAGGAGCGGGGGGCTCGAGGTGGGCTCCAGCCACTGCTCCTTCATGAGAAAGGAGATGAAACCTCCCACAGCCACCCAAAACGTCACCATTAAGCGCCTTCCAAGTTATCAATGACGATTCATCACACTGCTTTGGCCTGATGGGAGAGTTCGGGACTGAGGAGGAGGAGGAGGCAGCTATGTGTGTGCATGTATGTATACTGACGTATGTGTGAGTGTGTGTGTGGTAGATGGAAATGGGGATGGGGGAAGGGAAGAGGTCAAAGTGCAGAGGAAGAAAGGAGGTACATTTTGGGAGGATGGGAGCTGCTACTTGGGGGGAAATGCAAAAAAAAAAGAGGCACAACAATAAGCAGCGTCTTTTAAAAGGCTTTCTTTGGGCCCATATGACACCTCACACACTCAAACACACACACTTAGACAGGCAAGGCAGCCATACTGCTACATGCAGGTTTGTAGCCTTAAAGTCCCCCCCCCCCCCCCCCCCCTTTTTTTTAACATCCCCTCAGGCACCTTTTAAACAGAAACATTTTCTAAAACAAGTGATTTTTTCCCCTCTCCTCGCTTTTTTAAACATCATCAGCTTGACTCATAAAAACAAGCTCATTTCCCCATAACACTTTCTCAAAATGTAAAAGCTCAAAAATCACTTTTTATCTAATACTATATTTCAAGAACAATTATTTAATATCGGTTTGTCATAAAAACATTCGGTCCTTGCTATCAAACACTCATTGACACAAGTGAAGCTGCTTAAAAAAGTTGTGTAAATGTAAAAAACATACAAATTAAGTATAGACCACCTCCCTAAAATGTTTTAGTTCACAAACTAAAATGTTTTAGTTCACAAACTGCAGTTAGAGACAAAACAGACGAAAACAATCCTTTCGATACTCCCGGTAAATTTTCCGAATGTGACCATTAACATCCAGATATTTTAAGTGCTCTACTGAATTGCCTGACAACAAAAAAGTTCAATTGAATTATCATACATGTGTAATCAAATAAGCTAAATTAAAAGGCTAAAGATGACTCTATTTTTATATCCATGCATTGTTTTATTTTCCATTGATTGTACTCAAAATGCAAGGCGAATTAGATTAAATGACATGTATGCAAAACTTTTTAATTATTAAAAACACTTGAAGGGGAAAAGCAGCTTAAGTCCAATATTTAATTTGATTCATACACATTTTAAAGTTGATCAAGCACATTTTTGAAATACTGTCTACTTGTTTATTGTAGTGTTATGTATTTCTATTCAAAAAGCAAACCTCATAGAAATGGGACACTTTTTAAACAGTTTTACGGAAACGTTTTAAGTTTTTTTTGTTGTTTTTTTTTAATGTGTCATAATTTTGCTAATACAATTTCAACACTTTATTGAAATTATTCTGGATTTGGCTGGATTTTTTGACATGAATGTTAATCGAATGACATCCCCCACAATCACGAACGAACAATTTAAGTTGGTTTTCACCCTGTGTGTGTGTGTGTGTGTGTGTGTGTGTGTGTGCGTGCGTGTGCGTGTGTGTTTGAAGGGGGGGGGGGGGGGGGGGTGCTTACTACCAGTAATAAATGAGGTAATCAGGCGTTCGCAGCATTAATTCCCTGCACGAGTGTGCGTACTAGTGCAGTTTGTGTATTAGCAGCAGGGCGCTGTGGACCACCAGCCGTCACTATCAGAACTTATTATTGGAACCAGATAGATAGGAGGGAGTGGAGAGAGTTCTGCTGGATCGGTGCCTTAAATGAATTCGTGCGTTTTCACGGGACACCGAGGAGGAGGAGGAAGAAGAAGAAGAGTCGAATTTTCATCACGCCTCACACTATACATTAAAAAAATGCACCGAGTGGCTGCACAATCAGATCTGAGCGGACTGGGTTGGGGGGGAACCGCGGGATAATGCCATTATTTCAGCTCCTCTAGGCCAGGAATGCCAAATTTCACAGACCGCTTCTCCTCTCTGGGCGTCAATAAAAAAAAGAAAAAGAAAAACGGGAAAAAAAACTCGTCGCGCTTCCATTTTGTGCACTGACCATGGTAACAATTTGAGCCAGTCGACAGTTTGTCACTGGGGGCTCCTTATTTTGTCCATGCGCGCAACTTTTACAAATTGTTAGATTTTCTTTCATAATCATTTGATTAAATCCGCGTTGTTGTTTTAACCAGATTTGGTCCAGAAGTAAGCGAGGTGAATCTTTATTTGGTGACACGTCCATCCGGGCTAACTTCAATTACATTCTAATTATAATATCATAAGTACACCTCCTTGGTTTTGCAGCGGGCCCACCCAAAAAAAGTGAATAAAATAATTAGGATACCGCGAGGGGAAGAAGGCGGAGCCTGGGTGGATTTTTGTGAATGGGACACAGTTAATCAGGGATTCGCTGCACCGAATGACGGGTCGTTGCTCTTGACCAATGAGCTACGCGCAATAAGCGGGGCGGGCGCCGCGGTGCGGCCAATCGACGCGGACTAGCGCAGGAGACAGCCAATGGGCGCGCGGCAATGCAAAAGCGGCGACTCGAGCCTCGCCAGCCTGTGAATGTCAAGTAGTCAAAGATGGAGTCCGGTATGCTCGAGGGCTGTGTGTGTTACGTGTGCGCGGAACACTTTTTCCACCACCGCCCCTGTACGAAGGAAGAAGAGGAGGTTCACGCGGGATTTGACGCTCGTTTTCGGAAGCTCTTTGGCTCCGTTTTGTGCGATTATTAACGACGCGGGGACAACGAAAACCGAAGCCATTGCCCCCCCACCCCTCACCCCCTCTTTTTTTCCCTTCCACCACCCGCCTTCCACGCGGCGTGATTTCGAGGAAAGCGGCTCTCTTTTCCCTTGTCGTCGTTGTTTTTCTTGGCCTATCTACGGATTCTCCTGCTGATAGTATTCCGTGGGAAAGACGAGAGGTAGAAAGGGAGGAGGGGGGTGCGAGGCGGATGGGGGTGGGGGGTTTCTCTACGGTGAGTTGTAGCTTCTTTTTATGCATTAATCTTGTATGCAAACTTGATTCCACGCGTGCAAAACAGGTCGACTTCGGGCCGGTGGAGTGGGAGGACTTGGAGAGGATAAAGTGCACCTTATTTGGCCACCTAATAGGTATCCGATGATTGGGAGGAAGGGGAGGGAGTGGGGGGGGGGGGGGGTCGCGGGGTGGGTGTGGGGTTACATTTTCACGTTGCGGGCGTGTGCGTGCAGCCAAGCCTGTTGTGCAATCTAACAAGTCGTCAGTGTTGCGCCGTGGGCTGGCAGGAAAGAGACTCCGGGGCTGGCTGGTTGGGTGGCTTGACGTGGAGTGGAGGAAGCGCATAGGCCGCGCGCACTCCTTCTTCTTCTCCTCCTCCTTGTAGACATGGCGGGGAGAGAGAGTGAGGGAAAGCAGGTAAACAGCACCATGCGACCACATGATGTTCTCCTTTCTAGCTGTCCAGGGGCTGGCCTCATGCTATAGATTGTGTACGTTGTGTAACAGCCACGGACGGCGTTGCGCAAACGCCTCACTAGCACTCCCCGCCCCCAAAAAGAGCTTTTCTCCCTTTTCTCAACTTGTTCTCTCTCCTTTTGCTCTAAGAGACTCTTTGTACTCACCAGAGGTACAACTTGGGACCATGTCGGGCTAATAGTTTGATAGTCAAGGTGTGGAAGGCTTTAATGTGCACCCCCTCCCCTCTCCTTTTCTTCCTCCCTTTAACCCCCATCCTACTCCTCCTCCTCTACCCCAAATTAGAATGCATGTCATTGACTGAAGAGAATAGTATGGGCCCACATGCTGGGAAATTCCCATTCTCTCAGGGCGAGAGTATAAGCAATGCTGTTAAATTTAGGAAGTTAATTCAACACTCAAGCAGCTTTTTGTTCTTGTGCCCCCTTCTTCAACCGTACAGAGGCATTGAGCTGCTTCATTATTTTATTTATTTTGCAAATAGCATGTGCTCATTCAACTTGTATATATTTATTTTTTCTCAAGGTTTTTTTTTTCTTTGTGCAAAAAGACTCCATGGTTGTTGACCACTGCCCTTTTTCTGTTGCACTACTGGCCATTGGGGATGAGCAGTGCAATATTAAAAGGGCATTGGTTGATGGACCCACACAACACTGACTCATATATACAATAAAATATTGTATGTGTACTGCGGTTGGAATTTTTTTCAATTGTTCCTTTAGTGAATCCTTTGAAAAATATGACAACAATAAAACTGCCTATCATATGCGTTGATAAGCTTTTAGAGGGTTTAGTTCATTAGAATTACATGGCGGTTACAATCCACCTTGCAACAAGATTTTCTTGAGTTTTTCTTTAGGAAGACACTACTTTTAAAATTATGTTGTAGTCTGGATTATATCTTCTATGTTCCACCAGTCGTTGCTTCCGTATCTTCGGTGTTCTAGTTAAATTCCTGTGCAACATTTTTATATGTAATGAACTGTTTTAAAACAAGTATGGCTTTTTGAATTTTGCGGCGATCACAAATGTTCTGGCTAGTCGCTTAAGGTTCTCAAACCGTAGCTTCCCTGCCCTTGGTGAAATAGTGGAAGCAACCTCCCAAATAGCCTCAGAATATTTAAATAGTGGTCAACCATTGCAACTATTTAAATGTAGATTGGCCGCCCCCCCCCCCCCTCCCCCAACCCTCCTCTCTATCTCTTTATTCTGGCCGTGTGCTGACACATGCTGAGGTCAGCTGCTTTGACAATGTTGCACTACTGTAACATCCATTCTAGCAGTGCAATAGTATTGTCATAGCATTTGGCTTCAGAACTGGCCAGTGGAAGTGGACTGGTTGACTTGACTTGATGGCTGATGGCAGGTGAAACAGCCTCCTGCACTGATGAGTCTTTTTTTTTTTTGCAACTTCCCAACCAAAGCAAAACCCTTTAAAAATGTCAAGTCACAAGAAAGATCTCCCACAAGACATAATCCCAATTTCTTTCCAAATGTACACCTTTTCCCCTCATTCATTAGATCCAAGAAAGGTTGGATCCAATTCCGATCATTTGTTTGGCCACAAAGTTTGGTCACAAAGTTTTGTCTTTGAACAAACCATAAAAACAGCACAGTGGAATTAATCAGCCCCGGTTTATTCCTACCTCAAAGAATTTACTTCACTCTGCCATATGAATAATATTAGAACACAAAGAAACGCCTTGGTGGGTGGAGTAAAGCTGGAATGACTTAACCACTCATTTTAATTAGTACACTCCACCTGTGTATGTCTCCATTTTCTCACACACACACACACATATATATATATATATATATATATATATATATATATATATATATATATATATATATATATATATATATATATATATATATATATATATATAAAATCACCCAGTTGAAATACAGGGCTACTTTGTCTCATGTATCCAAGGCTGCCCCCAAAATGGAATGCTTTCTTCCTTGACCGATGCCTTACCCCTCTACAAAGTTTAGTGGGAATTGTTTCAATAGGGTTAGTAGTGAAATTAAAGAAGGAATGCAACCTCTGTGAGTAATTTGACTTGCATTTCATAGAATTCCACTTCTCAAGATTACTGCACTTTTTTCACTGAGAAATTAGGAAAATATTAAAGAGCAAAGTGGTTAGAAGATGAAGTAAATACATTATTGAATCAAAACTTTTCAATGGCGTCGCATATTGATTTAAATAAGTGATTCTAATGTTGCTGATGCCATTTCTGGCTTCTTCCAAAAACTATAATGTGGTCTTTAAGATCTATGCGCTCAGATAAAATCCTTGAGAGGTTTATGGAGAAGGGCAGGCTCACAAAATATATGGCCTAAAAATGTTGGATTGTTACTAGAATAATTCTTTAAAAAATGAGTATTGTCAAAGCTGTGTGAAAATCTGAGTAGATTTTGTATGATACACAAACAAAAATGTATGAAAGAGTTCGTACAATTTTGGCAAACGAAATAAAAACACATCCATATTCACACTTTGCCTTTACCCTCTGCAAAGCCCATATAACACTTTCGATCAAATGAACTAAATGCACATTTGGTAGATACTAATAATTGCATATACTTAAACTGCTATGCATTTGCTGGAGAAAAAACAGCTTCAATAGTTGGGAATCCTACAGCACAAAAAAAAAAAAAAAAAGTTTAGTGGAACTCAAAGTAGTCTGAGTGGCCTTAACTCGCAAACTGTGTACACATAACCTTCTTAGCTGAGGTAACAGCGTCGTATATGACATTAAACCGTAACATGAGGTTTATTTACACCAACTGTCCTCCTCACCCGTGTGTTGTTGTGTCATCAAACACAGGAGTGTGAGTTTATGCTAAAAGGAAGCAGTGGAGTGGAGCAGTGTGAGGGTGGGCCTCTGTGTTTTTGAGCATCCTTGTAAGCATATAGCAGGTCTGGGAGGGGGGAGGGGGACATTCGGGGAGGAATGCAGGCCCCTCGCCCTCCCCCCAAGCCGTCCCTCTCGTCCTGCTCTTCTCTCAGGTTGTGTCGAGATTAGGTGTCAGTGCTCCCGTGTGTGCCTCATGTTTGAACCCTGAGGGCAACCTGCGGAGCAAAGAGCCTTGTTTGTTTGCACCGTGCTAAAAGAGCCTTCTTTCCAGACCGCTGGTGCATAACTTGAAGAAAAAAAAAATGCTATGTCTTTGTCACGACACAAAGTGACTCATTTACTTGTTTTTTGCGACTGCACGGGCACGGTAGGGAAAGCGTCGGTCGAGATGGGCCCCCCGAAAAAGAAAGAGAGGCCGCCTCGAGTCACTTGACTGTGTGAAATTCCGCCCCAGTGCAAGAACGTGACTTGTTTGGGCTTGCTTGCAATGCTTGCTGGGAAATCCTGGAATGTGTGGAATGGGGGACGGTGGTACATCTGCAGGCTGCACAAGAGCGCACTGTATCCTGCCCTGAGTGCCTGCGAAGAAGCACTTTCAAATGTAAAAGAATGACACAAACAACTGTTTAAAAAAGATCTGTGTATTTGGCTTGTGTTTATATACTTTTGTACTTGTGTACTTCAATAAAGATGTAAAAATGCATATTTTGCCTCTTGAGCGCTTTCAAACATCTTGATACTCATGAGTAAATGTACAGTATCCTATTAAAAAATACTGTCTACACCCCTGACTAATTGAGACCACTTTTATTATATGTTAACAATTAAAAAATCACTTATATGGAATAATATGCTAAAAATAGACCACAAAGAATGTCTTTCTATTTGGCATTTTGTCAGTTTAAAAAGAATAAAAAATGAACTACTCTGTTAAAAACTATTTGAATAATAGCACTGAAACATGCCTGATGCAATCAAATGAAATTGTCTTTTTCTTTCTTTTGCTTTAAAAACTTTTCGAACTTGTAAAACTGAATATTCAGGTCATGTACCTAACATGTAGGAATTGTGGGAGGGGGAAAAGACAATAAAAGGAGGCTTGGGCTGGTAAAAGCAAAGTTCAAAGTAAAAAAAAAAAAAGGATGTTTACTGTTGGAAATGACAAAAGGCCTGGAAAATCTGCAATATTTAAAATAAGCAATCTTACTTAAATGTGTAGAAAAAGTGTCTAGTTGCACAATGAAATTGAAGTAGACCATAAGGTTAAATAAAACCTGTTGATTTTTGTCCTGCGCTCACTTGCTTACCTTAAATTGCATTAATTGGTAACAATCAAACATGGGTTTATGGGTTTGTTAATGATGAAACTGCTCAAAGCCTGTTACATATTGTGTCTTGTATGAATACAGAGTGGTGTTCAATCATTACAAATCATACTGTTCCTCAATAGAGACGGTAAAGATTTGATGACACTAAAGTGACTTAATTATAAGACGATTTATTTTGATCAAATTTATGCCATATGTCATGTCATTTTTGCCAAAGAATAAGGCAAAAAGAATCAAAAACAATGAAAAGTGTGAACTGAACACAAGGGTACTAAAATAAAACAACACAATCATTATTAAAAAGAAGAGAGAAAAAAAAACACAAAAACAAACAGAAACAATAATAAATCCCGCCGACATGCAGACAATGAAGAGGGAAATCCAAATAAACCGAAATAGCCCGTGATACAGGAAATGAAATCATCTGGGAAGTGTGTGTGTTGCAGGCATGTGCATGTGAGTGTGGCTGGTTGTAGAAGGAGGCGGTGCCAATTAAAACAGGGGGTGTATCCTCTTGTGGACTTTCCTCCCATGTTAGAGGCAAAAAAAGAAGATAATCACATCCACATTGCATTGTTCTATTAACTTTTGATGCATTCCGATAAAGGTTCGGATAAATCTGCCCACCTAACGATTCCACTTTGAATTTGCTTGTATTCCACCACCGACCGCTATAAGAATCTCAATCAACATGTACCCTCACACACATCCTTTGTAATCTTATTTGTACATTTCCGTCTGTTATTATCATCATCATTATTTCCATTGTACCGTCATTATTATTTTAATCACAAGGAGATACGCACATACACAAACTCTCACACACGCGGTGGTGACTTCCGCAGATGAGACACATTCCATATGAGCACTCAACCACCTCTCCAAACTCGTCTGGTGAAGTTTTGCAGCATGTGAAAAAATGTGATCACTCCTCTGTCTGTTTGTCTTGTCTCTCTTGAATATCCATCTATCTATTTTTCTATTTGGTGGGTTAATCATCATTTGCAAGAATGCCCATTTTTAAAAATAACCACCGAGTAATTTTATGACTTTGAAAATGAATGTTATTGTCATAGTATTGAAATACACACAAAAAAAGTGATAGAAAAACAGTCGTTAAATTGATCTAGTTTGAGATCGACACTACCACTCGAAAGATTGGGGGAAATAAAACCTTCAAATTCAAATGAGCTAATACACATTAAACAAGTTAGGTAACTTAAGATATTAACTCTCGAGAATGCACATCGGTGAACTGAAAGGCGTTTCATGTCATTAAGCATGATCCACATCATAACACTGACGGAAAATACCAAGATGCGCCAAGCTATTGTTTGGGCAAAATGTGCTAACTTTGAAGAATCAAAAGTATGAAAAATTTGACTTTGATGAACATGATTTTTGTTCAATAAATAATTCCCTCAATATTTCTTTATTATTCAATGATTTAAGTATTAATTTAATCCAGAAAATCTTAAAATCATAAAAAAAAATACACCAGAATTAGAGGTTGTTTCCAAACCTTTGACTGGTTCAGTTTTTGTTTTTTTGTTTTTTTAGAATAGATTAGAACAGAATAGATTTTTGTTGTTGTTATTCTGCTCATTAATAGTGGGCGGTAAGGGCGCGAGCTTTGAAAATTAAGAACATTTGCAACTTACAAATGCACACAATAACATGAAGTAGGCACACAAATGGGACACCTGTGGTCTACAGTATCTGCTTGTCTACATGATTTATTAATTCAATTATATGTCTCAGTTTTTTCCATACTTGATGGAGCCGAGGCGCACAATTCACAAAAAACGCTCAAGCCAAAATGTCAAAAACAATGAAAACTGAACTAATTATGATCATATTTGATGTACTCACTGATTTACTTGAACAAAAACAAGCTAATATATGTGCACACAGGAAAGCAGGACTTATGTTGACACTTTTATGAAAACAGCTTTAGTCTACCTTCTTAAAAAAAAGGTTAAAAAGGTTAAAAAAAAAAAAGCTTTAAAATGTTATTCTCCATTTCAAAATTTAGATTTTTGTAAAATTTACTTAGAGAGTGTTTGCAAGCAGCTGATGAGGTGCAACAAAGATGGACACAAACTCTACACAATTGCTTGAAATGCAAAACAGCTAGCGACGGCTAATGTTAGTGTGTGTTTCCAATGTCTGAAATGTACAGTGTTATCTTGTTAGCATTTCATGTCCACAGTAAGTAGCCTTTTTTTTTTACTTTTTGTTTCAAATTGTTTGTTCAAATTGAACCTGACCTATTAGGGCCTGAGAGGGATAGCACAGTGACAGCTGCTATTTAAATTCAAATTTGAAGTTGGTGATCATTTTTGTGACTGTCTCAACATGACATTTCAAAGTTAAGATTAGTGGACGATGAATCGTTAGTGCAGTAGTCAAACAATACTTTGTTTGGTGTCAAAAGAAGGTGCATTAACTTACAACAGTTCGATTTCTTTTCATTAGCTTGTTTTATGTCTATGGCTTATGCATTTTTTTCATACAGATAGTTACTATGACTTGACACATACAATTTATGGAGAGAAAAAAAAATGAATGTGTGCTGAAAGGCTGCATGAAAAAAAACATTGCATTTGTTGCATGAAATGGAATTATATCAATTAATCTGAAATGCGAATGAGTGGCGATTGTTTTCTGGACTGTAAAATTTGTTGACACGAAAATAATTTCCGAGATTTGTGAAATGTGCCTAATGTTTTGAAATTCAAATGTGAGCAATAATGTGTTCTTTTATTTTCTCCTTGGGAAAAAAGAGGGATTTATTTTGGGGATTTGGGGGGTGAAAATGTTGTTTTTTTGGTCAGTTGGAAGTTTCTGCAGGTTGGAAATTTTTCCCAAGATTAATTGGAATATAGGATTTGTGTGAGTGTCCTATTGGGAATGGATGTGGTGTTTATGTGGGGAAAAGTGAATTTTTGTAGTAATAGGTGGGCATTTCTGGAATACTGTACTGAAAATGAGAAAGATGTGAATCTAATGAATTCTGTAGGAGTAGATGCATGTCAAAATAATGGATGGAAGAAAAATAGGAGTAATGCTTTTAGAATTTAAGACATAATTGTATTGGCGTAGTTTAGTGTCAGACACAGTAAAATATCAAAAACCAAGTGCCCTGGTGTATTTATTTAATTGTTTGTAAAGTTAAAAACACATGTTATCGATCAGATGTAATAAAAAAGTAATATTGTCATGTATTTCTGCATTGAACTTTGTTAGGTTAAGCATAAGTTAATGTCATACAATGACGCATTCGGACCAGTACAAATTCCAAAACCAAGGACCTCTGCATAGCATTTATTTAATTGTTTATCCGTAATGAAAACGAAAAGCTATTTTATCCATCAGTTGGAATAAAACAGCAATAGCGTCATGTATTTCTGATTTGAAATATGTTGCATTTTTGTAGCTTCCTGAACTCGTGCATGTGCGCATGTGTGTGTTGAGAAAGAGACTGATAAACAGGTTTGCTGCATTGGTAATTTACCGCCACCCAGCGGACGTCTAATGAACAACAGAAAGTTATTCTCTTAAAGTGCTCAGTAATGGGCCTACTAGCCTAATTATTGCGCTTTAATCAGAAGCTCAAACTTGACCATTAATTGTGGTTTCTACTCATTAATATTGAAGGTGCACACATTTATCTGGAAAACTCACAGCCCCACGTATGAACAATTTTGATATTTTGGGTTTGCATTTCAGGTGTTCCAATATTAATGTCTGCCTCCCTTCATGGAGTGCGCATCTTTCATCCGTGGATTTTCCTCCCACATTGCAAAACATGTGCAGAATACAAGGTTGGTTTCATTTACAATTCTAAATTGTCCAAAGGTGAGAATATGAGTGTGATGATTCACTGCTGTGATGCTGTGTACCGCGCCTCATGACCCAAGTTAGCAGTAATAGACTTTACCCAGGTTATCCACAACCCTAATGACAGTAAGTGCTGTGAAAATTGTGTCAATCAACAGGTAAAGTGACAGAAATTTTGAATTGGTATCTCGTTGCTGTTTTTAACCTTAGAAGCAATTATGGAACAAATACAGTGGATATAAAAAGTCTATTCACCCCTGTTGACACATGCCATATTTTGCAGTGCAAAAAAGAATAAGACCAAAATGAGTCATTTCAAAACCTTTTTTCCCCACCGTAAAAATGGCCCACAATTTGGACAATTTTATTGGGGAAATAGAAAATCTTTTAGAGAGGTAAAGGAAAAACGCCAAGACTACAAGAACATCTAAATTTTAATTGGCTTTTTATCAGAGGCACTTTCAATGGTGTTGAAGTGTGTACACTTCTGACAGTTATAGTCTTTATTATTGATTTGGCCTCTTTTCTATTTTTTGACACATGTTCAAAATAAATAAGTAAATGTATTAAAATAAACTTTTAAAAAAAACCGCTGTGCAGGTTAGGGTTCTGAGTGATGATTTAAAATGATTTATCTCTGTGTCGTTTTTTTTTTTTTCTGTTCCAAAATCCTGGTAATTGATTGGTTTAGGCTTTTTAGATGCACTTTGTTATTATGGTATTTTTTGTCTCTATATCACGTGCTATTTTAACACTGTCGTCAAGTTTTTTTTTCATTATTGTAATTAAATGGAAAAAAATAACAATTGAAATAAATGATCTTTTCTACCATACACAATTTATTGAGCCGCGACTGTATCGGAGGTTTACGTAAAAAATGGTGCATAGCCACTCCCATCCAGCTGGGGGCGTCATTCACTAAGGCAACAGGTTGTCTCGCGACTGCCTACCATTCCAACATGCAGTCTTCATTCGGAGGTTCTTCGAAATCGCCCTTGTCATGTTCTCGTGTTGTTATCGCTGCATTTCAGATAAAACAAAAAACATTCACCATTTTATACAGTAATACTCGAATCAAATAGTGTAAAACAAAACTAACAAAGGTTACCTTCGCGCCTTCCCACACTGACAGTTGGCAAACGGTAGCAAAGTAAAGTCAGCTGAGTTGAGCGTCGGGGCCTCGTGAGGCATCTGTGAAAAGAGAGGCTGAAGGTGACCAATTGGCGGAAAGAGTTGCATTGTCCTTCCGCCGTGAGCGAAGGAAGACTGACCAGCACTGGAGGAGCCATGAAAAGGTAATTGATAGGGTAGTGCAGCAGGCTGAGGCAGCTGGCGGCGTAGAGGTCGGCGTAGCGCATTAGCTGGCTGGCAAACAAAGTCTGTCTGGAGCCGCTTCGAAGTAGGCTGCCCATCCGCCCGTAAGACATATCCATCCAGGTGGTCAAAATCTAAAAAGGACACGCAGACAATCAAACTGTCATCTACTTGATTATCGAGTGGCATCTGTTTTCCACCTATTCTTTTTAAAAAAATATTTTTTTTTAAAATGAAAGTTGAAACACTGCATCACCAGCCGTAAATGAGCACAGCCAACAATTGATAGTATTTACAAATGCTACGTCGTCTTCAAACAAATGAAATGCCTTCACCGAGAGTATTTTTTAATTAATATACTTTTGACAATTAAATTAGAATCACAACAAATTACTTAAATATGGTTTTCTGAATAGTTGTAGTCATTCTCTAATTTTTTATCTCTGGTGCTACCAGCTCCGGATTTAGCTTTCCACTAGTTGGCAATTGCTTGCATGAGGTTGGTGATGTTTCAAATAAAAGATTGATTTGGCCTGGTGAGACAGTCATTATAAGAATACAATGCAGTGATATATTTAACTGTGCTGAAAACCTGGGGGGACAAATTTATATGTGGTGGTATAGGGACAATGTGTATTTATACAATTATTGGTTTTTAAAACCCATTATAAATTTATAAAATGTGTAAATAAGTGTGTTTTATCAAATCAACATATTTCTTTAAATATGAAATCATAGGTCTAGTAATCTATATTACATGGGGAGCGCCACTCATCTAGAGGCTGTCATGTTTCTTTTAGCTACGAAAGCAAAGGAGGAAAATGTTTGCCGACGTAATTCAAGTCAAGTTTATTTGTATAGCATTGTATTCGTATTTGCTCGCTCTCTCATTTGCATGGCAAATGCTTCAAGAGTATGTTTATGTGTAGTGCACGCGCAGGATTGACATAACACCAGTAAATGAGAATTCTTAATTCTACACAATACAGCTTTAAGGCTGAGCTAATATCAGGAGTATGATATTCCATGTAAACTAACCTTCACTCTGGAATGAATGCTGCTGATGTCAGGAGTGTCCTCACTGCCACTGTCCAGGTGCCTGCATGCAACAATATCTTCATGTCATTAATCAATAGATAACATAAGATAAAATAAAAACTGGCAGAAATACTAATACTAAGCATAGTTATTTTTTTAAGACACAGTATGATTTTACTTCACCATTTCTGTTAAGCATCTTGGTCTTATGAGATAAAAAGTAAACACCCTTGAACAACAATCCACTTCAAAATTATGATTTTTACATACTTGTAAATCTCAGCTAGGGAAATATCAAGTCCTTTCAGCTCTTCGAACCAATCTAAAAAAAAATAAATAAAAAACTCAATCACAAGTTATACCTAAAATTGAAAAGAGTGCGGCATACTTTTCTTTTCCTCCCACACTCGGAGCTCCTTTGTGAGCTCTGGAACCACCAGGAAAGTTTTCCAGCCTTGGCGCTTCTTAGACTTGAGAATGTCGCCAAAGATGTGATCCCCCACATAGAGAATGTCTTTACCTTTCACTTCTAGCAGGTCGGACACAATGTCTGAGGAGCCTGAGGCCATATAAGTAATGAAGTGAATATACAGAGTGGCAGAGAGCTACCCAAGTGGCAACTGAAAACTGGCAAATCTTTGTTACCTCCAGAATACACGGTTCCATGTTGGAGCGCGCCGGTGTACGTCCCGATCCGAAGTTTCCCTGTGTTCTGTTTCCCAAATTCAGTTACAATTTTCAAAGTTGAAATATATTCTGGACTACAAACCTGCACCTTCTGTCATGACAACAGCTCACAAACAGTGAAATTTAACTCAAGGTGTATAAACGGCTTGACAAATTTTGACATTTTCAACAAAAAGGGGCAAGGCTGACTTCCTTTATCCCCTTATATCTCAAGAACCACTGAGTCAGTATTAAAAAATGGTGAATCATGGAAAAGCTAAATTCAACAAAAATGGCATTTAAAAACTATTAGGAGAGAAAGACAATGTGTCTTTAATGTATTACACTGAGAAACACTTTCTCCTCATTTAAATGGGGCACCATGGCTGACAATTCATTGTTTCTGCTGCATTTCAGAGTCATGTTTTTAAAACTTTAATGCATACAGCACACAATCTTGCTCTGTGCAGTTATTATACAGACTTAAAGAAAAAAGCAATATTCGGAAATGAGTATTAAGAGATTTTTGTGTTATTTTGCTTTTTAAATATAATTTGAATGAATAAATCGCTTGTTGACTATTTGACCATTTTGGCATACCTTTTCCATTCCGGTAACCTATGGGAACCGTCAACCAAAACAAACTGCGTGTGAATAATTACCCTGTGACAAAAGTGATGTTTACATTTACATTCTAGATTGTCAATGTTCTTGCAGTCTATGTACAAAGACAATATTCCAATGAAAAATTATTTTGAAAACTGGAAAATTAATATTGGGCATTATTTCTTATCGCAAATTTTTGCAAAAATCTCTCCTAAATATCTTAGGCTCATTCTTGTGAGGCATTTTACTGCATGGGATTTGTTTCTTGTCCTGTCTCTCATATTTTAGTAACTTGACCACTCAATAATTTGACCTTTTATACTGGTCTAGTGAATCACCATGAATGACCACCATGATTTGATCACGTGAATGACCATGACATTTTCTTTCATGAGAAATATATATTATAAAAGTTTCAAATATGTGTAACCGTGTTACAGCACTCTAATGTATTATTGTACAATGAAATTTTGACGTGAAGAATTGTTTCATACCGTGTCAACTTGTCTTAGCACTGTACCCCCCGCGAAGAACAGCGGCTTCCTTGTATCCACAACGATGAGGTCAAAGAAGGACCGCCACGAGTCAGGGTAATCTCCAGACTGTGGGGTAGAAAAGTTAAGGTAGAAAGTAACCTGCTGTGTTTTGTCCACAAAATAACCAATTTAAAAACATGTTATGTACCATTTGTAAGAAATGCACCTTCATGTTGTTGTAATGGCGATAATACCACACCAAATTAAGAACAGTACTGTATTACCTTTGTATTTTATTTTTTTAGTCGACATTATAGCCAGGATGCAGTTTGTATTGCATTAGTAGTAGCATTGATGCTCAATTTACCAGGTGAACAAGTACCCATTGGCATCTCATTGACTTTTTGTATTGAAATGAATTGCATTTTTAATTCATTTATGATTGATTTAATTATTGTAATTTGCGTACATTTTTGTAAGATACAGTATATAATTTTTGGGACTTACTTGAGTAACAGCTTTTGAGTTATAGCAATGATTGATATCGAAGAGAGAGACACTGACGGACTTTGTTTGGTGTACCGTTAATGGTGAGCTCATATTTTATGTGCATTTTATATTCGCCCCGCCCCCCACCCCACGGCCCCACCCCCTCATTTGCCCAACAGGAGGCTCACATGATATCCAAAGGGAAATAACTTTACGAACGATGTGTAGTGGTAGTATGCTTGTGAAGAGTGGTCACTCTATCATACATACTTTGAAATGGTTGCATTCTCTTAGTGTACCACTAGATGGCACTAACCTCCACACTGTACCTTTAAGCCAAAAAATATGTAAATCCTCCTTATCAATAGTTGGCACAATACTGCAGCAGAAATGGCAAAGCATCATGTGTTCCTAATACATACTCAAGCCAAATGATTTTACCTTGGCACCTTCTTCAAGAAGGTATGTCATCACGGCCTTTGATGAAAGGAAGAAGTTCAGAGTAATCACTCGTCACCTTTGTAGCAGTTTTGCAGGGTTTTAGTCTTTCTGAAGGCCTACCTGAGTATAGTTGTAGTCGCTGTTGGTGGCCAGAAAAACCTTGGCCACCTTTTTAATCCGTCTCAAGAGAACAAGAATATTGGGCTGTAAGAAAAATGTTGAAATATTTGTTACTTTGTTTTATTTACTGTATTTTTCAGACTGTAAACCGTGACTTTTTTTTAGTCCAGTGCGGCTTATCTGCATTTTTTGTTGTTGTTGTTTTCTAACATATCTATCCATTGATTTTCTATAAATATGTTGGGACTAAACATGCAGGCATGTTCAGCCTGTTAAAGAGAGGATGTTGCTGTTGGCAGACAATTACAAAAACAAATAATTAAAAAAAATCATAAACTTCATATACCATCTTTTTGCGTAAAGATCTGATGTTATTACCTGCGGCTTATAGTCCAGTGCGACTTATCCGTCACAAAAATCAAATTTTTGCTCATATTTTGCTGCTGCTGCGTATGTACCAGTGCACCTTATAGTCCGGAATATATATATATATATATATATATATATATATATATATATATATATATATATATATATATATATATATATATATATATATATATATATATTTTTTTTTTTTTTTTTTTTTTAACTACTCACGTCTTGGACAATATATTTATCAATATTCTTGATGGTCTTTTCCTTGAGGAGTCCCTGCACATGCAAAGAGGATGTAACACTTACTAAGCATCAAAAGGGATTAAAAAAAAGGCATCTGTGTTGTGCAAAGGTTACCGTGTCGTGAATGAAATCCATTGCATCTCGAACATCCTGGAACATGCTTCTGTATGACATGAACAGATCGCCGTAGTGATAACCTTTTAGCACGCTGGGGGATGTGAATTTTGTTATTGTTAATTTGGTTTTCAAAAAGAAAAAAATAATAATAAAGACGGCTGCGCAAGGAGCCAACATCAGAAGTGCATGTTCACCATTTGTATCTGGTACATTTGGTGAAGAAGTCCACAAGGCAGGAGTAGAGATATGTCTCTGCAAAAAGTATGGAAAACACACTTTAATTAGGGCTAGGCATTTCCTTGTCCAAACACGTTTTTTTTCTTTTTTAATAATAGCGAACAATACTATGTCCAGGTTTACATCAGGCAGATGTGGGCGGAGAAGTCGTTTAGTTCCCTGGAACATAAACATGGACATACATATACACACACAAAATTGTGGAGCAATCATATGCGAGTCCACTGAAATGTTAATCAAGACCCTACATAATGTAAGCTTATCTTTAATTATGCACCATGTTGTAAGTTTGCATATCATCATCGTATCATAATCATTCAGCAATCATAAATATTGATTCTAAAATGTGGTGTGTTTTGAAGAATCGCTGAAATGTTCATGTTGTGCATAACTTTGCCCTGCTTTGACTTTTTCTTAACGCTTCGCACTGAAAGAGTTAAGCTGGCAGGAAAAATGAGACAAAGTTAAATGTTGCTTTGTTAAAAACTTGTCATTCTACTTCTTATATCTTAATTTTACAATCATCTTGACAAGGGAATGGCAATAACCTGGAGTTTATTAACCTTCTAATGTAATCAGTTTGAAGTTTAATTTTTTGGAATGCACAAACATTTTTGTCAAAAAGCTGTTAAAAATGTACCTTCGGAGCGGAATTTCCAATTCTACACAGCTTCTGAATCTGTTCATCTACTGGATGTCCCTTCACTTCACTTTAGCTAGTCTTTTTTTCTAAGAAGAGCTCCCAAAGTAACATTTTAGTGTGAGGTCATTCGGTGCTTCTTGCTCTGGGTGTGCCCGCAAATGTGTGAGCAATGATTGACACCATTTTTGACTTGCTTTTCTTTTACTCTGGTGGTTTCTTATAAAGCAAACTCACTGTACTCATGAGCTACTGTCACGTCTCCCTGATACCCCAAAATTATTTTGGGAAAAGTATGTTGGTGAATTGCGATGTTGTCCATCACGATGGTGATACTTATGGTGAAAGGAGTTTGGGAACAACTAGTCGAAGCGAAAAAGAGCATTAAAAGCGAAACCTGAAAGGTTGAAGAGCGTGTTGAGAATATAGAAACGGTCCGTGTCGTCTCGCTGGATGAACTTGTTGGGGTAATAGCGGTGAATGTCCTCACTTTAAGGCACAAACAAATAAATAGACTGGTCATTGTTGGAAAATCCATCGCCAGTTGCCTTCGCATTACCCTTGAAGGAACCAAAAGCCGTGACTGCACACTAGAATGTTCCCGTTGGAGTCGACTTTCAGGAGGTTACCGTACGTGGTGTCGATCACTAAGCCCCTGGGGGAAGGTGGGCGACATGATCGGTGGCAGGGATGGATGAAGTGGTTAAAGTCAGCCTCTCGCAGCTAAGCAATATTGTTTCAGTGAAAAACCAACCTTGTGGGAAAGCTCGGGTCGTACGTGTACCGCAGAATCTCATGAGGGTAGCCCACAGACACCATTCTGTCCCGTATGAGCTCAAAGCCCAGACTCTCATAGTCTGGTGACTTGTACACTATTGTAAGAAAGCACAGGGACGACAGCATGACATCTTAGTATTAAAACACCTCTTTAAGCACACAAAGGCATGACATGTTTTATACAGAAACTGATACCCTTTCACGCTTTTATTATAACTACGCTTCATGGCGTAATTATGGTGTGAGGCTTTCTTTGTAAAGGGTTTGGGCACCTTGTGGCGTAGATAAAATGCTATATAAGTGCAGTCCATTCACCATTTTCTATTTAATGCAGTTGATTTAAACATCGAATTAATGAGTTGGTCACCTTTTTATTTCAATTATTTGAGAAAGCGAGTAAAGATTAGATTGTACACATAGAAACACCATTGTTCCATTTCAGCCCTTTAAGCAAAACATTTTCTTTTTTTTATATTTTATGTCGAAAATAGCACTTAGAGTAGTGTACTTTAAAAAAAACACAGTAATAACATGAACTGAACAGTTTGTGTCATGAAAATGTAGTGCATTGTACATGCCTTGACCACGAGGGGGCGGTATATTACAATACATTTTGTTTATCACGGAAGATGAAAAATACATGCTTAGGACTTGTCTACATATGTTGCTGCACTATTTGTGCTCAACTAGAAGTTGTTTAAACTTCAATGTAGGCAATAGGAAGTTTATATTTTTGTCTATAATTTGATAATTCTGTTATGTTTTCAAGTACAAATAATGCCTTAAAAAATCATATGTTCCCACTTGGTATTGACTGAAAACCACATGACAGGACATGTAATGACCAATCATTGCACAACTCTTTTCTGTGTTTCTTCATGTGATTTTCACAGGCTTAGCCATGATTGCTCAATATTGCGTTTTGAGTTTGATGTCAATATCAGTCGGAAAATGTACTTATAAAGGTGTTAACTTCATAAAATCAAGTCATTTACTAAATTAATTCCAGTCAAAAAAATTCTGCTGAATATTGTTACATACATTTAGTATCTCTAAAAGTTTATAATTACCAAGACAGTGATTCTAGTTTTGTTAGCCTATCTAGGGCATTTTGCATTGTTTGTTAGCATTGTTAGCAGCAATAATTTTAAAATTTACCTCCTTTCCTCAAAATTTTACAAGAAAAATAAAAATCATCCAAGCAGAGACATATTTTTCATGGCACTCAGAAATCAGGTCAGTCATAATGATAGATTTGAGGTAAGCAAAGTACCTCCGTAGAAGTAAATGTCTTGAGATCTAGATAAACTGTGATTAATTTGGTGACTGTAATCATAAACATATTACAATTTAATCTCCAGAGGTCTTTCAGAGGTGTGACTGTACTTACTTGCCAGGGTATAGTCCATGTCAAATCCATAACATTTGATGTTTTCCAGAGTCAAGCTTCTGTTGACAAAAATCCTGTGATGGAACAAATGGACATCCCATAGTTGAAATCAGCTGACGTCACGTCAGAGAGATTGTCATTCAATGTGACTGTGAGATTAGCTGAAACCAATTGTCACAAGGATCCTTTTAGAAACAGTATAATATGCTCAAAACATATCATTGCTTCTTTCTTCCTCTTTTAAAACAAACTGGTTAAAACGAGATTTTTTTTTTCTTTTTACTAATCGTTGTGATGTTTGTGTATTCTATAAGTCTTACAAGTCATTTTGGTCGGACCACGTATTTTCAATGGGGTTTTCCTTTTATTTCGATTTGAATATATGAGTCGCTGCACTTCTGTGGAAAAGTCAAATTACTGTTTATCTTTAGTTTGCTTCAAAATGGTAGCATTTGATAGCATATCTTCAAACACAATTGCAACATTCTAGGCAGGGGTGTGTGGGTGGAGCTACAGTATATGGTGGCCAGGGGGGGACCCCCACACTTAGGGAAGAATGTTGTGATGTTTTTTGTTGTTGTTGTTTTTACGTTCATGCACAATTTTTAGACCCCTTGCCACCTCTCATTTATGTTAACTGCGCTTTTAAATTTAGGGAATAAAATGAATCATTAAATTTCACGAAAGACGGACTGTGCGCGCCGCCCTCACTGAGGTGGTGTCACCCTGATCAGCTCACAGAAAATATGAGGGCTACCCCCAGTTGAGGGTTAAGAGGCCTTTTTAATAGTATATGCCTTTATCGCCAACCATTATCAACCTATAACCTTTTCAAGTTGTGATAGAAATATACATTGAAACAATTTCTGGCACCTAAAGGGTTAAATCAGCTAAACTAAGCCATTGTAGATAACTAAGATAGGATAACTAATTTCATTTAATAAACGGCCTGTCAAGCATACAGCTTTAAATATAATCATGTGAAATTGATTTGAAACATTTTAAGTATTTTTTTTCTTAACCTAATGTTCTTCCACTCTTTTATTTTCAGTATGCTGCAGTATGTTCTGATGCTGCTCCAGTAAAATTGATCTAAATATATAATAAGAAATAATGTTTTGACAAGCATACCATAAATGGATGGGGTTATATTTGTCAACAACAGAATGACCTAACCCCTTCCCTTTACATCTTGGTTTTGCTGTTTTTCTACAACTCTTGCTGGTTAATAGGCTCATTTTAATCTGCAGTTGTCGTTTTTTAGATGTGCAATGATTGATCAACAACTAATCTATACTCAAACTAATCAATATATTACTTTTGATGATAGGCTTGATCATATAAAGACCTAGATGTGTTAAAATCCCCAGAATTTCAGCCCTCGACGGTATTATATCTCTTTAGTCCTTCGTGATCTTTTGTTTTGAATCAAAAGTAAATATTTACAGATGTTTTTGTCTGTTTTCTGACATGTTATCCACCAAACAAGTCACCAAAAAGTCATGTTGTAGTTCACTGTCTGCCCTATTTAACTGACTCAAGGCTACTATATATTTCTTTAGTCCTTCGTGATCTTTTGTTTTGAATCAAAAGTAAATATTTACAGATGTTTTTGTCTGTTTTCTGACATGTTATTCACCAAACAAGTCACCAAAAAGCCATGCTGTAGTTCATTGTCTGCCCTATTTAACTGACTCAATGCTACTACATACTGTAAGTCCAAGCCTACTCTGCTAAGTTTGTAAATTTGTCAAACTGTGTGTGTGTTTTTTTATTGCTACTGTTGTTGCTGTTTGTGATACTTATTTTAAATTCACTGCAGCACTTTTAGATTTGCTGCTAAATGTTAAATGCAATACAAATAAAATGTATTAATTGTTATTTAATCTATTTTACCTGGCCTCGCAATGAACAGGTTTTTTTTTTTTTTTCAAATCTTATTTTTGAATAAAGGGATGAAATTTAAAACTTTTTTTTCTAAAATATCCGATTCATTGCCTAACTGACTGAAACATTAATTGATTTAAATAGTTTGGTGCAGACCTAATTTTTTTGTCCCTAATTTCTGCCAGCAGTCATGGCGTTAGGTAGGCCAGGGTAGAGGGAATACTTTTGATCATATCCTCTACATTCTTGGCCTCGTTTCAATTGACTGACACTCACATACTCTATTCAAGAAAGACTGTTGTGTTTTCTCTGCAGAGACCAGGATGGACAAGGTTTCAGCTTCCACACTGTATCTACTAGGTGACTATGAATAACTAACACACACACACACACACACACACACACACACACTAGTTGTTTGAAGATCTTTCTTCCTTGCTGCTAAATATTCTGGAGCACAACTCATGGGACTACTTCGTCCACTATCGGCTGGTGACAAATAATCCTATAGATGTAAGGAACATGCTGTAGATAAGGAATACTTGGATTATTCATGTTTTGCACAGAGTAAAGAATCTCTTCAAAAATGGCTTCAGCCTTTAAAATATTACCATACATAATAAAAACCCACCTTTGTCCATTGCTTTTAGTCATCTTGGAGTTGTCACATACACAGCTTTCTGTGTCCATGGGGTCTAAAATTGCTGACATAAAAAATAAATAAAATCAGCCTGTTGTGTTGTTGAGGAGGGATGCAAGTTCTCTCCGGGTTGACCTCAGTCTACATTTAAATTGCCCATGTGACGTGAATCGCAGGATCCCGCAACTCCTCCCTCCTGCGTTTTGTTTACCGCCGCACATAAGCGGCTTGAGAGGTATGCGGCCTTCCAGATTGTGGCGCAGATTGTGTTATCAGAGATGCACACACACTTGCGTGCTGAGGGCTGCGCCCCCTGAGTGCAGGCTCCTTAAAACTCAGAGTTTCCTAATGGGAGTCATGTTCAGCAGAGCCAAAATTTTTAAATATGCTCACTGACTCCTTTAGTAGTGCAAAACCCAATCAGGTCCAAATAAGTTGTCTTATTGCTCTTTTCATGTTATATACTACCATGATTTTACATGCCCGGCCCACCTTAAAATATATTTTCCTTAGTCAATAAAGCTTTGTATTTTTTTTGTTTGTTTTTGCAATATATATGTGTTGTTCGAGTTTGAAGTGCATCTTATCAAGAGCTGTTTTTAATCATGTAAAGACAAAAGTTTTATATAGGATCTCAATAACTTTGGGTGTCGCCACACGCTATCTTATTTTTAAAGTTTCTGATAACATTTTTGGAATTGAATCTAACTACAGAATTGAACCTAAATTTGCATTTGTTGTGCTATCGATCTTGCATCCTGATAGACAATTTCCTTTATGGCTCAGTTATGTTTTTATTATATTCCTATGGATATTTTATTTTTTGGAGTTAGGATCAGAGTCAACATATGTATGGCAGGAGTGTCTAAATATTTTGAAAATATTTGCGATCATTCTGGAAGAGACAGCCCAGTCTGATTTCTTTTTTTTTTTTTGCTGCATTCTTCGTGCAGTCTCCTAGAAATGGGCTAGGAAGAGCCACACATGGATCATGCAGCGAGGGGTTCACTCTGACACAAAATATGAATTTGAGAGTTGTGTTCGGAGAAGCAGAGCGTGCACTAAGCATATTTCTTAAAGCACCGGGGGGCGCAGCCACAGGTCTGCTGCCATCCTTCGTGTACAAAAAACAAACAACAACAAAGTTGTTTTGTTTTTTTGGTCATTGTGATTTGTTGAGTTCACATAATTAATTAGAGGTTCTGGGCCGTTGGAAATTTGAACATGGGCCCGCATTTGGCCCCCTGGCTGGAATTTGCCCATGCCTGATGTATGGCCAACGCTAAAGATTGAAGTTTGTCACACATGTTGGTCTGTCTGATTGGTTAACTGTGTTGAGGGTTCCGCATGCTGAGGTCATGCATAGTGTCACAGTCAGCAGCATCAACTTAGTTACGCAATTTATACAAATACAAAGGCTTTTATTGGTTACTTACTTAAGTCCCTTGATCCCTTAGGAAGTCATTACAATTCAAAGTGGAATAAAACCACACTCACAGAAACTTTCAAAATCAAGGAAGGATACAAAAAGCACTGTGTTTTATTGTGTTTTGTATTTGTGTCGCTTTATTGCATTATTTTTTTATTGAAAATGTGAGCGACACACATGTCAAGTAAAAATATGTACCCATGAAAAACATTCTACATTCACATACCCAAATTTCCTTCTCACTCACAGCAAGAATATTTGTTTAACTCTTTCAAGTGCCACGGACAAGAATTCTCGCCTTTTAAAATAGTGATACGCATAATAAATCATAAAATTCTCATCAAATATGTTTTTATAGAGGGTAGCTGACACCCTTGACTAGTGCTTATCTAATATTAAGCCAATTGAGCACTACAGTATTGTGCTACTGTAAATATGACCATTATTCAGTGGTTCGGTGTTTTCATACATACAACACACATATTACATAGTTGTAGTTCTAAATAAGGAATGATATCAGTCTTTTATATGATACTATCCATGCTTACATAGACATAGCACACAATATTCTGTCAGCCTTGAAAGATGGGCAAAAATGTTCAATATACTAGGCACTCTAGAGGTTGCCTTTTCCGATGACACTAGGTACTGAAAGAGTTAATATAAACATATTTATAAGTTTTTTATAAATCTGTTCAAAGTTGTTCTGAAAAAAAAAAGTATCTGGAATAACTGCATTTGTATCAATGAATAATTTTAAAACTGCTGACAAAAGCATAACAAATAGGCTTTTGTCCTACAGCCATGTTGAAGAATTACACACGGTTAAACACATTTACCACTGCCATGTGGTAAATGTTTTAACGACAAAATGACCTAAATTTTCTGAGACCATTTTTTGAAGGACATGATCTACTTTAATACTACGTGCAGGTGGAGAGCTACAGTACATGGGGGCCAGTGGCCATGGTCACTCCCTGGTTATCACCACACCTATGGAAAAATCTGATATCTTAGCTTGCTTGTAATTGAGTTTAAACTCCAAATTAAACACAGACATCAAAATTAAAATAAAAATAAAAAAGAAATAGTACTTACAGGGGTGTAACAGGGATGTGAACTTTAGGACTATATAACGCAAAAGTCTTTTTCTGTCAGGTTTCAATTTTGCAAGCTGAACATCAGGACTAAAGCTAAAATTTGGTCTCATAAGTTTTCTCAACTCCAGGTAGCTCATCCTTTTTTACCCCCTTCAACCTTGCAGACTTGCTGTGCATCCGTTCAAAGTCGTCTGCGATCTGCAAAGCTGTTTTATTATTCATTTCTGGCACGTTGAAGTACACAAACAGCCCAGAAGTAAGGCATATCATCAAGAATAAGATAAAGCAGAAGGCATCAAGTTTCGCCTAGAATGGAAGCATTTGCATCACGGGTGAGTGTGTCATCTCTAACATTCTGCATATACATGAAGACGTAAAAGAGCTCACCACTATGATGGGGAAGGTCATCCCCACTAGAAACATGCCAAGCCAGTTCATGGTGCACCCGACAGTGTATGCACTCGCTTTGAATGCCTGAGTGAAAATTACACCAGGGATGGGAGGTATTACTCCACCTACAGGGCAAGAACACGTCAACACTCTTAAGCCACTTTTGAATGGAAATAAGCAAAATGCAACTTGCTTGAAATGATTTTTGCAGAACACTCCATTATCAAGACCGACATTAGGCCCCAAAAATGGACAATCCTGCGGTATCACACTTCACAAACACGGCCAATGTTACACCCTAAAAACTGCCTCAAAATGGCCGCCCCTGCTCCAGCACTAGGGCTGAAACAAGTCCTTTTTTCCCCCCACATTTGGATTCTCGCTTATGAGTGGTATTAGTGCACACATTGGAAAACAAATGTCAAGCCAGTTATTACAAAAATTGTGAACAGTAAAACACCGGAAATGCAGTGTGAAGGCCACCCTTAAAATAAACCTTACTTTACCAAATATTATATGGACATGAATGCCTTGGCACACATTTTTAAGTTGTTCCCGGCAGCATATCGTGGTGTATAGTCAAATCGCCAATTCAGGGTCCTAGCAGATAGATGACTTAATTACACTAACTTGGACATATGACACAATTACACTGACATATGGTACTTGTGACCAGTGTTTACCAACAGATCAGGCTCCTTTATAGCTGTGTTTACCTTATATGATTCGCCAGTTAGCGGCATTCGAGTGCTCCATGTATGTTGGTGATAGATATGAATGACTGCACTCTAATGTGCTGTTTCCACTGGCAAATTTGTCTCATCAGCCAAATTTGATGGGGAAACATTTGGAGCAGGAGGAAGAAAGTAGTGTGCTGTTAAGCCCATTTTCAATTTAAAAGAAATGTTGATCATCAAAAACGTAGAAAGTTTGTTATTCATGGTTAAGTGGAAATGTGTCATTGTAGTTTTCCACCAAGCGAAAATATTTTCAGTTTTTTTATCCAAATACTCAATATTGGATTCCAATTTTCTGCAGGATAACCGAATATCCAAAATACTTGGCTCCAGCCCCTATCCAGACCATTTCACAAACACGACCCAGATTGGGACCTGAGGCCTGCCACAAATAATAAATATGCATTAGTAATTGATATTCCCTTAAAATAGTATATAATTGCCTGTCGATAACTCAAAGCACTACCTTTGTGATTACTTTAGCACTACCTTCAATTTAGCTCCTCGTAATTAAAATGCCACACAATGGTGGCAAAATAATGCTTTTGTTGAAAAGAAAACCCTCTGCTCTCTTCAATGTAGTTCCTTTGGACTGACAACAAGATGGTGGCAAAGCACTATTTTTGTCTAAATGAAAGCACACAACTCACTTCAGATTAGTTATGATCACTTCAGATTAATATGAAGCTACTCAGTTTATTTACATGTCACTGACGACTTTATTAGGTACACCTGCTCAATTTATTCTGACTGTTTTATCTCTTCATTTGTGTCCCACCCACAAGCAAAAGAACTTGCCTGGTCCAATGGAAAAATTGGAGAGGAAGATAAAAATGAGGACCATGCTGCAGTACGATAGCTCGGAGATCTGACGCTAGGTGGGGGAAAAGACGCAAGCATCAGTTGTGCCTTTTAATCTGGTGGTCTAAAGGTGCAATGCTGGTGTGCCTCACCTGCAGATAGAGCGTGATGGTGACCAGGGTGAGGGAGAGAGCCATGACCATATATCCTGTGAAGAGGAGCACTTTCTTTCCTGTACTCTCAATGATCATGAACTGCAGTACCAACATGAAGCAAGGCACAGAGCAAAATGTTTGCACTACGCAGTATTGGAGTAACAAGACAATTACAGAGAGAAACTACCACAAGGTGGGGCTACAACTACATTGCTATGGCGTTATATTTGTGCCACAATTATGAGCGCGCGAAAAAAAATTTGAGCGGAGAAAATCAAACTGAGCGAGCGAAAACAGATTTTGAGAGCAAGAAAAAAAACTATTGAGCGCGTAATGATAAGAGTTTGAGCGCGCGCCGATGGAGTTTGAACACAGAAAAAGAAATTGCTCGCTCAAAATTCCTTTTTGCTCGCTCGGGATAGCCCTCTCTCGCTCAACATCTCGCTCTCGCTCGCGATACTCCTCCCTCCCTCGCTCAACATCGCGTTTGCTCAACATTGAGCTCTCGCTCGCTCGAGTCGTCCTCTGCGCTCGCTCAATTCTGCTCACGCGTTACATTTGTGCCACAAAACCAGCCAATCAGAGCTTGTAAAAGCACTTTGATTGACAGCTTGGTATCCAATGAGATTGCTTGTACACTATCCATTGACGCACTCTCGTATGCCCTGTGTTCACCTGAAAAGGGCAAACGAGAGTGCGTCAACACGGACTTGGGCTGGAGAATTACTTTTAATATTATTATTATTACTGTATTGTATCATTTGACAGAAATACCTTGTTAGTTTTTGTACTTTAATAATATAAGCCCACCCCTCCCGGCCACGTCGATGTGACGCACTCTCGTTTCCTCCTTCCGGGTGAACACAACAAGCAATCTCATTGGATACCAAGCTGTCAATCAAAGTGCTTTTAAAAGCTCTGATTGGCTGGTTTTGTGGCACAAACGTAACGCGTGAGCAGAACTGAGCGAGCGCAGAGGACGACTCGAGCGAGCGAGAGCTCGATGTTGAGCAAACGCGATGTTGAGCGAGGGAGGGAGGAGTATCGCGAGCGAGAGCGAGATGTTGAGCGAGAGAGGGCTATCCCGAGCGAGCAAAAAGGAATTTTGAGCGAGAAACTTATTTGCAAGAACTTTTTTTCTGCGCTCAAATCTGTTTTTGCTCGCTCAGTTTTATTTTCAACGCTCAAAATTTTTTTCCGCGCGCGCGCGTAATTGTGGCACAAATATAACGCCATACATTGCTGTCTCTTGGTTCTAAACTTGTGTTGGCGTCAGCCTTTCTGTATGCGGTTAGCATATTTTTTTGACCTAAAGCATAAATACCCATCAAATTTTAAATCATCAACATACAAAACACTGAAACATGCAATTTCTTAGTACTTACCCCGAGACCAAATTAGAAAAACGAGAAAAGCGAAATAGTGTTTAAAATCCTAAATAAGTCTGGAGTCCCCCCTAAAATTAAATCTTTCTATTGTGTCACACCTTGTAATGACCAAAGTGAATCTCAAATGAAACAGTTTAACTGCAATTTAAATTGCATTTTTTTGTATTACTTGTTTCATTGCTGTCTCTTGCAACTCTGGGAACATTTGTTTTAGTAAACAGAATATTTCAAATAATAATTATTATACATGGAATGTGTGTCCCACACCCTGTTACCATAACCTTTTTAGAATGGTAGAAGAAAAAGAAAGCAGTGAATCACATGAAACGCTGGTCTTGACATCATCAAACAGTTTTCCAAAAGAATGGCTAGAGCTTCTCTATTTTTCAGATTCTTATAAAATAGTGAGCCTTACTTCAATGTCTCACTTTACCTCATGCAACCTTGTTATGCATACAATCAGAATAAGACGATTCTTTTTTTTCTTTCTTATTTATGTAAAAAGGATTGTCCTAACATCAGTGCAGATTTGCAACCCTGTTACTGTGATTTGAGTAAAAGGGTTGCAAATCCTTCAGTTTACTCGGGCTTTAGAAACTATTATTTAATTCCATCAAAAAATTTACACGATCTGAGATATAATTAAGGTTCTTTGCATATTGCGAAAATGTTTTGGAAGTTCACATACTGAAATGTTTCTTTTTTTTTTTTCCATAAATGTAGTCCAAATGGATTATGGTTAACTACCTCAATGTGAAGATCACCATTGCATAAATGAAACTATTCAAACAATGAGTTAGAATTCATAACAGGGGGACACTAAATTAAGTTAGTTGATTTGTTTTTCTTACATTGTGGCCCACCTTTGAGTGCTGTTGAAAAGCAGACGCTATAGAGCCAAGTATAATGCAGATATAGAAAGGAGACAGCAGTATTTACTTAAAGTAAGAAATGGACAAAGGATATTGAAACAGGGAAGAGGTTACTTCAGAAAGACCACAGCGAGAGAAGACAGCAAGCCCAAAGGTATAAGTGGAGGGAGGCGTTTAAAAGCAATGTTCTCAAACAAAGTGTCTGTAATTATTAGTATTTCTTCCATTTTGGGGGTGTTTTTTCTTCGGGAAATTCTGACAGAAAGTAATAAGTTATTCAAATACCACTTTGGTGCCTAAGGCTTTTTCTGTGTCATTTTTATATAATCGTTTATAATTAAAAAAAATAATGTTGCCAATTATTCTTCTTAATTAATGCAACCCTGTTACCCTAATTTCAACCCTGTTACCATGTCATTATAATTGAAAATAATTTCAAATTCCATTTTAGCCCAAAGGGATTAGACTCATTTTCCTTTAAAGGGTTTGTACAAACATATGCAAAAAGTGTTTGAGTAAATATTGTACAATAAATACAGAAATTGCCAAAGTAAAACATGCTATTTTCGAAAATTTGGGTGAGACGGCGTTTGAAATGTGTTAGTTATTTAAATCAAGTCATATGTGAAATCAAATGGTAATTCAGACAGAATGCTACTGTATTTTGTTCGTGGAAAGGGAATTATATTTTGGAAATCAATTATGTACTTTTTTTTTTTTATTATTTTAGGATGCTCAGTGTTTGTAACAGTGTTGTACCAAGTATTATAAACACCAAATGAATCAGGTAATAAAAATTGCACTATTGATCTGAAACCTGAGATATTCGAGCCTGTGATAGATAATTACCTATTATTGATGAATATGTAGCAGAAAATCAGAATAGTGAAGGTTTATGTTTCAAGAATTTTAGAGCCCAAATATGTCATCCAATTCTGGAATGACCCTTAAATTCATTAAAAGCGTATGAATGGTTATATATATATATATATATATATATATATATATATATATATATATATATATTTCTATGGAAAATGGATGGATGTATTAATTTTCACATTTATTTATTTATTTTTGTGGCAATTTTGATCCTCCACAACCAACCTTTTGTCTTTTTTCCCCTCCATGTTTTTGTATAAAGAATTCATTTCTAATAACATGAACAAAATGGAATTCTGTACACAGAATTTACAAAATAGCAAAACGATGTCACTTACACATACTATGGAGAAGGTCATTTCACACAGCCCCATTCCCAAACTGGCATAGGGGAGCTGATGTTCTTGAATGCCTGCTGCACGAAACACTTCGTAAGAATAGAAGTACACCTGCAGTAAAGCGTAACAATATATAAGCTTCCATACGTTCATCTAAACCACTTTATGGTTTAAAAGGTTCTTAAGTCTTGTGCAACATTCTAGGAAAATGAGCCAACTTTGACTATTGACTAGAGCCTCTTCCTTGAATGATTGCTGAAACGGATTAACATTTAAACAATGAAGAGCACAATTGGTTCGTCGCATATCAGTGCAGCACACATCTTCATAAAAGACAAGCAAAGAGATGAGGCTGCAAAAAAAGTGGATAGTGAAACGTCGACTGTCTATGTTCTCCTCTAAAAGAGGTCCCCTCGGAGTTGACTCCTAATTTTCAAACAAAATCCCCAATATGCTGTGTGCGCGTGAATGTCTGTGTGTGTGCGTGTGTGTGGTCATTTATATCAGACCTAGGGGCCAGCAAGACCTTCTCTGTTATTTATAAATATTTTCAAAGGAAACTATTTTCCCTGGTATAACTTTTTTTTTTTTTGCAGTGCTTCCAATGCTATATACTTAAACATTTGGAAAAAAGCTTTTTATCCAACCATGTCTCAGCTAACTAGTGTTGTCAGGTGAAATCTGCCAGAGCTCTGAAAAGACAAAAAGGCCCTGTTTGCTGTAAGTGAATGGACACAGCCCTCTCAGTTTACATCACTCAGACCAATCATCTCGCGAGACTCCGACCTCAAAGGAAGCTAGCTGGCCCGTTGCTGCCTACCTCTCTTTCCCTTTCTCAGTGATCTCCTAATCGCTGTACAAAGGTTAAACATGTATGTTTTTGGGATACAATATTTATTTTCTTTCACAACACGCAACACATAGTGCGTGGTGAGCAGTCGCGAAACCCTCATCGCTGCTGTGAGCTCTAACATGGACCATTACCCGCAATGCAAGATTTCTTAAAGGGCTATGCTCAGCCTGTGCTATCATTCTTTTTTTCCTCGTGCGTCTGCTCACACACCCTCTTTTACTCACACCCATAAGCATACCACACTTGTATAATGCCATGACTGTGTCGATGTAGAATGACGAGCAGTGGTTTAGTTTGAAGGAAAGTGCCTTCATTGGCGACTGAACAGGACCACGTATTAACAGGGTAGTAGACTGCTTTAGACTTCATGTTAGGACTGAGCGTGGGAGCATTCTTGCTGTACATAGGGTAGGCGCTGCTGTAAATTGACGAAAAATAACGGGAAGCACTGAAGCCGCAAAAAGTGATGCATGAAGTGGTGGGGGAGCACTGTACAGCCATTGCATTAACGTCCATGTATTATTTGGTGTGTTTATTGTGAGTGTTTATCAATTCATTAAATGGAAGCCAAAAGCAAGCAGATTTGATAATTATAGTGAAATTTGAAAGGTTTAGTATTGCACAAAAATAATTACTTGAAAGGTTTAGGTTAGATTTAGGTTGTTTTTTTGCAAATGTAGCCTACCAAATTGGTTAGAAAGTCATTGTTTGTCATCGCATAAATGGTATACTGTACTGTATAAATACTACTGATGCAAAGCAACATTTGGTTTCTTTACATGATATGACTCACTGCGTTGATGCCACAAAGTTGCAGCGAGGAGAAGGTTACAATGATGGTTGCCAGCTGCCAGTGAATGCTTCTTTCCCGAAACAACTCCATCACAGAGCGACTTCGGATGTTCTGAAGGGCAGTTTTCTCTTCCAGCATTTCCTCCACCTCCCTGCCGTGGTCCTTGTTCCCCCAAAGCCTCGTCAAAGCTAAGCGGCAGCGACATGACAAAGATGTGACTTGGCGGCTGTTCTCTACATTCACCTCATATGTGCCTGTAAAGCAAGTGTTTCTGAACGTGTGGTTGCACCTTTCTCGCAGGCCTCCCGGTCTCCTCGGTTCAACAGCAGGAATCTTGGGGATTCCGGCAGGAAAGGAAGGGTGATGAGCTGAAACAGTGCAGTGAAGCCACAGAAGCCAAGCAGCCAGGGCCATCTATCCTTTGTGCCAAATAACTCGCTGTAAGGAGAGTGTCCATGAATTGGCACAGATGTAAATGCAAACATGTGAGTGTGTAGTCTTCAAAACCCATTCTTCCATTGTCTATCTCACTTATACCCATATATATATATATATATATATATATATATATATATATATATATATATATATATATATATATACACACACATATATATATATATATATATATATATATATATATATATATATATATATATATATATATATATATATATATATATATATATATATATATATATATATATATATATACACACAAATTAACTGCTAGAACATCTAAACCTGATTTATGTGCAACCACATTATCATACCCTTTTAAAAAAAAGATTTTTTTTTTTTTTTTGCTCAATTGGATTAGCAAAAAGGTGGCATGTCAACAGAGGTGTGTATCTGTTTTACAACCACTGTAGCTGTATGCAGGATGATGATGATTTGCCCATTAAAACTGACTTACTCCTGAACAATTTATTCCACAATACACTAATTTCATGAGATGCACCTGTACTACTATCCCTCAGCTGCAAATCTCACCTGAGACCCAAAAGCTGACCGATGAACTTGCCCATGGAGATGAAGGTGGCAGCGGTCACGCCCACCATCCCTTGCAGCACTTTTGGGGTGCATTCAATAATGTACAAGGTGTGAGCAGAGAGACTGATTCCTGTAAGTACAAGATTAAAGGCGTTTGTGAGAGATTAGAAATGGGATCAACTTGGTTACAAAAATCCTTTCACTATGCCTGTAAATGTTTAATGCTACTGTATCTCACCTGCATTGATGCCGAGCATTAATCGCCCCACCATAATCATCTCAAAGGACATGGCTTTTTGGCTTGAGGACATCAGCACCGCTGCAGTTATGGCCACAAAATTGTTTAACAAAAGAGTTTTTCTCCTGGGCGGGATAGGAAAACAGAGCTCTGAATGAATGCCAAGTGTAATCATGAAAACCAACCCTGAATTTGTGCACAAACCTGCCAATTCGTGAGAGGGCTGGCGCTGCTAGGAACGAGCCCAGCAAGCCCCCAATGCAAAAAATGGAAACCGTGAAAGACCAGATGAGCGAGACCTGCCAGTCTTGTAGGTAGATGTCGTATCTCTCTATGCATGTTTGGTTCACCAGCTTTTTGATGTACTGCAATTAGCACATGGAAACATTGTCCGATTCGGACTACTTCCCATCCCTGTTATCCAAACGTGTTCTTACAGCGGAAGGGGCCGTCACCACAGATATTCCGAATCCATATTGAAACGTCCCGCCGATGCCCGAGATGAACATGGCAACGATAACAAGAGGGCAGTCCAACTGCAAAACATGGATGAAGGTGCATTTTCATCTTATTAAATATGCAGACGAAAAACTGCTTTATTTGAAGGTTGAGATGCAAAATTAGATTTGAAAAATCGGAACCTACCAGGAGTGTTAGGTGATGTAGCATCGTTTGTCTGTTCATGGCCAGCCTGTTGAATCAATGACAAGCTAATCTGGTGTTCCAACCTCATAACGCTGCCCTGAAATGATTAACCCTCCTTTCAGACTAGGCTAAAATGTTCTCATGACGCACGTGTGGGTGAGGGCATGCCTGTGTCTGTGGTGAATTATGTTTGCACAAAGATGATGATAAACACTGTGGGCTGGTTATACTTAAGGCTTATTTAACCACGGTCTTCAAATCAAATAAAGAGCCCTGAAGATGAACTTCTAGCAAATTACAAACAAAAGACTTCTGCAGGCAATGGTATTAACAATCTTTGCCCAATTGTTACGACAACCTAATAGCGTTTATTTTAAAAAAATGCCATTTAACACTCAAAAATCCAAGAAAAAAAAGAAAAAGACAGTGGTAGTCAAAAGACATTTTGACACCTAACAGGAGAATAGCATTGCATATTCAAAATAAAATAAACAGTTTTATTCATGAAACTAAAGACAAAAGATCCACCTGCAGCCACCCAGAAATTCAAACCAAAAATGCTATCAGTTTTGCTGTCATTTTACTGCATGTAGATTGCAGATGTCAGCGGTCTAATTGAATTAAGGACTATTTCACCTCATGTAAAATATATAGGTGCAAAATAAAAGCTGTATAAAATATTTAAATTACCCTCAAAAGTTTGGGAACACATTATTTGATCCAATACACATCTGTGAAATGAAAGGTCATTACGTAAAGCAAAAACCACACCATGAAGCTGATGTTGAAAATGCCGAGCTGTGCAAAGCTGTCTTTGTGACAAAAGTTTGCCTTCTTTGAAGAATCTAAAACACATTTTAGTTTTAGTAACATGTTTAACTTTGGTAAATGATTCCATGCGTGTTGCTGCTTAGTCTGCATGACTTCACTGTTAATTGAAAATTAACAGAAAACTATAGAAAAACATACAAACATTTAATTTGAAGGTGTTTTCAATCTTTTAAATAGTACTGTGATCTAACATGTTTATTTTAATGTCACAATGATTTTTATTGTACCAGTAAAATAAATACTTCTTATCTTCTTGTTTTAAAGCCATTCCCTCAGCGGGCTGGTCACGGGGAAAGGTTTGGAGGATAGTGGGAGGAGGGGGCTGGCTTTTCAAGGTTGGGGTCTATGCGAAACTCTGGAGAGGCTAGATTTAGAAAGCAAACTGCCATAGTTTAACTTTACATGAAGTACTCATTTTCCAAAGTCACCAAGAGCCATGGCAGAAGGGTGAGAAGTCACCTGTGGCTCCAGATCCCTAATCTAGTGGAAGTGTGAAAAACAGCCATCGTAAGAATAAGTTTACAATAACAAGGCCCTACTTTTATCCGAGTGCAGTTGGCACTTTAAAGACTCCTGTTTGCATATGTTTGCTCAGTAAACTTGGGAGTTATGTGCCAATTTTTGCATCTAGTTTAAGTACGTGCAGATAGGACAGGGGTGAAAAACAACTTTTGTAAAATTCTTGTAATTATGACTTTCAGCACTTTGTAAAGTAAATAATAATTAGCTTAGAAGTGGGACCTAACTCAGTGTAACTTAGTCTTTGTTATCTTTATCTGCAATCTTTCCGTGTCCTTTCTATGTAGAGCCCCCAGCACCAACTTCTTGTGTCAACAGCATGAATGTGGCTATTTTTTTGTTGTTGTACCTAAATTTACCTGTGGGAAGCAGCATTGTACCGCAAGAGATTCAGACTGACGGGAAACACAAGTAAACAAATTCAACGGATGCTTGTTTTGCGGACAGACCAACGAATGACGAAAAAAAAGGAAATGAGAATGTTGTAAGTGTGTTTACCATTCGTCGTCTCAATAGACATTCCATGAGAGGTTGGTTGGTCTGGTCTGACTAACCAACATCTGGGGGTGATGGAATGGGTCACATCGTCAAAAAAACTACATAAGATGCTCACTAGGTAGTAAAAGAAATTGGAAAAGCTATAATCTGAAAACTAGGCATGGGCTGATGATAACCTATTTGACAGTTAGTTCACTGTGTTTTTAAATAGACAAAATTTCTGGTTGCCAGCTAATTCCAAGGGACACAAGAGATGAATGAACACACACACTCATAAACACCCAAGGGCAATTTAAATTGTCCAATACCTACCACACGGGTTTTTGGAATTGTAGGAGGAAGCCAGGGTACCTGGAGAAAACCAATGCGGGGACGAGGAAAACATTCATACTTCCCACAGAAAGGCCAGAACGGGAAGCAAACTGGCACCCTCAGAACTGGGAGGAGAATGTGGTATGCCACAGGATTATTGCTCATGACAGTCTTTCAGAAAACACCAAAAATCAGATTTGGCCCAATTTTCTGTATGCAGCCTCTCCATCCATGGAAACCGGTTGCCTTTTGGAGGGGGATACAACCTTGTAAGTCTGATTTGATGTCCTGTATGGTGTGACATGCAAGTAAATTGGAAGTGCATACTAAATATCAGCCACCCACATACAAAATGATGTGCTGTCTTAAATGCTCCCTGTATGCCCGTAACTGCTGCTGAAACCATCTCAATGCTTAGGGCTCTGTCGAGCATGCACCTTTAAAGCATTATGAAGTGAAGCCGACATTTCTGGAGCTCTCTAAATAAAATCTGAAGGCATCAAAGTGTATTTACTGCAAAACAGTGCTGATATGTAATGTAAGATGCTGTTTTACACTCCCTGGTGCGCCGTCTTTCAAGTCAGTGGCCAAGAAGCGCTTCTGGCTTTTGGAGAAAATGAGTGCGATCTGTCCTCTCCCAATCGCCCTTCCAGGTCCGCGGTAATGATTAAACCCATAAAGCGTTTTCATTCTCAGGGATGAGTGACATTGACCGAAAGGCAAGCCTAGTAGATAAGTAAAAAGCTACAGTTCAAATTGTAGGGTAACCTGTGTGCGATTACATAATTTTATATCGGTTAAAGGTGTACTTATTTAGCAGTTTTCAGCATTAAAAAATGTAACATTTTGTCAACAATTCATTTGAGATTTTTTTTTTGGTACAATTAATACTTTTGAAAAATGTTGCAACTTGCTTTCGACCTGAAATGATGTGAAATATACTTTGTGCTCCAATCACAGCTCAGCTTGCAAATGTCAGATGAACTCAGAAAACAAGTCGTTACTTGAGCACATGTGATGTCATTTTCAGTTGACAGCATTTGGCAAAATGTCTTTTTTAAGGTATTTATTGTAGATGAAGAATGAAAACTCTAAAAACAGTTGGGTTAAAATGAATCCAGTTAATGGGTCATGCGTCGAAAAGGACCAATCTAGTTTCAGGGTTGTTTTCCAGAAGGTTGGGTCAAACTGATCCAAATATTCATTCAATCCTATAATTATATTATTTTTGACCCAACAGTTTTTAAGAGTGTTATTATTTTACTGCTGAAATCTTCTAAATAACTAAATGACCTCTTTAAATTTCCAACCACTTTTATACTCAGTTTGGTGATAAAACCTTGTCACTCGCCGATTCCAAATATTGAAGCTATCATTTATGACCACTTATGATTCTAATCTAGAGTAGGGTTTATGTCGCACATTGAACACTATGAAGCATTCTTTTTATCCTATTGCATAATATACTGCAGTCCTTGTTGCTAAGTGAAAGTCTTATTTTCTCTTTCGATTCATGCTCTGTAAATCTATACTTTATCAAAAACTTTCATTATGCTAGATTTGCTGTAAGATATTAAAATACTAAAATGTTTCTTAGAAGCAGTCTTTTATGCTTTTTTTTTTAAATCACCCATTATGTTGTCGCATTTTTATCATTTATGAAAAAATACTAGCTTCAGGTTCCAGGGAAAACAAAACACCCCTCCGAAAAAATGCTCCCCAAAATTAGATACTTGGTCCTCAAATTAAGTCCTTGATTAGAAAAACTCTTCCTCAAAGAAGAAAAAAAAATATTGAATAAGTATTCTAAAACATTTATAATTGCATAAAATCCAAGCTTAGTGTTGGGCGCAACTTGAGCATCTTCTCTATCGTGCCCGATCTCCGCCTACACCCCATCGTGTGAATTGGAAGTTACCAACACATCAGCACAGTGGTCATAAATCAGCCTGACAGTGGATATAAACCTGTGAGTCCAAATCCCACATGGTGCCATCATGGCCTTGAGCAGGACATTTAAAGTAGATTGACCGTAAATCTCATCCTCAACGTAAATGGCTGTTATGTCAGTTGCAACGTTACTAAAACCCAGTTGGATTTCAGGTATCAGGCACAATATAGAGCAAGAAGTGGAGATAAAATGTGCAAGTATGTTGTTGTTGGGCAGAACACTTCTTTTTACGCTTTCAAATCTTGTGTGTCAACGGATTTTGCTCAAATCTAAACCATGAATATTTTATAGTCACGATGGTTGATTTCATTGCAGTCACAGTTAAAGTATATTTTTTCATAATCCAGCTTTTAATCCTTTATGATTTCTGAATGCTGATAGCATTTTGAAAACAAAGATCAATTGCACCCTGGTGTGGACACTAATTGACTGTTATTTTGTTTGGCATAACCTGTTGGATGAGCATGTGAACATAGTCAGTTTGATGAATAGTAAATTTTGCTTTAAAAAAAAAAATCCCCTGACTACACATGCGCTTGCCATAGAAGCAGCTCAAGTTTAGCCTACCACATAAATGTAAAGCACCCAGCTTTATAGGAATATTAATTCCTAACGATAAGCCAATTGTCAAGATCTAATGATATGGCAATTGATAAGATATAATGCAGTTATAGCAGAATGTAAATCTTTACAATTTAAATGATTGAAGTTCATTATAAAATAAAGACTGATGCCAGGTTGTGTTTTTTTAAATAATCTTTTAATCTGACACGAAACACAATGTGTTTAAAATAAAAAAGGTGGGTGAGGATATATATATATATATATATAAAAACATGGATTGAGTACATTTAAAAAATTACTGTATGAAAACTCATTATTCATGTTAATTTGTATCTATGAATATGTGAATTATGCATGTTCATCATTGGTAACATGGTAGGCAAGTTGTCTCAACATCAGCTGGAACAGGCTTCAGCTTGGTCATGACCATAATGAAGACAAGCAATGTAGAAAATGGATGTGTGTGTATGGATGTCCTTGGCACCAGCTGCGTTTTACCCCTGTGAATTGTTGAGCTCAAGATACTACTGTATCTGCTTACTAACATGGAATGTCCTCCAGCACTTTCAGGTGTCGCCTTTATCAAAAAAGAAACAAAAAAGACCCAATCACTTCTATTCAAGTGCGCAGCTGCCCAAACAGTTAAGAGTGTGAACACGGTAAGTACGCAGAGGAGCACCATTTTTAGTTGCTGCCGGTGTTGAAACATAAGGACATTGTCACACTTCACTAAGTCACCGGAGACACTTTCATGGTCTGCCAGCCAAACGATAAATGTCTCATTAAAAACAGAAAAGCAAGAGCAAATTTGACAAAGGTGACCGTCCTGCCACTTAGTCGGTCATCAGAGTTTGTAGACAAATGTCAAAGAAGTACAGTGAAATCATGAACTTATAATCGCTCTGTCGCTAATACGCACTCCTTCCACCTCACTTCGCTGTCGCGTCTAGAGTTTAATTGAGGCTCTTAATCTTAATAGCGAGTCTGATCCTCACATCCAGACTGACATCTGTAGTTTTAATCATCCCATTCCTTGAACGCCTTAAGAGAATGCCCGAAGCTAAAGAAAAGTTCTGTGCATAATAAATGAAAGCAATTACTTGCCATCATGGGGCATTTTTTTCAAACTACCTAGATTTTTTTACTGCCAATAAGCATAGAAATTTGACTTGGAGCTCTTGGAACTGATGGAACATTTTTGTGGCCATGAACTGCCATTGTTGTCAAAGATTGCAGCCATTGGAAATACTACACATATTGTTCTTTAATTGAGTTATTCACATTTAAGGCAGAGGTGACCGATTGATCGTTCAGGTTAAACAGAATGACAGGCCATGATTTATTAGGTTCAAAGGCCATTATTTGAATTTTCCCATCAGTATCTTTCAAAAGACTAATGAACAAATGTCTTGGAAATGATGAAGTGCTTGAAAAGGTGCTTAGGAGCAGAACGCACAACTCTCACTAAGCCTGTCTTGAGATCATAATATTGTAATCGACTGGTACCTTTCTCCAAAAGAACCACTATAAGAAATCAATTAAGCAAGCTGCTATGTTTTTCAGACCCCATTCCCTTGTATCAATGCCTCCTTGTGCTATCAGCAGGGATGCACATAAGTGGTACGCATTTGCAACAGAAATAACTGATGCGTAACATTGCATGCTTCACTATGTGCATTCGTGTACCCTACTTAATTTTCACCCATGACAACAACCGAGCCTGAGCTGAATAATTTATTTTCCTGAAAAGTGGCTCCAAGATGTGCCGTGGCTTGAAGCACAATTAAATGTGGTGCAAGATGTTCCACTCGTGTCCTCAGCTAGCAGACAAAACTATGTCCTATAATGAATATATTTGTTTGTTTATTGAATCTGCTTGGACTGGCTTTTGGGACCGCGTATCATTCGCTGCTGTGAGAGTGTTAATGAGGCAGTTTACGTTGTCACTCTACAGTCCTATCTTAATGTACCTCTGACTTCCTGGGATTAATTAAACTGGGTCCTGAGGAAATGGCTCAAAGCATAACTGACGGACTATTGAAACTTCTCGAGGACGCACGTTTGAAAAACGCAACGTGGTTGTGTGCACACGGTGCGTTTAATGTTGGAGCGTCACTGAGAATAACATTGAGGAAGATGTTTTTTGTTTTTTTTTTTTAAATAAAAGACAGGGTGCATACCAAACACTACGTCCTTTTACTCGTGAGCCACCCACGAAAAAATGATGTGCACCCCTGGGTATCAGCATGTAAGTTTGTGTATGATCAAAATATAATTTTGTAAGTTGGACGGCTAAAGCGGAGATGACTCTATAATTATAGTATGTTGGATGGGGTGATCTTTCATCTTTAATAGCATTTTACTACCAGTGGAACCTTGGTAGTTCCCAGCTCTAAGATAGAAAAACTTTATTTATAAACCCAAATAAAACTTACCTTTCTATTGCCCCTCTGCAATATAGGAACAGCTTCAGGGGTCATTAAGGCGACATAGACTACGCTAACTATACTTGTGGGATCTTACTACAGGAAACCAAAGCACCATGCAATACATTTTGAAATTTAATATAGCTATTACAGGTAGTTGTAGTTAGGAGTCAAAAATACTTACATCCATCCATTTACTGTTAGGCCTGTCATCATTGGGGTTATAGTTGATCTCGATGAGCACCCACGCAAAGCGTAAGGGACCTGCTGAGAGCAAAGCTCAGTGTCGACACTTTTGAACATAATGTTTTGAGAAGGCCAAAGCTGTAGCGCTGCAATCGGAAAATAAAATTGAAGCGGTAAAATAAAAAAAAAAACACTGGAGCAAACAGCCATGCTGAAAGAGTTAAGAAGTCAGGAGACTAAAGCAACAACAGCTCAAAGAAGCTACTGTGGTTATACAATATGCGCGTGAAGCAATTGAAGCAAGAGTACTTTAACAAGCTTGGCAAAAAGCATCAATGCTTCAACATGCTATGTTTACGGCACACAAGGAAGTGCTTTAGATGACCAAACACATTGCTTTCTCTCAAAAGGAATCGCTGCATGGGCAACTGAGCGCAGCACGCAAAAGGATAATAGATGCAGATCAGAGATTAGGCAACCCTGGAAGAGAGGATGATATAGAGTCATTGGCCCAGAAACTCTTCTGGTACTTGTCCATCGTATTCTGTTGAGAATATTTCAAGCATTTCAGGTCGTTGACTTACCTTTAATGTTGTCGACTTGAAAAATAAGTTGATTAAAATAAAACAGGATATCTAGTTTGGGCTGATTTCCAATTAAAAGAGTGATCAAAATAAAGTCAAATTAAATTATTGCAAATTAGACCTGCCATACCACAGCAGTACTTGTTGCTGCACATAAACATTTGACGTAACAGCTCCATTTGTCGTCTTGGTGCACTACCTAGCGGCCAAAAAACTGATACTATGTATCTGTGTGATTAAAAACCGACTGTATTATCCCAGAATGTGATCTGTCACTGCAAATATGCTATAGCGACTCAGTTTTATGAGTTCAAATTAGAGGCAAGTCAAGCATAGAATGTGTTCAGTCCGCTCATCAAAAAAAAGTAACAGAAGAAGACCAATGAGAAGTTATTTACCTCATTGTCACTAACAGGCAACTGGCTCGATTATTCGATTGAATAATCGCTAGGATAACTCATTTTAAAAAGATTCGATCATTACAGCCATGGTCATAATCGCCAAATGATGTATCCTTTGGTGTCAAACTCGTGTTTTATCGTTGGCCACATTGGAGTCATAGTTTCTGTTGGAGGGCCATTGTAACTGTTAAATCAAATCATTTTTAAGTCTGATCATCACACATTAACACATTTTGAAATCAGAGGCTGCTGAAAATTGTTCAAAAAGCTATTGGTAATCTGTTCTTTTAATAGCAGGACATACAACCAAATGGTGTTCATCCCACTCTTTCACCTAAAGATGGCGCCACAAAAATCACCCACATAAACGTCAAAATAATATGCAGCACATGTAGACAACATTAATAGACGCCTGTTTATACAGTTTATCAGGAAAAAAAAACTAGGGAAAAATGCATTAAAGTTGAATAACCCTTTACTTTAGATGTATGGGTTCTTTAACTTCCCCTCCCAAGAATCCAAGTTCATTTTTGTTGCATTAATTTCCATTAAATACACAACAACTTTCACATGTTCATCATACAAAGTTTTGTTGTTTTTTTTTTTTGTTTTTTTTTTCTGACCTGGCCCTTAAAAAGACCCACCCCACTCTATGTCATATAAAGCTTTAACCTTGTCCACAAAATCCACCGGTGTTCAGATACAAGTATGGGCTGTCGAGCACATGCTTTGCAAAAAATAATAGATTTCACAATATAGTGACAATTTTGATAGTCAGACAATCAAGTGATTTGAGGCTGGGTGAACATTTTCCAGACACACAAATAGAATGAGATAGTGCGGAGGCAGTGTCACGTGATGTGGCGATCCGCCCAATCGGGAGTAAGTGCGCAATGCGATGCTGTGCAGAGGGACAGTTTGATGAAACAATCTTCGTGATCAATGAGCGAGTATGTGAAAACTTTCTTTACTGAGGAGACCTCCACGCTTAGTAGTTGTACACGTGGAAGCTGGACCAACTTGTTTGATTTAGTTGAGCAAACTGGAGCGCTGCAAACAAAATGTAGGCTAACTTTAACGAGAGATGCAGTTGGGGTCTCGTTTGCTGCACTCGGAGCCTCGTGATTAGTCTTGACGGGAGCACCACTTGTAATCTGTTTATGCAGGGCTCAAGTCCTTTCCAGGTCCGAGCACTTGCACTGAGCCACGAGCTTGCTCACGTGACTAGAAACTGATCAAATGAAAAAGTAGCCATGACTTAACTTTGTAACGTCAATCTAGTGAATTACAACATTTGGTCACCAAATTAAGCGTGTTAAAAAAAAAAAACTCAAAAGATTGGACGTGGGTAGAAAAAGCTTCATTGGGAGGAATAGCTCAACAACTGGATGGATACACAATGGATAAATATTGATTGTTACATTTCTTGGACGGATGGATTAATATTTCATAGATGAACGGGTGGAGATAAATAGTTGGGTTGGTCGATGGCTAGATGGACAAATAATAGAGATGGTTTGATTGATGCCTATACTTACTAGATAGATGGATATATAAATGTAGTTCTAAAAGAAAACATAAAGGGAACGGTTTGGAGGGGGATCCCAAAACGTGTACTTTTTTTTCATATATTTCATATCTTTTTTTTCATATATTCCATTTTAACTTTTTTTTTTTTTTTTTTTTACCAAATAATTGCATCAACATTTTTTCATAAGGTCGATGCCTTAAATATTGATGTACAATTCAGAAATTGTTTTGAGTAAGGAAAAAAAAGCAGCTGAATTAAAAAAAAAAACCGTACTTGGCAAACACGCCACCAATTAGTTTCTGTTTTAACTTATGGCTTTAATCAGTGCGTCAAGCGGAAAATATATTTGCCGGCACTTGAGTGTTGCCAGGCAGTGGGTAACAGGAGATTATTAAATTAACAAATAAAAAAAATCCGGAAAAAATCATAGGTGATTAATAATAAGTAAATAAAAAAAATAAAGAAATTCAGTTTAAAATGTCCGAATGCATTTGAATGTATCTCATGTTTTGCTCATGGCTAGACATGAACACTACTGTTCGCGGCTAGCCGCCAATGCCGGAGACTTTTGCCGTAATGACAGATTTTTTTATTTTTATTTTTATTACTTGGGATGCTCAAATTATCAAAGGAGTCGAATGAGTATCACAAAGTCCAGTGATACCTACATGAGATGTTACGTGTGTTCATGTGAAGTCCCGGTATATCGGAAAAGGAAAAGGTACGGACAATCGAGGACAAACTGGCACAGTTCTTTTTTTGCAGCCTGCTAAAGTACAACCGTTTAAGTTACAAGATGATCGGAAAGTCGCGCGCTTAAAAATTAATGTATTTCACGTACATATATTTACTGTATTCAACTTTGACTCGTGTGTTATCAAGTGACTTTTCAGACACTCCGTAGTATATTGGGTATAGTTACATCGATGTTGAGGGTGTATTTTGAAGGGGTGGGGCCTGGGAGTTGGGTGGGGGGGGTGTTAAGAATAGAAATCTACTTCATTTATATACGTGCGACCGTATAAGTGTTACATGACGTCGGAGCAGTTGTTTTGGTCCTCTTTACCCGATCGAATTCGCTGTAGTCGTGTACGAGAGACGACATGCTTGGCTCTGTCCCGGTCCAAGTAGCACACCAGAGTAGAAGCCGACTACTGCTGCTTTAAAAAAAAAAAAAAAAAGGGGGAGCCGTGACATGGGAAGCCCGTTGCAGCTGCGGAACCATTTCTACCAGGAGCAGCAGTTGGATCCGAGTCAGTGGCACCGGCACCCCTGCGGACAGCCGCCGCGCTCCACTTGCACTTGCACCGACCACTGCACCTGCCATGCCCGGAAAAGCTGCGTCCCCCGCGGGACGTCGCCGACATGCACCGCGGTAACTTTGAGGACATCTTCGGAGACGTCTTCCAGGCGAGGCGTCCGCGACCCGTCTCCCACTAGTCATGCTGCTTCCTCCAGGCATCCCCCTCCTCCCCCACCTCCTCCTCGTCGTCGTCAGCAGCAGCATCCGCAGCATCCCGGGGCCATCCACGCGAACGCCTCCCACCATGAGACAGCCATGAGCAGCTGCAGATACAACGGCGGCGTCATGCGGCCGCTCAGCCACTTGAGCTCGTCCCGCAGGAACGTGCACGAGTTCGATTCCGAGTCGCAGCCCCTGCAGCCTCTCTCGGCCGCGGACGCGTCGGACACCTTGGCAGTCTCCAAGCCGGAGAACCACTCGGCCACGCTCATGCCGTACGCGTCTGGGGACGGGGGCGGCGGGGGGAAATCGGGCAAAAAGAAGAACCAGAACATTGGGGAGAAGCTCGGCCACAGGAGGGCCTTGTTTGAGAAGAGGAAGCGACTCAGCGACTACGCTTTAATCTTTGGGATGTTTGGGATCGTTGTTATGGTTATAGAGACTGAACTCTCCTGGGGAGCCTATGGAAAGGTGTGTATCTTGAAATTTTGGCAACTTTTTTCAAAACATATAAAGTTCTCTCACAAGTATTGTAGTCGTGCATTGTGGCTCTCAAGGTACAGAAAAGCGTCTCCGAGGTTACTCTTACTCACTTTCCAGATGACTGAGTTGCTAAAATCCAAAGGTTCACAAGCAAGCACTATTTTTGAAGATGAGCCATTAATGTAGTTGTTTTCCCTCGGAGGAAGCTTAGCAAAGTGCTTTCCTAATCATTAGGCATTTTGATTTATCCAGCCCTGGAACATAACAAGTGTGATATTTTTCTTTTTATGCCAGAATGTTGTCTTTGGTTTTAGTGTTGTCGCTTTCTTCCAGGAGTCCCTGTATTCATTAGCTCTAAAATGCCTGATAAGCCTTTCTACAATCATTCTCCTGGGACTGATTATCATCTACCATGCAAGAGAGATCCAGGTAATGAAACACACCTTGTGTGTTTTGTTTTTTTTTCATTTCTCTTCTGCATTGATGTGACCAAAGGGGATTGAGGTTCATATGCAATAGATTAAAATAAGCTTTTCTTTTAGAAATGGAGATTTGCTTGTGTAAAGACATTATTTTACTCAATTGCAGATAGTGAAGGTATCTATTGAGGATTTTCTCTTTTTTTTTATTTACTGTTACTTTCAATTTATGTCAATTGAAAGTGGAACTAAAACTAACTGCACGTTCTGGGGTAATCCCTTATGAGAGTACTGGAATACTATCATCAATAAAGGGAATGTCAAGTCGAAACGTTTCTTCACAAGATTTTTCATGCCAACACCAAATTCTTACTAATTGTGCCTTTGGGATAGGAATTGAGCAGCAAAATGGCCGCCTCTTGTGAAGGATAAACAATTGTGTTGATACATCTCACTGATTGCCTAGCTCTGGAGTTTAGACACTTGACATTCCGCAAGCTGAGCCATGATTTTTTTTTTTTTTTTACTTCCCCTTTAAAGACGACAGTTCCACATCACATAAGAATATATTTTATTCTTACAACAAGCACTCATTAGCCACACTTTAATAGATTGATGTACAACAACTAAAAGTCACTTCAGTCATTTATTTAGTTCAACGGATGCATTTTTATCAATTTAACTTCTGATTTATTTGAGACTAGTCCCAAGTGCCGACTGCAAGCTCTAGTGTTGACCATCAGGAGTCTTGATGTTATTGTGCTCTTTTTTTTTTTTGTCAATCATCAAATAATTAGAAAATAACCTTGACACCAAATTGTGAGGTGTTCTCGAATTGGGTGTAGCATAGAGCTTTGCTATGGCTCACTACATTTTCATCTTTGTTGGAATTGGTACCCCTGGTTTCAGTCAATGCCGGGTGCTTTGCATGTAAGCAGTAGGCTAAACTTGAGCTGCATCTCGGTGAGCAAACTTCTTCTTACAAAAAAATATCACTATCATTCTGCTTTATCAAAGGTGCCCTTGGGCATTTTTTAGAGTTGAATTTACCATTCATCGGACCGAGAACTATCACATGCTCCTTCATTTACACGTCTTTGTTTTTGCTCTCCCACCAAATACAACAGCCTATCAGGTTATGCCAAACACAATGACAGGCCATCAGCATCCACTTCAGGATGTGCTTGACCTTTGCTTTCCCACCCCCAACAACTCAAGCACAAGAAGTCGGATGCATTAAAAACAGATCTAATCTGCATACAGAAAGCATAAAATTGTAGATTAATAGTATTGTTAAAGTGATTAAAAAATAATCACGAATATAATTAATTGATTGCATTTTACCAAACGCAAATAACATGATCAGTTTAAAATGTTAGTTTTCATCTCTCCCCATTCAAAAATTCGTGACAATTGAAAAAGATTGAGTATGATTCAAGAACTTACTGTGTTCAGTGCATGAATAAGCAGCGGCACCACCTTGAGAGAGTTCCCCAACGCTTGGACAGTTTAATGACCTTGGCCAGAAACAGTGCTGCAACAGTTCATCTTAAGCCGCAGCACTTGCGTCTTTGTTGAACAGCCACAAAATCAATGGTGACACAGCCTGCACCCAGAATCTATGTTGCTTTCACGTATGCGCGACTTCTCCCTTTTTTAATTAACTTGAAAGGGAAACAACCTGAATGCAGACAACCTTGCCATCATCACTTCCAGACATGTTTGCCTAACAGTTCAATACCCCATTCGGATTAATTGTCATATTTTGCGCCAGACTTGTATTTTTCTAACTTACAAGTCTCTGGGGGATATCTGTCATTGGAATGGCCCACCAGTAAAATGTCTCATTGTAAACCTTGCTTTTATGAGTGATGATAGAAATGCGCATTACCATATTTCAATGTGTATCCAAAGTGGTTTCTTTCCCCTCCCGCCGCTGTTTATAAATTACAGAGCTTACGTTTGCGTGAAAGTATCACATTCATTGTTTTCGTCCTTTCAGCCACTCTCGCTTATTTGTGTAAGTTATTCAATTCATAAATGAGGCCTCGCTGAACTTTTCTTTCTGTGTGTCATGTAAGCATTTATTTGTGATTGATATAATGCCGCTATGCACCCTTCATTATAGCAGCTTTCCATTACTAGCCTATAACAGGTTGGCTGGAATTGTTGGCGGTGCCTCAGCCCACATTTATTGGCTCCAGTCCCCATAAACACTTTCGGCGCATGTGGATTTTGTTTGGTACTCTTCGACATTGTTATTAGTGAAAGCTTGGTTTTGTAGTCATAATGGAAGTACAGTATACTGAAAAATATCATCAGCACGCCCACCTTGAGACTCAATGAATTTCTGGCTTACTTCCTGGCAAATATACAGTGCTGATTAAAAGTTTGGAAATATACATATTATTATTTCAAGATTTCTGATTTGTAGATGAAAAATTCATTGGCATTAAGAAGAAATATAAATGGAGTTATTTGGTCAACAAAAAAATGTTAATCACAAGTTCAAAACACAATTTGTTTTCTAATTTAGATTCTTCAAAATAGGCACTTTTGCCCAGAAAATAGCTTTGCACTTCTTGGTTTTTCTTAGTTAGCTTTATGATGCGGTTTTCAGCTTAGCATTTAAAATAATAATAGTCAAATTTAGAGGAGTGTTATTTTGCAATATTTTTAGAATTGGAATATTTTTAAACATTGTCACATCATTGAAAAGTGCTCTTAATATAATTGCCAAGCTAAACTGGAATGGTAGCTTCTCTGTAACAGTCTCAATTTGTTCATGTTCATATGTCGATGCCCAATCCCTAGGTCAGCCATCATTTTTCCACTAACATTCATAAATTATTCATTTTCAAGTGCAAATGTCAGGAATTGCTCTATCCTACAACACTGACAAATGCAAACAGCCTAAATCGTACATCTCCTCTCATATCCATGACTAGATTCAGTCGGTTTGTTCTTTGATCTGCAAAGTTTAGGCAAAGTGGCTTTGCATAATCCTGCTCATGTACCGCTAAAGGTAAACAAACATAGATTAAAAACACTGCCTCTTCATGGAATAATTAGTACAGTAATAAAAATACTGAAAAATCTCTCTGTAGAATACCGTGCAGTTAAATATGGCTGCAAACTACATCTCTGGCAATAAAGTGTATTATCATTTTACCAGTAATGTCAAAAATATTTTGTTTTGTGATGTGGTCCAGTTTTTGAAGAATGTAAACTCAACTGAGCTGCATATATACTGTAAAATATGCAGAGAAAGAATATTTGAATTCTGTTCTTAAATCAATCAGTTGCACACGCAGTTTTTTCTTTACAAAGTCTTGTTGCCAACCATTACACTGACAAAAAATATATACATTATGGGAGTAATTTTGGATGAAACAGTTTAAAAATAAAAATGACTGACAATCACGAAAACAGTATTAGCATAACAAAGCAAGCAAGTTTTTGGTTCCAAATATTTACTGTGTTGTTTACATTTACCATTTGTGTCATTTTTTACTGCACATAAATCCATACCATGGATGTTCTTAATTATATATTTTGTCATTCAAAACCAAGCAACTCTTACTTTTTACAAGCAATGATTAGCTGATACAGTCAAATACACACAATACACAGCAAATATACAATCTAAAGTTTGTTAAAAAAATAAAATAAAATCATAAAATACATAATGCAACCTGAAGTAAACATAAACATGTTTAATATAGTATGACAAACAGATATGACAAGAAAATTTTCCTTTAGCACTTCATTATTGTGCCATGCATGAGCCAAAGAGAAAAGTTTTTGTTTTTATTTTTAAAAATAAATTTGCCGTTGACGATTGCTTTATGCAGGGGACAGATAGTAGACTGGCCAGTATGTAGTGAAAATCGACATAAAATTGGCATCAAATGAAATGCACTTGGACTAAACAAATGCTCTTTTGTTATCAATAAGTTTACTTTACTTTACTTTACTTTTAGGTCTCTAGTACACACCTAACAAATTTTGAAGATTGCGTTGACATAACAACATGTTTTATTTACAAACTGCTTAGAGTGTAAGACGGATCATAATTTTCAAATGCAGTCCTAAAAGAAATGCGGTAGGCTTGCCCCAACCTGCTTTTTGTTGTGGAGTAAACTTTGTGTTTCTGGATTATAAAACAGTAATTTTAAGTCTGGCAAGATTGCCCTCCCGCAATGAAATCCATTATGCATGCACATCCCTGTGTATTCACAGATGTCTGTCACACACTGAGCCGTAATAAGTCGGCGCTATGAAATGTTCCCTTCACCACTCCCGGCCTCTTAAAACTGATTCACTTGTCAAGCTCAGTAAATATTACTCCCGCCCGTTTATCTACTTCCTAACAACGTGAAATGTTTTTGCTGACTGAAAAAGGTCACGTCGGACAGGGATTGATGTAGCCTACCTGCTGTGATGGGAATTAGTTTGGGAAGCATCTGCCGTGCTCAGGTGGCCTCCAGAGCGTACTCCAGGTGTATTTTTACAAAAAAGAGGCAGGTTGTCCGTAAGCTAGATAGGCCTCGTTTCATCTTGATTGGCTTTCATGTGAATTTCGCCTGTCCCCAATGCTGATGATAAGCCTATTTTTAGTCCTCCTTGAAGTGTTAGCAGATGATCAAGTTGCCTTGATGCCTCTTGTTGACACGTGGCCATCCGCCAAAGGAATTTTTAGACTTTTTACTTTAGCTGCGGTTGCTGTGTTGGCAGGCAGCGACTTAGCGTACCGATGGAGAGTGTGTCGTGTCTCCCCCGACTTTGATTTGTCATTGTCAGCGTTCATTCTGCTTTGAGATGGTCAGCGGGTTCACCTTCTTCCCCTCGAGGGACGAAACTTGACATGTTCATTTTTTCCCCTTAATGCTCTCATCTGAGGGCCATTTATGTTCAAGCTGATGTTGTAACGCTTTGTGATAATAGTTCTGCTGTGTTTCTTAAAGGGATACTTACTTATTTAACCACCGTCAGAGTAAAAACATTTGTTTTTTTTTAACTAACTTGATACTCATTACGTTTCAAGTACCATGACCACCTTTAAAGTCCTTATGTGAGGTAAACATTGCCAATCATATTGTGAGTAATATTAAAAGCTAAAAGTATTATGAGGAAGTGTCATTGGCATATTTAGCGAGATCAATTAATTATTCATAGTAAAGGGATTTTTTTTTTTCAATCTCACTTTAAATTGGTCTCAGTTGGAAAGCAAAGGTCAATCACACCCTGAAGTAGACGGTGACAGGCTGTCATTGTCATTGTGTTTGGCATAACTTTAGTCTATAGTCTCCTGTTGTGGGTTTGACGGCAAGTTCAGAAGCAAAAAGAAGACGTGAAAATGAATGAGCACATGAGCGTTCTCGGTCCAATGAATGGTCAATTTATCTTTAAAGAACACCCCAAGGTAAAGGTAGAGTGATACAGTATGCATTCTTTATAGGAAGCAGCTTATTTACCACAGAAGAAACACAAGTTTAGCCTACCACATAAATGCAAAGCACCCACCCGTGACTGCAGCCAGAGTTAACCACAGCAAAAAAGACACTTACGGTACATAGCAAGGCATCACAAAGCTCTTTGCCCTAAAGCAAATGAATTTCATGCTGGTGTGGATCAGTGCGTCACAAGAATACCTATTCATTGCCATCCCAATAAAAGTTAATTTTTGACGTCCATAGCCGTCATTAGCAGTGAATGAGTTAAAAGTTCTTTGACGAAATCTCAGGTTAAGTCACTTATTTACTGCAAGTAATTCCTTTTTAGTTCAATAACTGCCAACGATTGTATCGTGACAAGAATGATTAACTCGTTACCGCTAGCCCAGCAAAATGGATCTTTGACATCTATAGTCATCAGTGGCAATGAATGAGTTATTGTGAGTGAGTAGTTGCCTGTTTTTCATACAACGTTCGTTATACCTAGCAGAATACAAAAATATGCATTGAGCAGAGCTGGGCACGCCGACCTGTCCTGGTCGGATGCCCATGCTTAGGCGAGCGCTTCCACACTTTTGGCGAGTGCAATATGACGTGAAGCCTCGTAAAAATACATGAAGCGTCTGCGTTAGCTCGGATAGGTAGCGGTAAACACGCTGTAGTCGACGTTGAGTCCAAGTATTTTTTTTTTTCTTTTTTGAAAGGTGGGCACCTGTTAAAAAGGAGTCGATGTAACAACCATTTTACCCAGCTCTTGACTGTGTTTTCATATGGTTCTGAGTTGCCAATCTAGCCGCCATTAATGCTAGATGAGCCACATGCACACAATGAGTATGACTGCACGATGACATACATCTCCACTCTGCTGGAGATGCCTTCTGTGCTAGCAGAATAAATGGACCAGTTGGTCATCTCATCATGTATAACTTACAGCACTGCACAGAATTTTAAACAGTAAAGCTAAGCTAACAATCGTAGCTCTCCATTCCTATAATCTCGATGGGTCTCGTCTCACATCCTGGCTGTTTGGTCACAATATTTTCAGTCTCCTGACTAATCTGTGTGCTCCAAAATACATCATGCCAACAACTTCCTCTTACTCCCACTCTTCAAACCCCAGAATCCTCACAGAAACAATCGAAAAATAGTTGAGTCAATTTCAAAGTCAATACAGACTTTCCATTTATCTCTACCATTGTTTTCCAGTAAATGATGTCACACTTGGTGACATCATTTTATCACCCACCACGCTCTCATTTTGAGAAAACGATTATTTTATCAAATATAGGAAACAGAATTTTTTTTCATGCTTTGTATTTTTGGATCATTTTTAATGACTTGTGACACATTTGATATTTTATGAAATCATCTCATAATCACTTTAAAAACAGATTTTACCACTCGCTGTTGACTGAAAAGAACATCACATGTGCTCACACTAACATGCACTAACTCAGAAGTAAATATTTGTATGAAAAGCACTTCTACGCCATAAATATAAGACAATGGTGAATCCAGTTGTCTTAAAAGCTCTCGTAGTGAATTTTCCACTTGACTGTACGTGAGACTCCGGGCTGGAGTCAGGTGACTTCATTGGCTACTGACCTCAATGTTTTCTCCGAACATACGAGCTTTTGGAGCAGACGTACTTCTTTTCTCCCGACCAGAACCCTAAAGATTATTTATTGATGGCGTTCTCTAAACCGTGCTCTGCATGGCAATGTGAACATGCGGGTCATTTCAGTTTACCTACGGTGTGCATCTTGGCCGCCACAATAAAGGAAGAGAGATTTATTCAGGTGCTCACTTTGCTTGATTAAAAAGGCTTTATTTGCATGCATGAAACTTGATTTTGGAATGGCGCAAAAAAGGAAAATCAAGGGGGAACGTGCGACAGTTTCAGATTTACAGAGCAAAGTGGCCCCTTAGCGACTCGCTTTGATATCATAAATAAAGCATTGCATTAATGTCTAATTGGGCTGAACCTCTCAACTTTGTTCGCTAATGAAATTGAGCGATTTTTTTTTTTCTCTGGATGGCAAGATATATGTTTCCCACTCGACATTACACAGATTAAATATTGAGCCGACCTCCATTAGTTATATTGAGCATGGTGAAGGCGGTAACCAGCGCAAGCTAGCAGAGCTGTCCCGAAGGCAACCGAACACCAAAACCTTCCCGCTGCAAACCTCCAGTGGATCGTCTCTTTGGATTTCAATAATGTGCTGCTTAGAGCTGTGTTGTGCAGCGCGCAGGATTAGCGTGCGTCTCAGGTGAGCGGAGAGTACATGTCCGCTCCTTCCTCGGCTTAAGTGCCGGATGAAGTTGATTGGATCCAATTGTGTGTTACAAAGAGTCAAACATGATTGTCCGTCCTTCAAGCTAAAAGGATAATACATGGTTCACGTGAGAGAAAAGAGTTAGTCCACAAAAAAGCATGGGCAGCATACACTCTTTGCTCATTTTTAATAGGCTGCCTGTATGTGCTGTATCTCAAATAAATTGCACTTGATTCATTCTTTGTCCCACAGTTCACAGCAACTGTATTTCTGTAAAATGCTGATTTTCGTATTGTATGTTTTCCCTTATAAAAATATGACGATGTAAGCAATTTGCAGACAGATGGTTTGCTTGAAATACGTTGACTGGTCCTTTAAATTAATCAGCACTGGAACATCTATAAACGAAGCTGTGGCATATGGCTTTCACGCAAATGTGCTGCATTTTGCTGTTCATGTTGGCAGTTCATCAAGTCTGTGTTCATTTTCGCTTAAAAACTATTATTTTGCTCTCTCCTGCTCAAGTTATTGAGTTTTACATCAGCTACAGTACATCGTTACAGTTGCACACACTCGATGACTGTTATTTCTTGAAAACAAAAAAAGAAACATTAATTATTCTGTTGGTGTGTGCAGTTTCTTTCAGCCTGTAAACAATAACATGAATAAGAGATTTCTCAGTGTTTGCTCACGCTAGATCAGTTTTTTTTTGTCCAGAAGGTCCCATTAGAATTTAATAATGTAAGGTTATAAACACGCTATATTGTTCTAAGTTTATGAATATACAAGTTAGATGTTGCAAAATGAACAACAAACATGGAGGACATGCTAAAGAAATACTAAAACACGTGATAAAATATTTGTAGTCCCAGTAGAAAGTTTATCAAGGTTTTTAACATTTGCAGAATTGTAGATTATTACCAAAGGTAAATCAATGAGATTATGAAGAAATATTGATTGAATTATTTAGTAAGTCAACAAAAAGTGTTGCTCAAAATAGAGTATGTTATAATTTAGATTTTTCATAGCAGGACTGGGCAAATAATCAAAATAGTTCTATTAATTCATCATTTCAAAAATCAACAATTTAAAAATGATCCAAATCTCAAAATTGAAGCTGGGGTGGCACGGTGAAAGAGTGGTTAGCATGTCTGCCTCACATACAGGAGTTGTGGGTTCAATTCCAGCTCCGACCTTCCTGTGTGAATTGTGCATGTTCTTCCACATGTGTCATCTCACATTCCCCGCCAAAAACCTCCCTGGTAGGTATATGGACCCTCCAAATTGCCCCCCTGTGCATCTGTGAGTGTGAATGATTGTTTGTCTTATCCCGTCTTGTTTGGTCTTTACGATTGGCTGGAAACCGTTGTACCCCACCTTCTGTCCAGAGACATCTGGGAGTGGTTTGGGCATGCCTGCGACCCTCGTGAGCATAAGCAGTTAAGAAAATGGATCGAGATTTTGCAAGTGGCAACATGCTATTTGGGTGGTTTACAAGATGTGTTAGAAAAGTTACTAACTGCTTAATTGTGGCATATAATTAGAAGAGATCAAAAGAAGCCGCTGCTTTCCAATATACGCAAACGTTTTCAGTTTTCTGAACAAGGTTTTGCAAAAAAAACAAAAAACCCCCAAAAGAAATAAGTGCTCACATTCAACAATCAATAGCTATGTGGAGCAGCAAAAGAAAGCAAGTACTGTATGTAGTCTACCCACTCACGCAGTTGACCAGAGATGCATTCAATGACCCCTCAAACAGTAGGACATCTAGAGCATCATTAGAAATATTCATTCAACGCACCAACAAGCAAGAGCTAGCCTGTGAGCACATTGCAGGGGGTACATGAAAGTATTTTATTATTTATTTGACAAACTAAAATCAGAACAGCTGCTTGTCGACTCAAGTTACAGCTGCAGGGGATACAAATATTACTACACTGACACAACACCCGGATCAAGGAAAAGATATGTTGGCTAATTTTGAGTGCATTGACCAGTTTAGTGCCGTTGAACTGTCTTCCAACATAACATTTAGCACCAGCCAAAGTAATATAACCACCATTCAACCCCCCAAAAAAAGAAATCATCTTCAAATTGAGGAAAAATAGATTCATCGTAAATCCCAATAAACCTTTTCACACAGATTTTAGATTCTATAATCGATTACACAAAGCATCAGACTAGCGCCGCCTGTGACACCATTTTGATTTTCTCCTTAAATGTTATGCCCTTTGCCATTAAGGGAAGAACTCCACATCTTGTTACTGTATTTCAATGACAGTTGATTACATTAGCGGACTATAACAAGTAAACAGCTTTCAAGATGGGTTGAAGATGACAACAAATTCCCGTTTTAGTCTTCGACCAGATGCTTTATTGCTTTGCATGCACCTGTGTGTCATAACTGCTGTTCTTGTGCCGTCATTGAATAGTTGATGCTCTGTGGTAAAGGGCCCTTGGGTATTGTATTTCAGGTCAACCATTACCCTAATTGCTTTCAGCCACCATGTCAGCTCTCCTTATGCAACCGGGGTCTAAATGTTTAATTACATTGTTTTGGGGTAACAAGCTCTGTAAACGCTTCACACGGGGATGTGCGTTGTTTAAAATGTAAAATAAAACGCAGCTTGAGCCCTGCAGAAAACAATACATTTAGTTGGTGTAAAGTATATAAGTAAGGAGGCGGGACGGAGGAGGCCGACTGCCGTTTGTGTGTCTGTGTGTCTACATTTCACTGCGCTGGCTGGACAGGTTAGGGTTACACACTTCTCTGACAGATGTCTGCTTGTCAAAAGAGCTCGGTGTCACTCCGCTGATATGAACAACGGGCACTGAAAATTTAATTGACGCGTCTTCGTGTGTTTAGGGGAAACGGATTGTGGCTTTTAAATAATTATAGATGAGTCGAGCAGCCTTTGTGGTGCCACTCCAGGGAAGTTGTAGCTAGCTATGTTCTTGTTGTATCATACAAAGCAGCCTTTGACGTGTGTTGAGGCAAATCAGGCAGCGGCGTATCTTGAGAGGAAAGAGGCGTTACGCCATGTTATTGATTTTCTCTTCATTTTTTGACCTTGCGTTGAAAATGATGAAAAGGAGTTTCCAATTTTCACAATGTGGGGAAAAGACTATTCAGCAATTTAATTTCATGTTTCGCTGCTAAATTTACAATCTAGGTCGCTGATCCCATTAGGCCGCCAGGACTGTTTTCACCGCCATAATGAGAAATCCCAATTTAGACTAAATGGAAACTTGCTGGCAAGGTTTCGGCATTGAGGTTGCAGTGAGTGTTTCGTTTGATGGATATCACTGTATCTGCATACTCGAGATTGCTGTTATGACCTCTTTCAACATATTTTACGTGTGATTATAACGTAAGCTATGCCGCATAACTCAAAGCAGTTTAAGTTTGTTTGTGTAAGCTTGCTTGGCACAACTAATGGAGTTGTAAATTAGCAAAAAGCTATCAAGTCTTTGTGCGGCACCGCAGTTTCATGACCTGTCTTTGAACTATGGTAAATTGCAATGTCCCGGTCAAATAAATGACAGTATTCTGGGATGCTGTTTGTGTAGAATTCAATAGAGGAAATAATAAATTAGTCCGATTAACATATGATTTCGTGTACGGTATTTTGCCCAATCGTGATTTTTACGTCTGAGGCATTTGACATCAAAGTGAAAGCGTTGATAGAAGACAATAAATGGGGAGGTGAAATTTCATCCGGATGGTGACATGTCACGACCACTTGGATTTTTAGATTTTTTTTTTTTTTTTAACATTTGTGTGGACAACAAATTAAGAATTTTGTTGTACAGAGAAACTTGGAATCTGAATCTTGAATCTTACTTACTAAGTTTAGCCTACCACATAACAGTGAATAGTCAACAAAAGCAACAAAGATGCGAATGCAGGTAGCCATAGCAAAGGTTTTTGCCAAAATAACCTCAAGAACAACTTGCGTTTGTGTAAATGAGAGATGGACAGGATGGATGATATTTTATTTTAATGTTAAATTGTAATTATTTGGCAATTGATAAAGGTAAGGAGCACCATTCCTTCCGATGGTTGAAACAAGACGCACTTGGGACTAGTTTCAAATCCAGACGAAGGAAAATGGTTGAAATGATTGAAGCCACTTTTTTATGTATATTAATCTTTTGATCTGCCACGCATTGCATCTAAATGCATTGTATATAAAATAGGGAAAATATCTCTGATTGAGGGTTTTTCTCCAAATATTTTAGGTGAGATTCAAATGATATAATTGCATCAATTAATTACTGATCTTAATCAATCAATATCAGTTTTTAAATCTCTTTAGACCAATATAATAAATATATAAGAAATAGAAATAATTTTTTCTCTGGATCAACTGTCAGTGTCATAAAACTTTTCATAATGGTACAGGCATTGTTTGAAGTTGGAGCCACTATAAAATTCAGTCACAAAACACTATGGGCTTTATTTTGGAGACTGCCACTAGTCTATTATGCCAAGTTGCGTAAATCTCTGTGAAGGCTGATTAGAGTGCACGTTGGCAATTTCGAAGACACGCACAAGCTTGCAAATTTTAGAAAAAGACTTGTATGCGCCGTTGTGGAGTCCAACAGCCAACTCCACTCACACATATTGTATAGAAACTGCAGAATAAGATACAGTGATCCAACAAAGTGTATTAAATACAGAATAGGCTGGTGATAACGGCTAACAACAACCCTTGTGCATTTTTGTTTGTTTTTTTAGTTCTTTTACATTAAATCAAAGGTATTTCACATCAAAGGGGAAGCATTGAAGAACTGAAATTTCACCCATCCCTTGGCTAAAACTTTGCCAGAATGATGTGAGAGAAAATGACCCCAAAATGGGCAAAATACTGCACATGGATGCTCGTTAACCTTGGATTCGCAAACCAAATTGTTTGTGTGTCCAACCCCATATTGGCTGTAAGCATTTAAAAATATACCCATTTAAAACCGAGCACCTTTCCATCCTTTTATTTTGAGAGGTTGCTGTTCTGTGAATTGGTAAGTCACATTCCCACCTTTGGAAGTGGTATTATATTCATAACAGGACCAGACAAGACCAGTATGTGAGGGAATTCTGTACCACAGCAGAGGTGTGAAGTCTCACTTCAGTTGTCACCCAATTTCAAATATTTTTTCCATCACACTAAACATTGTCACTGAAATGTCACACATCTGATTGTGGGGTGCTGTGTCCCTGTCACACAAACCCAGTATGAAAGTACAGAGTTATGACACTGTCCTCCTTTCCTGGGTTCTGTTAAAATGGCACAGGTAGATAAATGGCTACTCCTTCTGCTGTGGTGGATGTAATGCTGCAAATAAAAATAGGTTACCATTGCACAATTATGACCTTTGCTGGGATGCAAAACAATGCCATGGAGGACCCTGTTTTTCAGACAGATGCACATGTGCTTGGAGTAAAAACTGGTATGTCTACATTTCCTTGTCGGGCCAAGTCTAGTTTGCCAAGTTTAGGAATTTGGCAAATGATGCTCCGGCCTTCTACGCATGCCCCCAGTACACCTGATAATTTGGTGACAGAAATTAGAGTAGACTTTAGATACAGAGTGATTTACGTCTGTTAAACTGCATATGAACGTTTTTGTTGTTGTCGTTTTTTTTTGTTTTGTTTTGTTTTTTGCTTCAAACTGTCGATTGAACATGATTTCAAAACATGACCGTGACCAATTAAACATTATCTGCAAGAGAGGTCTTCTTGCAGTTCAGCGTAGATGTATTCTATTGAGTCGTTTGTCCCATGAGCATTTGTGCTAAATTTAAAGGGAAACCCCCCTTGCCACAGTGAAAAAAAATGAATTTGTGAATTGTATTTCTTTTTTTATATTTTATTTCATCAAGTTATTGCGTAGAATAACAATATCTGGATCAGATAGATCTTTAAAGTAGATGTATACTCTACTTCAGATTCAGATGCTTTTATTTCGTGCAACCACTTGACCGAATAAAATGGAGCAAATTCAATGCAACATTTGTTTCAGTAAAGCTCCATCCATCTAAAAAGGCCAGAAAAAGAAAACTCAGCTCAAGTGCACTGTTAGGTTTCATTTTACTCGAGACTTACACTGACCACAAAAAACTAGGAGTCGTAATGTGCATGCAGTCAACTCCCCACGTCCAATTTATCTCATGCATACTATTATCCCTTAAGAACCGCTTCTATTTCTCGTGGCTAAAACAGCCAATCGCATCGGGAGTCACCTCTTTGCTGACAGATACGTTTTGTGAAATATCTGCTGCCAGTCCTGACGGCATGTACACATTGGCAGAGGAAGACCTTAATGGGACATCCGATGGGAATAGCAGGGAAAATCTATTTGACAAATGTTGTGGAAGCCAATGCCGTTTGATGGGCTTTAATCTGCAACAGGGAGCATACCAGATAATGTGTAAACGAGATAAGAGAGCACTGTGATCGGTCCGCTGCCTTTAGTTCGGGGTGAATACACTCTGTCTTCGCAGATAGCTGTAAATTGCACAGAAAATGATGAAGAGTAGAGAGGAGGGGCCTCCGTAGGAATGTGTGTGCGCGTGTGTGCGTTCGGGGAAGCGGTGAAGGGTGTTAAATTACAGCCACAATCAAGTCCCCAGAGAGATGACTTTACTGGTGGTCACTGGCACCGTCCAACTCGGAGGCAGGCGCTTAATGTGGCGCCAGCAGATGTTCGCATCAGTGCAACTTGGTGTGCGCTTGAAAATGCTGACTGCACGCTGCTAATGTTGCACCTTTCTCTGCTCTTGTTTTATTCAAAGAGTCCAAGTGGTGAGGGAAATCACAGAAGTGGAAGAAAGCGAAGAGGGCCAGTAGTGTTGGAACGCATGTGCATGCATTTGTTAGGTTTTAGTGCTAACGCCACTGTTCATAGTACTTAAAATGCTTTCACATTAGTATGAAAAATAAGACAACACAATTTCCATTTGTAGGCTTTTTTTTTTTTTCAGAACAGGTGGGAGCGAGTTAATACATTCAATTCCGCTTCTATGTTGACTCTGGCATCAATCAAATGATCTGATTGTAGAATGACGTGTCACATACTGTAGTTGCAGCAGTTATCACACTTGGTTGGGTTGTGCATAAAAGGCACAGGTGCAGAAATACAGTTGCTGGTAGTGCAATTTACTGCCTTTGAGTGCAAATAACACTGCCTAAAGTGCTTCAATATGAGGAAAATTAGCAAATGTGGCTTAGATTGATGGACTGAATGTGCGAAGTCATGTGGAAATACAGTGAAGTCATCAACTCAGTCACAATATTTGAGCAGTATAGCACTTTATGTTAAATAAATATAAATTACATTTTTATCGCAATAGTATACTCTCGGACTGAAAATTTTGAAAAGGTTTTGCCAGACAAAGAATCGAGCTGCATGGCTACCTCAATCCCTTTCAGGCACTGCGATGCACCTGTTTTTTTTTCTGTTTTAAACTAACCTGTAAGCTGTATAAATGCTGTAAAAAATAGTTAGCAAGTGTAGAAATGGTATTTATATTGCTTCTTCTTTTGCAAATGTTAAATAGGATACAGTTATAGGTATTCTTATGCAGTTTTCACAGATAATAATCTTATTTATAGTCGGCGCGGTCAGTTGGGTGCGTGAAAGTTTTTCTCTTTCCTGGAGGTTTTTTCAAAATGCTATTGAGAAGCACTTGACTAAGCTCTTGGATGTAACATTATGCACCAGCAAAGAACCAACTTTACAGCCATCCTTTAATCAAGCACTTTGAAGTGGCATTGTAGGTAGCTAGTCATCTGTCTTAAATTTAAACTTTCCCTTTTGAAGACCACGACCGTTTCATCCATTAAGCAATATAGGCTAATCATAAGGGTGCCAAAATACGGGTGGAAATTCATCTTCAATATATAGTAATTATATTTTTTCATATTGTTTCTATGGTATTAACATCTAAGTATTAAGTCAAAAGGACAGAATAGTTGAAATTCAAAATGAATATCGACATTCAAATAAAGTGGAGGAAGGTGAATTAATTTGAACATCAACTTTCCTGCCCTAGTAAAGCACCAGCTCATGCACTGTAAGTCATCTGCACTGAATTAACCTTCGAATGTCTGAGTTACTAGCTGTGCGTTTGTAAATTTAATATTCTAGTAGTTGTATTTTAAATAGTATATGAAAATGAAATGATTCCATTAGTGAGAAAATTAAGTTGAAATTATTGATGATTTTTATTACATGTCCTATTGAAAAGCACTAAGGATGAGGACGAGACAAAAATCCCACAAGACGTCACTCGAGAGTCGACAAAACGAGTTTCCAGTTTTTTTTTGTAATAATGCCCAAAAAATGTTGCAGTTTTCAAAGTTTTCGTTTGATTGAGCAGACAGACAGAAAATTAACAATTTAGCATGCAAATGTGAACATAAGCAGGGGAGTCAGTTTTGTTTACAGGGTAATTTTTAAAAATTAAAACAATAGTTTTAAAATGTGTGTATTTTCTGTAACTAATTATACTTATTTATGAAAGCATTCTGGAGTTATTTTTGCAGAATCCCCTAGTTAAGGCAGATGCACTTAATGTAACTCTTTGCGCAGTGATTAATGTAAAGAATGAAACTTCTTGATGAACTTTTAAACAACAGTAACATTCAAATAAAATGTGATCTTAAATAACCTAGAACATAAAGCAGCTAGATAAAAATTTAAAGCAATGCCCATTCAATATAAGTACATGTGTGGGTTGGGGGGGGGGAATATAGTAGAATAGAAATAGTGACATGAAGTTGTTGCTCCTTTTGATAAGATGTCGCTAAAGTCACCAACATTTGTTTGGAATGAAGAAAATGTTTCATTTCATATAATAAATTGTGAACATGTAAACATCCTATTAAATGCAATGTTAAAATGTTCACTTCTCCCCAAACCCCTCAAATAAAATCTTGCCTCGGCCGCTACATTTGCCTATGGCTTGATGAGGAAACACAAAATGGGAAATTCTTATAATGAATTAATTCAAGTTAACAGTGAAGTATCCGAGTCTGTCTCTGTACACACGCCAGAATAATAACAACAATAGATGCATACTGTATTGTTAAAAAAATCCCCATTCTGTTACTAGTGAATCTATGCCAAAGGTGTTTTTTCCCATACATCTTAGATTTCCATTATTGCTGGCTTTCCTGACCGTTGGCTTGCATTTTTATTAGGTTGCAGATTGTCAAGAGTGAAAAGCTGTAAGCTGTTTTATTGATCATCAAGCAGGCACACGATTTCTTGGCGAAGGGCTTTTTGATTCACATTTGTTGTAATACATTAGTGTTCTTTTCCATTAATTTGTACGCGCACGTCGATGTTAGATCAATGTGTAATTTATTTGTCTAAGTTAGACTTCTGGGGAGGAAATTTCCAATTTGGGTTGTGACCTGAAACGCCGTTTGTACTGGATACGGGGCGGGATGTTGTGCATACTCTCCTGTGCATTGTCTTGGCCCTAATCAGAAATTAGAGTGAGTAATGCGGGGTGAGAAATGTACTTTAATGACCTGTGGCCATTAGTGACATATTGTTTAGAGGCTTTAATGATTTCCTGTTACCTGGTGTGTCACAATGATGAAAATGTTGGCTGTTGTGCCGGCAGTTATTTATGGTGGACAACGCGGCCGACGACTGGAGGATAGCCATGACGTACGAGCGCATCTTTTTCATCTGCCTGGAAATCCTGGTGTGCGCCATCCACCCCATTCCGGGAAACTACACCTTCACCTGGAACGCCCGTCTGGCCTACTCCTACGTGCCATCCCAGACGGACGCCGACGTGGACATCATCCTGTCCATCCCCATGTTCCTGCGGCTGTATCTCATCGCCCGCGTCATGCTGCTGCACAGCAAGCTTTTCACGGACGCCTCGTCGCGCAGCATCGGGGCGCTCAACAAGATCAACTTCAACACGCGCTTCGTCATGAAAACCCTCATGACCATCTGTCCCGGGACGGTGCTGCTGGTCTTCACCATCTCGCTGTGGATCATCGCGGCGTGGACCGTCAGAGCTTGCGAGAGGTGCTCGGATCTGTGTTGTTTTTCTTTTTTTTCTTTTTTATCCCCTCACGCTATGCTGCACCGCTCAGCATCAAACATAGATAAGGCACAAAAATAGATTGTCTCCATGCATCCAAGAACTCAATTAGCATCTACAAACAAAGTGCATTTGAATCTGAAGGGTCAAGTGATTTGTTCTTTAAAAGATGTGGAAACGTAGTGAGGCTACACAGTGTACGCGTGATTAGCATATCCGCCACATCCTTCTCAGGTATCGTGAGTACTCAAAATTGTCCATAAGTGTTGTCATGTTCAAGCATGGTGGGGAGAGGTGTGAGGATGTGAACCCAAACGCAGGCAAGCAGGGAGGCTGTTTGCACTCGAAAATAAATGTAATATGAAGATGACAAAAAAAATAACAAGGATGAAGACTGTATACAAAGTAACACATTCTCAGAAAGAAACTTATGACTAAAGACATGACCCAAAACTCAAGAAAACACAGGAAAATTACACACAAACACGAGAAAGTGACAGCAACATCAACACTAACAATGACACTAACTGCTACAATGAGCCGACAAGAACTGAAAGGAAACAGGAAACTAAATAAGCTCAAAACTGACAGACAAGGAACACCTGGGCATGACACAATAGGAGCAGGGAATTGATTGGCAGACACAAAGGAAGCAGGTTAATGAGGGCGGGTGGATGAAATCACACTGATGGGACAACTAAAACAAGGGGAACAAAGACATGAACTAAAAACATAAACAAAATACCAAGCAACCCAGAATGTGAAAAGGCAAATTCAAAACCCAACAAAGACCCAGAACATAATACCCCAATTTTAACCAAAACATAACAAAGCGCCACCCACAACAATGCAAGTGTAAATATGAGCTATGAGTGCTGTGCCTTCTGTGTCTGATCTATTAAACTTAGGAACTACATTTGTTGTGGCATCTCTAGATGCATTTTTTTTCAGCGACTCCAGAAAACAGTGTAACATAACGTGTTTTATTTTTTAGCTTGTCTGCAGTAAAGCTGTCTCACTAATGACTATGTGTTTTCATCTAAAAATAAATGAAATGGAGACATTCAACATTTTGGGAGTCACTTTAACACAATTTAGCAATAAATTGTTACATTTTCCAATTCTCTTTGTTTGAAAAAAATGTAAAAAAACATTTTAAACATTTTAAAGAGTAATGCTGTCATGTAATGTCCTAGTCTGAAAAAGAAAGCTGCTCAGCATGTCCGTTATTTATTGCAGGTACCACGACCACCAGGACACCAACAGCAACTTTCTTGGAGCCATGTGGTTGATCTCCATCACCTTTCTCACAATCGGATATGGAGACATGGTCCCAAATACGTACTGTGGGAAAGGAGTCTGCCTCCTGACTGGCATTATGGTGAGAACATAGTGCTGACTTAAACATTAAAGCAGGGGGGCCAAGTCCGGTCCTCGAAGGCCACAATCTAGCCATTTTTTTTCCCCCTCAACAGACACACGATATTTAAATGATCAGGTCATCAGCAAGGTTTGTAGAAGCCTGATAACAAACCTGATTTAAATCAGATGTCTTAGTTGAGGGGAAACATTGAAAACAGGTTGGATTGTGGCTCTCAAGGACCACCCTTGGCCTCCCCTGCAATAAAGAGACAGCTGGAAATTACATTGACCGGAAGTGAGAATCGAAGAAAGTATGAAATTGCTTTTCGCTCCTTTCCACACTTCAACAAGATTGTATGAAATGTTGTCCATCCATTCAGAACAACATTTGTGAGGTCGGAGCGAGGTACTGGCTCGCAATCTCTGTTCGAGTTCACTCCAAAGGTGTTGGTGATTTAAGTTCTTCCAAATCGAGCCCGTCCAAGCATGCTTTAATGGATCTTTCTTCGGGCACTGGGGAACAGAAAAGTGCCTTCCCCTAACTTCGCACACAAATGTTAGAACTCAGAATGTAAATTCAGCGGTCTGGCCCAAACTTTGATTGATTTAATCACCTATTATGCTTTGATCAATATAATGTATTTGATCTCATGCCATACATTGCATTTATAGTTGTTTACTTGTGGTATTTTATCACAAGGGAATTGAGAAAGAAACTTTCTACTCTGTCCAACAACTTTTTGGAATTTGAATACAGTGGCATAATGTGGGAAATGAGCCAATAGATTTTTTGCTCTCACTGCTATACATCTACTACTTCTGGATTACTGCATATACTGTACATCTACTACCACATATACTCCAACTATATTTACATGTACTACTTCTACGTCTACATCAGTCTACTGGTTCTACTAGTTTACAGCTGCAGTAAATGTACTCCATCTACTGTCTATCAATATATACTACTGTATACTACTAATGCATTATTTCTGCAACTGCTACTTAGTTCACCGCTACATCTGCTACTATATTTCCTTCAATTACCTCATCAAGTACTACAGCAACTATTACTACGAAATCTACTAGGCCCGCGACTTTTAGTATTACAGTACTTCTTTTACATCTCTTACATCCCTGTGCTGCCACTACAACATGTGCTGAATTCTACTACCCCTACCGCTTGAATCCCCAAAATGTTTCACCACCATGCTCAATCTTCACTCCAGCTACACTCCAGCTTTTCTCCACATACCTATTAAACTGTGTGAAACGGTCCCAAAAATGCCCAGGGGTGTACGCGGCGGTCATTACATTGTTAGTTATTGAATTAGAAATGAGTTGCATGTAAAGTAGCACTTTACTGCCTGTTTTCCAGGGTGCAGGCTGCACAGCCTTGGTGGTGGCTGTGGTGGCAAAGAAGTTGGAGTTAACCAAAGCTGAAAAGCATGTTCACAATTTTATGATGGACACTCAGCTCACCAAAAGAGTAAGTCGTCCCTCCGTGCCCGCGACTGTCGGCCCCATCGCTTGTATAGGATCACTATTAATCTTGTTCTGCTCGGCCCTTCAGGTGAAAAATACAGCTGCGAATGTTCTCAGGGAGACGTGGCTCATCTACAAGAACACCAAACTGGTGAGGAAGATGGACCATGCCAGAGTCAGGAAGCACCAGAGGAAATTTCTTCAAGCCATTCATCAGTAGGTGCCATGCTTCTTGCTCACACTTTTCACCTCAGTCGAACCTGAATCCTGAATTGTTTGACACCTGTAGCACACTAAATGAGCTCTTACATTGATTGAAAGTTTTTTCTCTTCCCCTCCTTGACTTCACTTTCATTTCACAGCTAAGGAGTTGATCTGGCTTTGCGTGGTCCCTGCTTTGCAGGAGGCATTAGAATATGCAAAGTCCATAAATGTATGTAAATCACTCTCGCCGCCACGTAATACTTAGAGGCTCTTGTAATCCATTTATATTAAGAGCAGCATTGGACTAGTCAGCATAAATGCAGTTAGAAAGCCTTTTTTTCTTGGAACCAGATATGTATGTGTGTATGTGTTGCTGTGGAAATGAAACATTATCATGACTCCGTTTGCTGTCAAGTATTGATTCATGCGTTACTGTCACTCTGGATGCGTGGGGTCCGGCGCCAGGCTGACCTGAGCATTTCGTTTTTATGCTTTTCCTAACGGGCTCATTCACACTCTTACCTGGCAGCTGCTCTTTCAGCGCGAGCCTCCGAGGACAGCCAAAGTGCGCTGTGACTCCACTAAAGTATTGATCGTAGCCTCACCTTGCTGGTGTTTTTTCTCCATTGACACACAGGCTTCTTTCAGCGGCAATCAGCTCAGTGCTTTGTTCAACTAAAGGTGACCGAATGTGCTCTTATTTAGTTTTAAAACCGTACTATGTGCTGCTGTTTGTACGTTTGGTCGCTCCCAGTAGTTTGATGTCTGTAAATGGGCCATTGTGTGTGACTTTCATTTGACGTACCTGTTTGTGTTTTCAAAGGGGAAGTCAAGTCAGAATTTTCTTTATCCATGCATCCCCACCAGTCTTGATACCAGAATTCTGAATAATATTGTTTTTGTGAGCTATCTCTTAAGGGGCAAAAATCACCTTTGGATTAAATATTGGATTGGTCCAATATTGGGTCGGTCCAATTTTTTTGACCGATAATTAGGTTATTTTAACGCAAGTGATTTTAGAGTGCAGAAAACAGGAGAACCCTGAGTTATTGCATTTGCATTATATTGCACATTCAATTTACAATACGATGCTTGTCACACATCGCAAAGTCTAAAAACATTTGAGTTAAAAATAACCAATATAAGTTAAAAAAAAAAAAAAAGGACCAACCCAATGTTTTGGTCATTTTGACCCGACTTTCTAGATACACAAAACAAACCTAAAAATTAGACATTTTGTCCAAGACAACCCGAAAAATTTGGATTTTTTTTTTTTTTTAAACAATCTAGAAATATGAACTCAAATCTTGGGTCGATCCTTTTTTTTTTTAACCTTTATTGGGTTATTGTTAACACAATTGCTTTTAGAGTTTGGGTTGCGTGACAAGCTGAGGGCTCTATGATGTCAGTCGACAACAAATGGCAAAATGGCCATGCCCAAAGACTGATAAAAATAGGTGACTATTGCTCCTTAATTTATATTTCACAAATACAATTTATCAGAATGCTCTGTTTAGACGAATGTGGGTGCAAAGAGCATATCAACACCATGTCACTTTTTGACTTGATTTCTCCTTTTAGGCTGGTTAATACACAAAATGCTGCTGCTGCAACCCACATCCAGTTAGCACTGTTTAGCAAGGCTTTTTTATGGTCACCTTGTTATTTTAAGCAATGATGTAATGATGACACACAGACCTCGCGCTCTCCTAATTGAGGGAGATCACTTGGCGTTAGCTAATTTGTAAAGCATGCAGATTAGGTAGGAAAGAGGCATGGCCTGATCTGTATGGTAGCATAGCACTCAGCATCCTGGAGATATTGCTTGTTACATACACTATCTGGTGTGTATGTGTTATCTCAGAGGGCGCCTCAAGTATTGGCTGAACTGAGTGTAATGCTTGTAACAAGATGAATGTAGGACAGGATATGGCCATCAGCGAGCAGATGAAAGTAGAGAGTTAGAAATGACTGTGCTGCCCTGGACAGTGCATTCGGATTGTATTCAGACATACTTCAATGGTAATCCTATTATATTCTATTAAGTTCATAATCATCCATCCACTGTAGAGATTTTCTGTCAACAGGTCACTGTTTTATTTGGATCGTGTTCTCAACACAGGGAAAAACACTCTCCTTCAGTCTGAATGAAGTTCTGACATTTTTTCCTCATAGCTTGCTGTCATTTGAAAGTCAGGTATCAATTTGGGGTAATTAATATGAAAAGATCATGTTTATGTTGAACAACTTTAATGGACATTTAAAAGACATGATTGTGTTTGTTACCTGGTCCTTCAGTCCAACTTCATCCACCTTTTATTATCGCCGCTATCAGTTATCAAAAATGGAGTAGGGCTTTCACAAACAGATCTTTTCAAAATCCACTATCTCGTTGATTATTACATTGAATAAATAAGTTAGCACTTCCCAAACCACCGCAAATGTGATTTTTTTTAAATAATCTAAAAAGGTTGAAAGTGAGTTGAAGTGAGAGAATATAACTATACTCATTTTTGATGATCTTCTATGCATATAAATTTTTAGACACCAACAAAATTTGCCAATGCTAACAGCAATTAGCAATAGCATGTCAGCAATTTAAGGTAATAAAATACAAACTCACATTTAGATCACACAAGCATAATCTTATATGTACATTATACATGTAATAGTGTCCTTAAAAATCACTGACAGACGATGCTTCAAAAATATTCATCAGGAAACATTTGAGTGGAGCTGCCTATGAGCTACTATGAGGTCAATAGCTTTGTGTTCTTCTTCTTTACGGACTGTGCATGTTTTGTGTTTGTTCGCCCCCTACTGGTTGAAATTCTAACAGCTACAACCGAGCCACCATAGACTTTTTGAAGTGACAGGTTATATTCAATAATAACTCATTCTTTGTGGTTTGGGGGAAGTTCTCTCCTTTATTTTGGGAGGCTCGATATGCCAATATCGATTTCGATGAAAGTCCAGGAACTGCTAAATCAGTGTTTTTAAGCACACAAAGCACATCTTCCTGTCACACACTCAGTGATGCACCAAGACAAGGAATGGAGCCGTGTATCAAGTTTTGCATACATGTTTTTTGTTCTCTGAAAAACTGCAGTGGCAGTTTACAATAATTGAACCTTTATTTTACTTGAACTTTATTTTTGTCACTCTGGTTTGTTGCCATCGCAACACTGCGTACATTTGCAAGAAAAGTCAGTGCAGAAAATGTTTGAGCGACCCAACTTGGTCGACTTTTTTCCCAGCCCACCATCAGGCTAACAAAACCCTGACTTATAGTCCCCACTTATAGACATATACTTTACTGCAATGTAAGCACATAGTGAACGCATTGTGAAATGCATTGTAGTTTTCTACAAGCGTACCTTTTTAGTTGTGTTTACTTATGTATGATGACAGTAAAAGGATTTAAAAAAATAAAATGTTCTCACCTTTGTAAATCTACGCCCAGGAGTTTAAACCAAATGTCACATTGTCACAAGCATTCAGCCACTTTTCCACTAGCTCAGCTCTACTGCAGGAAATTGCAATAACCATGCCGCATTGAACGCATCGGTCAGAATGAGACTCACTAACAAACAATAGACAAGGGGGAGCAGATTGTGTATTTACTTCTCGGCGTGTGTCTGTTGTTATGCAGAGCAGACTGAGAGAAGTATGAAAACGGACTGCTGCAGCAAAGTGGAGATGGTGGACTGTAATGCCGCAGTGACAGGATCAGCTAACGTTAGCATTTCTTTATAGTTTTTGTCATTTCTGAGTGTGTATCTTTTAATGTTACAAGGGCAATGACAAATCTCTAATCTATTGCCTGGCGTATGATGTGAATGCTGGAGTCAGAATCACATAAGATCCTGGGCTCTATTCATAGCGGAAATGTTGGCGTATAATGTTATTTGTGCAGGTGCAATCCTTGCTGCACCTGTTTTGTGATTTGGCAGGTCCATCCATCCATCCATTTTCTGTAGCCGCTTATTGTTATTCTCCGAGGTGGGCGTTCCTGCATAATGACCTGTGGCTCATACATTTGATAATTTGATGGCTGAAAGTCATTGAAATCACACAACCACTGGGATCACATCTAAATCAAGTAAGGCCTGCGGAGCACAGTTTGGGGGTGTGGCTTAGCATGTGGGTGGAGAAAAACATTTGACTCCGCCCGCTAAATGATTGACTCACATCCAAAAAAGTTTGACCATCTTCAATTTTTTTCTACACCGTTTCCTTGGGGACTTTTATGATGAGTCGTCTTGTGACCTCGCGCTTGTTGTTCTCTTTAACACTTTATTGAACATCGAAAATTAAACATCAACCGTCCCAACCCAAACGCCTAACTCAACCAACTCAGGTCTGCGCTCTCTGCTGGTGACATGTAGTACTGCACAATACCCAATCATTTTTATATAAACACAACAGTGGGAATGAAATCATCTGAATTATCGATGGTCAAACTGTTTGACTAAGGTTAGTTAGATCAATGCTACTCGTTTAATTCTGTAATCCAAACCCCCAGAAAATAGAAACAGTTCACATACACGCCCCACTCTTTGTTGCAGCTATAGGCTATACTTGTGTCATTTAATTGATAAGAACAGTTCCGCATAACACATCCTTGTGAAATCTAAAAATGATTAAAGTTGACTTTTAACATTAAAGAAAACATAAGAAATATAGATTACCCTACCAAAGAACATAACTTTTCATGTTATTTTTATAACTTTTTAGTTTGAAACAGAAAGGATTTCAAGTGCATCAATTTGCCTGAAATTAAACAGAAACTAAATGAGAGAACACTGCTACCTACTGTAATGGATGTGCAATTACACATTGTTATACTGCGGGGGTGGGAAAGCATCCTCCCTGCCGTTATTTTAGAAAGACTGCATTAGTAGTAAGCCTTGCCAAAGGTGCTTTGGCATCAAGGCACCTTTTTCAAGCAATCTTAGAGCAAATTTTTCTTGGTCAATGATTCTAAATTGATGGATGGGCTACCAGGTCAGTGATTCTAAACTTTTTTGGAATACTATCCTCATTGTGAAATATTTTTAACTATGCCACAGAGCATTTTCGGATGGATAGCAGGCTTCGGAGCGACATTAGTAGTGGTAACAAAACAAAGGCATACACTGTTTTGAAAAATAAGTCACTACAACACAATTTAGCAATGTTCCAGTTTGTTTGCTTTTAATTTGAAAACATATACAAATCTGTACTGTTCCTGCCATCTAATTAAAAAGCATTACCGGTAATATAGATTTCCTGTGAAATCTCAGATACCCCTTGAAGTGCCTTCCCATACAACCAGGAGTACCCCCATTTGAGAACCGCTGTTATAGGTCATCTAGCTTGAACAGGAAAGAAAAATTCCTGAACAAAACCCAGATTCTCCAGTGACTTCTCAAGTGAGAAAAAAGTGGATCAACATTGGTACTATGTTCAGGCTAAAACATTTGCAGAAATTGTCAAAATGTAAAAATAAAATGTGGTTTGAATCAGTATAAGAGCACTGACACACGTGTGACCCTAATCAAATAGTAAGTCGGAGCACCGGTGGAATTAAAAAAAAAAAAAATGCTGAAGGAGTTTGTAATACTTTGAGAATGCACTGTGTGACGTGTGGTGCGGCAATGTGAAACATCAATTCACATCGCTGTGAGATGTCTTCCCTTGTGGCAGTAAAGGATGCGAGGTGCAAACAGCTGTAAGGCCGTTAACGCTTTGTGGCGCCGTCTGTCTGTTTGGCCAAGCGTAAGTGTCCTGACGTCAGCAGCAAGGTTGTTTTCGTTGCTTCAATGTGTGTTTGCGTGTGCTTGCGTGCGTGTGTGGCGGCTTAGCGTAAGAGGGGGATTGGACGCAGTGAAGAGAGCGAGCGCAGCAGCAAACAAGTGAGACTGCGGAGAGATAACGGCGTGGTTGCCGAAGCAATAAGTCAAGACGGACGAGATGAGGTTTGCGCAGCAGCCAGACTCAAGAGAAAGCAATTATTTTGCCATCTGAATATATGTCTTTATGATGTTGCAATAATTCATTTGTCTACTTCATGTTTCCTTTTTTTCCTGTTTGTTGTCCACTCAATGCAATAGAGCTCGAAAGTAAGTGTTCGCCTCCCATTTAGACCCAGACCTGTCGTGTGCATGCTAACGAGAGCTTGTCCTCGAACCCGATAGTATGACTAAAAATGACACGCCCTCATTTGATAAGTGAAATTCATGCCACACTTTGGGGTTTTTTTATGACACATTTTGTGTCACAATCAAACCGCTTCTACGCAGACGCTCTTCAAGTGAATTTCAATTATCAGTGATGGAGGGTGATCTTTCCATTTCTGCATGGGTGTGATGACAATTTGATCTTTAATCAGAAAGCCACTGATTAAACTCCAATCAACTGTGCTTTCATGTACCAAAGGATGACGACTGGAGCTCCACAGCTAGCTAGAGCAGCATCTTTTCCACCATATCCCTTGTTTTTACTTGAACAGCTTTGTCAGTCGGATCAGGGCTCGGGGGTCATCTTTCGGTGTGTGGAACCATTGTTTGGCCTGCTCTTACATTTACTTTCTACATTTCCTCTGTTTCTCTCTCGGATGACTCAATCTCAAAGATGGTCGCGGCAGCTGTCATGCATTTATTTCCCTCTCTTGAATTTTGAGTTTGAAACCTTTTGAGCTTTTCAATAGTCGATTCAGAGCAAAGTAAGGATGTTTAACACCACTTTTTTTACTGATCTCTACCAATATCTAAATCTTGAGTAGTCACTGATATACCGATATACCGATATCACTAGCATTCTTGATACATAAGGTTTCCCCCAAAAAAAACAATCACAGAGTTAAAGAAAAGTATGTCAATTCCAACATGCAATTTTCACTAAAATGTATACAAAACATACTAAAGGTGAGACATTAAATTCATGTTCAAACGGGTCTATTTCCAGAAACATATAGATACATATACACAGTACAAGCCAAAGGTTTGGACATACCATCGAATGCATTTTTGTTATTTTCTTGACAATTTTCATTGTAGATTCTCACTGAAAGCATCAAAAGCACTGAAAGCACTTAAAGTGACACTGGGTAAGATTTAGATCGTTTTTCATTGAAAATGAATAAATTGAATTACTATAAATTTCAAAAACTTGCAAATAAATGTGTTTCAACGACCAACATTATGTTTTACGTGTACTGGTAGTTCTAGTTATCATGAAATTGTATTACATGGAGGATGGCACTCCTCCTGAGGTCGCCATGTCTGTTTTAGCCACGGACAGCAGGAGGTGCTGCATTTACCATAATGCCCCTGAAGCTCCCACAGCTGCATGTGAAAAATTACACATAGGCCTACTCCCTTTAACTAATAATGGTGAAATAACAGAAAAAAAGGTTTTCTATTCTAGTTTCTTCCAAATAGCCACCCTCTACTCTGATTACTGCTTTGCCCGCTCTCGGAATTCCCTCGATGATCTTCAAGAGGTGGTCATCTGAAATGGATTTCACTTTGTCTGTCTTCAGGGTTAATTAGTGGAATTTCTTGCTTTATCAATGTGGTTGCAACCATCAGTTGTGCAGATGTCATTACACTGCCAACATTATGGACAACTGTTAAAATGTATATTTTGGCAAGAACCAATCAGTTAAATAAAGAAAAATGAAGGAATGACCATCATTACTTTTTAAGATATGAAAATGTGTCCAAACTTTAGGAATGTTCTGTAAATCTGTGAATAGATCACAATAAAACACTTATTGTGGCACATAAATACTATATTTTTCCATAAATTCATAGTAAATTGGTTACAATTTTTGTGACTTTTTTTTAATAAAAATACATCCTCATAACACTTAACATCACGTTAAAGACCGTATTATTTGTAAATTTTGTCAAAGGGCAAAGGAAAAAGAATTGTATTAAAATGTCAAAGAAAGCTATTACAGCAGTCGAAATTAGTTTTTTTTTCATTGATAATTTGATATTAATTTCAAGATTTTACTCTGGTAAATAGCTGTTACGAGCTTTGTAGAAAATTAAATAGTTGTTGAAAAATGCGATTACTGTAATTGACGCACCATACGTCACACAATGTTATTTTTATTCGACCCTACGTACTATAATACCTCCTCGCTACACCAAAATGTTGCTCAAAATGGCAATTGGACGATCTCAGAGGTGTTCGACTTGAGAGGTTCCGTCGTATCTATTCCATTAGAGGCGCTCTCCCTTCCCATTCCCAAGGTTAACGTGGGAGTCAAGGCGAGAGCTACGTCAGTGAAATGACTCTGTGTCCTTTATCCGCAAGATATGCGAGGGGCAACCTGACCCGAGAGGAAGGTCAAGCCAAAGCCAGCGGCCCATCATTTGCACGGTCATGTGACAGATACTGTAAAACTGTCAGCTGAGATAGAAGAATGACTCTTGAGCGCAAACGTCCATGTCGTACCGCAAAATAACGACGATGGCTACAATAAAAGCATAAATAAATAAATAATAGCACTGCACTAACTGGGTGGGACACATCAAGAGGTTTCGCATTGCCATGCAGTCCTGATGGCAAGCAGATTTGGAGAAGCTGTTCCTATGCACAAGCACCGGTGACGGGTGATTGACCGAGGAGAGGGGACGCTTTGGGAATAAAAAGGCCGAACGAGGCAGACCCCGTGCCTGATGATCTCCGCACCGTTTTGTCCGCTATCGGCCAACTGCAGTCATAGTCATGTAACATTAAATTTATGTCGTTAGATATTTTATGCTACACGTTTGATGAATCGAGAGGATAGAAAGGTCACATTTTTGGAATTCAATATGGGGTGTTTTGAGGTCGGGGCATTGGTCCTTTGAAGGCTTTTTTAGCGCCCTCTGCTGGCCGTAAATGCCTATCTTGAATTTAACAAGACATCTACATTTAGTCCCTTTTGTTGTGCTGCCATTTACATAACCAAATTAGCCCATAAGTGCATCATATTAATCTTGTGGTTTGTATATGGAGGAGGGTTGTTTTTTCCTCCAACATGGTCAGAACTCAACAGCTGTTTTTAAGGTGACTGAGAGGACAGTGACGAATTAAACAGGTCAGGTGAATTATAAAGTGTGCTGTAGTTATCGTTCAGACCGGAGAAATATGTCTAGGAGAATTAATAGATTACATAAAAAAACGTGACAAAAAATACTTTTTTATCCCATAATTTAATTTAAAAAATGTCTTCAGATTGCAGTATAAAATTAAACATCAGATGCTGTTAGGTTCTCAGGGTTGTTAAGTATAGTAAGATATGAACAGTGACATAGTTTGAAACGTATTCCATCTATTTTTCACTAACAAGCTGAATTCAGGTATTTTTTAAATTGGGCAAATATTTTTACATCACACTTTCAATATCCTCATTTTGTTTTGGAAAAATCAGTACAAAGCAAACGACTTGCAAAAAGCCCCTCAGGCAACGCCCCCATTGCTCTTCCCATGACGTCTGGGAAGAAACCGGACAAAACTCGTCGGCTCAAAATTAATTTGCAAATGGGGATCGACCTGCCCAGTAATTGTATGTCGACCTACTCCTGCCCAATTCAATCCAATTCATTTTAAATACCACAACCATCAGCCACATTGGGGCACACTAATGAGAGAAATCAGGATGTGAGCAGTCGAACAATTCTGTCCTGAAGGTCTTGTGCTAATACACCGGATCTGTTTTCTTTGATTAGTCACCAAGATCTGCAAACAGTATGCATTTATTAAGCCTAATTGTTCACAGACCTTCATATGTTTGATTTCAACTTACAGTACTACCGTTGTCCCTGTTGGTCTGGAAAACAATTTTTAAAAAACATATATATATGTATATATATATGTATATGTATATGTATATATATATATATATATATATATATATATATATATATATATATATATATATATATATATATATATATATATATATATATATATTTTTTTTTTTTTTTTTTTTTTTTTTTTTTTTACATGATTTTGTCAATTGGGGAAGTGTTTCCTCATTGGTGCTTATGTTTACTATAAATAAAATCTATGATATTTTTCTATTCGTTTTTATATTTGCCACAAGTTGAATTGGACCAGTGTGGAATATTTATATGAATATGGGTGGCACTTGTTCATCCAGCAGCTATTTTAATGCCCACCTTCTGCCTGAAGTGACGCTGTCTAGAATCAGGCAGTTTTCTCGCAAATTCGGGGTGGCCCAGAATTTGTGGACTTTCACTTCACAACTGTGCATTTTCAAAAGTTAGTAGCTGGAATTACTTGGCTTCCTAATGTGTTTGACACCATTTCATTTTAAGCTTTTTTGAGACGCTTTAAAAATATAATTACACTTGCATTTTCTTAAGATAAAAAATGTTGAATATGTAATAAGCCTCATAATTACCAGCACTTTATTCATAATCTAAATTAAATTGTCATATGCAGCTATTGGCCAAATACAGAAGAAAATACAGATGAAATATCAGTACTATTTTTCTTTATTTAAATCAAATGGTGAACTTCGCTTGGCAATTTTTTTTTAGATGCTTTGCTTAATGAGGTCATCTCAAAACATCACACACTGTACAACTGATTTTTTTGCAACGGAAGAATCATAAATGCAAAATAATTACTTTTTCAGGATCAATTAAAAAAACCTTTTTGTTAAAATGGCTCAAGCATGATTTTGTTTAGTAGGATGTCCAATCTTTCTGTATTCAGAAAATCTCAAAAGGTAACTGTTAGGGACGTTTTATCAAAAAAAAGTCACCATTAAAAGAACCATTTAAAAATAATTTTATAATCTCCATTGTCAAGTGGCACTCGGATCTATGCCCCATTACAGTGCACTAATGCTGCGATTTGAGTCCACTTCATTGCCGTGGTCTTATTTGCAATAATAAGTGATAATCCATATTTAGTGCCGCGTCCACCTCCCTTTTTTTTTTTTTAGGCTCCTTCCCACTTGCATGCAGCTCTGACCAAACAGAGTGATCCCTGCAAGCCTCCCTTGCATTCTCTTCTACACACACCTCCTTGTGCATGTCCCGGGACCGCGCTGCGTGTGTATGCCCCTGTGTGTGCACAAAGTTAACCCCACCCCACTATTGACGGCAGCATTCATTTACTGGCCTCTGGATGGTCTTGTGTTCAGATTGAGAAGTGTTAAAATGGAGCAACGCAAGCTGAATGACCAAGCAAACTCTCTAGTGGATCTTGCCAAGGTAAGATATGTGGTATATAATGGTTCTCTGCTGCAATGCACATAAAGAAAGTCTGATAGCGCTTTTCTCTCGATGTACAAGCTGTTGTTGTTGTGACGCATGCTGCTTCATTCCTCAATCAAAAGTCTACAGGTGTCAAATGAACAGACAGGCCTTTCACATGTTGTCTTTTCTTCCACACTGTGCATTTTCACAATACAGCCCCCCTGTGCGAGAGTGTGTGTATGTGGGTACTTTGTGGATATTCTGTAAAGAAAGAAAAAGTTTATCTCCAGATGCGCTAAACAGAACCTTTAAGGCAAAGACTGGGCAGCGGGCCAACCTGACACAGCAGAACCAGTAACCTGGGAAAAAAGGCATTCTGGGGTCTGATGATTCACACACACACACACACACACACACACACATAGAGAAAGCGAGGGCGTGTTTAACATTCAAAAGAATACTGCAGTCAAACTGGACCGGGTCCAATGTGTCATGAAGTCTAATATTTGGCAATGAGTCATACTATAAAAACAGCTGCAAGATGGCTTTTATACATGCAGCAGTTGGTTCTTGCCCCCTTTTTTGTAGCGCCACAAAAGAGAAGTGTCCAGTAGATGCTAACTGCTCTTCGTGGAGCTGCGGTACCATTGCGTCTCACATTATGAGCTACACCTTATTTTATTAGATTGACCAGATTTTCAAAAATAAAAACTGGGATACTGGGAAAAATGAAATATGCAATTAATTCTCATCAGGAACAATTTATACCAAATGTCAATCTTGTGACCTGTGGTTATGCTATTGCTTTAGCCAATACTAATAGCTATCTTGGATGACAGCTCAACCGTGACCCTATCTTAATGCACCAGTGTAGTAAAATTTGTGTCCCCTGTCAATGCACCTTGGGTGGACTCGCAGCTCTTCTTATTTTCAATTTGTCAAGCAAATCCAAAAATCTTGTCCCATATCCCCTGCAATGTCCAAAATCCGTCGGGATTCGGGACAAGAGGCTCAGTGTGGGTTAAACAAGAACATCTGGTCACCCCATCTTAGATAGCACTTGTTTTTTTGTTTTTTGTTTTTTCAAGAAAATTTAAGACTGATTCCTTGGGTTTTTAGAGGGTGGTTTCCAAACCTTTGCCGAGGGTTAAATTAGGAGGGAAGCGCAATCTAACGAGCAAAAATGTCATTAAAAGGAGAAGTCATGTCGATCAATGTTTACAATACATTCTTTCCACCACCACTACGCTTTTCTACTTAAGTTACTCTAAGAGCTTTACACGGACTACTCATTTGCCCACTGATGACGCAGCGTTAGAAGCAACTGGGGTCAGGGGGTCAAACCCACCGGAAGATAACCATTCTACCAATGAGCCATGCCGCCCCAACACAGTATTTGATATAATATGCCCTTTGTAGAACATGAATCGAGCTGTAAAAACATATCCTTCTCGCAGTGGCTATTTTGCCATATTCTGTCGTTTGAAAATGATATCACAGTTGCTCAAGTCTTTATGCTGCATTCAAGGATCGTCGAAACTCAAACTTTTCTGACTTCTAACTAGGAAAACACCTCCTTGCACTGAGAGGTCTAAGTTGCAAAGTTGTAAAAACAGAACACCAACTTGGCCAACCATTTTGAAGATGACGTTACTTGACAATGGGTAATCCTTCGGAGACACACACAGTGAATGGCAAAACAAAATTTACAGGATTATAAACATATGTTTATGTGATTTTATTTATTACAACATTAAACCAGCACCAAGTTCATCAGTGAAATGTAGGAAATGCAATGAAGTTAAAATATAAATTTAAAAAAATCATGTGATTGAGGTTTGCTGAAGGTCAAACTGTTATGATGGACCACAATAACAAACAATTGATCGGAATCCGCCATCTTTGTTGTTTACATTTGTATAAAATACTTTTTGACGAGAACTGGCACATTCCGACTTTCCAGCTTCCACGAATGCAGCATAAGTAACGACCAGCCTGTTTGCGAAATGTGGTCCTGTGACGTTCGCTAGCTTAGCCGTGAGTGAGTGCCATTTCATTTTCAGTCGACAGTAAGTGGCAAATTGGCCACCTCCTGGGATGGACAAAAATGAATGGATTTTGCAATTTAATTCCAAATCCACTAAAGTATCATTAAATCAGAATATTATGTTTGGTTTAATGCGACCTCATAGAACGTGTTATTGTAAATGAATGTTTTACTTGACTACCCCTGTAATTATCATTAAACGTTGGTGGCGCAAGTAGATGAACAAACATTCAGTATTTGTAGGAATAAATAATCATTGAGTGTAACTAGATAATTTTCCATGGCACAGCAACTTTGGAATGACTCCTCGCATTAGAGTCTCTCACATAATGCACAGGGGGCGTTTAATTTACTCATTTGAAGGTCACGGGTGAGCTGTTGCAAGCAGATCTCTGTCACTATAGTTCGCATTTTACAATAAGAATGCCTTTTCTTCCTTTTCATTTTACTGGACCCTCCTCAGTTGTGTTTATTCCACATGGAATAAACTCACTCTAAAGTGTTTCTTTCCAGCTCCTTGCTAACATTCTTTATCCCCCTCCAGCGAGATGCTTGCTCTTCTTGTGAGGGGTTGTGCGCTTGCTCTTTGTGTTTTTTTGACATTTAGCATCTTTTTGCTCCATACGGCCGCACTCCAGTAGTTTTTCTTTAAATGTCAGCTTTACAGATGCCATCTTAGCTCTGCAGGCATATTGAGCTGACGACATTTCCTGTGACACATGATGTTATCGGTCAGAGAATAACTTACAGAAAAGGTGTGTGTGTGTGTGTGTGTGTGTGTGTGTGTGTGTGTGTGTGTGTGTGTGTGTGTGTGTGTGTGTGTGTGTGTGTGTGTGTGTGTGTGGTGGGGGGTACACTCTCACTTTTCAGTTCAAGGGCCCGTGACAGTGTTTTCAAAAGGTGATTTATTTTTTGGATCTCCCCCAGCCCCAGAACAATTTTTTTATGCTAAGTTGTGTGAACAGGTGCACTAGATGAGCGCAAAGTATACAGTGAAAGTCAGCAGCACCTTTTTTGTCAAGCCAAGGTCACATGGGCTAATGTGCCCAAACATGAGTACCAGCTCAGATAACACTAGCCCCTGTGGCCCTTGTCTCCTCCGGCAAATATGCTGCTGCCTGCTTCTGGAGGGTACGGTTGTAAAGATAAGTCATGTGCTCCTGTTATTGAATGTGTCTCCTACCATACTGGACATGGTGTTCTGCTTTTAACCTTTACGCCTCTTTGGATACATACACCCTGTTACTTCTAACTGCTTTGGGGGTTAATGCTAAATTTACTTGGAATTGCTGATCAGCTATTAGCCTTTTTGTAACAAGGTTCTTTTTAATGAGTGACGAAAACTTGACATTGACTCTTTAAATGTATTTCACATTGTATTCAATAGGAATGGTAATCTTTGTCTCGCAAGTCCATTGTTATTATTGGGTCTGATTCAATTCAAAGAGTTTGAATTAAAAAAGATTTAAGTGACAATTTCTGTTTCAATCTATAGATGTGCAAATAATCCAAATGTTTAACTCTGGTCTGCTTTGCAGGACTAAATACAAGTGGAGACAATAAAGTGATTTGTTTTTTTTTTGTTTTGTTTTTTAAATGCCATTTTTACGGCCATCGATTTGATGTTCATGTGTTATTTGGTGTGTTTATTTTGTGTTTATTTTGACGTTGGTCTTTACAGCAGAGAGTGTGGAAGCAGATTTTTTTTGTTTTGTTTTAAATCGATTTTGGAACGTTTTATATCGATTCAGTCGTAGTAAATAAGAACCTTCATTCTATTTTTTGGCACATGTCTAATAATCATGACATATTTAGTTTAGGTATGCATTATGATGTACTTTCTAATCATGTTGCTTTTTTCTGATTTGAATTTTTATATTATTGACATCATTGGCAGTCCGTGCATTTCACACTTAAGCCTTTATAGTTATGTCCAACATACACTGCATAATACCATCATTTATGATACCACAGATGGAGAAATCATATAGAGAAGCACACATATGCATTACTGGGCGTTGCATCACCTTAATCGTGTACTACACAGGCTATACCAGCTTGTTTTCAAACACGAGAGGGACAAGGTTCTTCACATTGACGTTTACTGTGGTCGCACTTCTCTCCAACTGAAGCATAGGACACAGGAACTGTCACAGCCAAACGGCTAAGATTGCTTGACGTAGCGTTGCATCCCATGCTAGGTAAACAAATCACATTGCGTACATGTCGCATTCAATGTGAGGCTTTCTCTATGGCCTTACTGTCGCCACCTTGCGATCTGATTGGCTATTGCAACTGTCTATTAACTTTATGTGCCTGTTCACTCACAGTGTATTGGCGCCCGCAACTGTTGATTGTGAAGGCCTTGGGCAGATTTCATACAGCTCGGCGACACAAATTAGCTGAATTCTGATTGGATTAAAAACTCTAATGTAAAACTACGACACTGGAAGGAGCATGATCAAATGGATATAAAATGACACGAAGAGAAGAGAATATGGAGAATAATTGCCTTGAAGGCCTTGCTAGCTCTGACAGCCGACCACTGATTGACATTACAACAATGGCTTCTTGTTTGATAAAATGTCTAAGGCCTAAGGCTCGGTTCACCCTGCAGGACAAAATCCTCAAAGCCAAATATTTTGCGAAATCCGATTTTTTCATGAGGGCATTCACATTTCAAATAAATGCAACCTGTATGTGACCTGTGTGTGAACACCAAGTGGCCCAAACTGTAGAGGACACTGTGACTTGTTGAAGGAAAAACCACAATGGATGGTCGAATGGCTGTCATACCAGAGCCACCATATTTTCAACCTGTTACGTTTAAGGTAAAAAGAAGGAGGAATGGTGTGAAATTTGACCTTGGCATTTTGTGCCGTGACAGCAACGTCTCCGTCACATGTTTGCAGCGAGCGAGATGAGACACACACATACAAAAAATACACTTTCTTCTCCATCCCTCAGAATGTTTTCAAACCTCTTCACCTAGTCCGCTATTGTTGTTTTTTGTTTCTTTCCAACCTGCTTCCACCTTTTTGAGCGCAGAATTGCGACCTGTTTGTTATGTTTGTGTGAGTCGGATGAATACGACCTGGCCGTTCAGAATGACGTCGCATGTCAAAAGATCGAACACATTTACCCAAGTATCCTGGGTCACATTTGAAAAAATTCAAATCTGTTTTGTTCACACTGCCATCAAAAGATCAGATACAAGTCAGATGGGGGCATAAAAATCAGAATTGAGTCATTTCAGGGTGCAATGTGAAACTAGCCTAAATATCATTTTTCTTTTCTTCATTTTCAGGGATCCATATTCAGCCAGCAGCATTTAAGTTTCATTACTCAAGCAGAATGTTAGTGAGAAATGGTAAAAGCGGCGTGTGAAGCTAATGCTGCCTTTCCTCTGCCTTGTCCCAGACTCAGAACATCATGTATGACATGGTGTCAGACTTGAACGAGCGGGGAGAGGACATGGAGAAGAGGATCGCCTTGCTGGAGGCTAAGCTTGAAACTCTGCTGAGCAACCTGCAGGCTTTGCCAGCGCTCATCAGTCAGGTGATCAGCCAGCAGCACAGAGACTTCCTGGAGGTGCAGCTACAGCCTTACGACAAACACAGCCCCGAACGTTCGCAGTCGGCATCGCGGCGGCGGTCGTCGTCCACGGCGCCGCCCACCTCCTCGGAGAGCAGCTAGGATCCGAAGGGAAGGCCTCCATTGAAGACTTTTGCCATCATATGGCCAAATTGCATTTATCTTAAAGCCTTATGGCTTCAATAAGTATTATCCAAATTCTGATGACAGAATCCAATGATAGTGGATAACTACATGCAGTTGATTTTTTTTTTTTTTTTTGCTTTCTATTACCTCAATGTTGGCATGACGCTTGCCTCAGTAAAGATCTGTCATCGGGTGGGAAACTACTGCACTAAAATAGTGCTTCTCACTGGAAGATGGCAGTGATATTAAGGGGATAGTTTTGAACTGGATGGGGACTGGAGTGACAGCAGAAGGCAAATACAAGCAAGTGTAATCTTTTTAGGTTAGAAACAGCATCAACATCAGTGCCCTGTAGACCAACGGTGTGTAGAGGGGAAGTCATGCCTTCTATGTATCCCACCCTCCCCCAGGCTTTTTTAAGGCCTTGTACAGTGAACCCCTGCATATTTACGGATTGGTGTGAAGAGGGTGCATTGCTGCCATCTTGTGGCGTTTGGAGGCAAAGCGTTTTGTCTGGTCTTCGATCCCTCAAGCGAGGGTTCACTGTACTGAACAATATTATGAGAAAGGGAGACCTTTTGAGCTTAAATTAAACATATAATAGAATTAGAAAAAAAAACATTATTTGACTTTAATATAAATCAACCATTTTTTTTGTTTAATTTCTCTAAATGATACTTGCCCCAGTCACAATATTCAATAACTACTAATGGCGCTTTTTATCTCAGCTCTAAGAAATTATTTTTTAATTGTTGAATTCAGGTTCAAAAGTGATTTTTTACTATTTCCAATGGGTGTATTCATCTGGAACTGGCCATACAGTTGATCAACTTGTCATTAAAATAATCTGTCAACACTGTTGGGGTTTTAAAAATACAGTATTCAGTCCTGTCATATGGGCTGTGCGTTTTCCTTAAGATAATTCCACGATTTTCAATGAATGTAGTGTATCTAGTAGGGATGGGATGAGACACAAATCCCATGAGACAAGTTGCCTCATGAGATTGCGCCCACTAAACGAGATGAGATTTTTAGCAAAATTTGCAATACAAAGTTAATGCCTTATAATTACATTTTCCTGTTTTCAAAAAATGTGCTTATTACACTGCTTTTTTGAGTACACTACAAGAAAATTAACAATTCACAGTGCAAAAGTCAACATAATAGATCTTAGGCTGATTATCCTTTTTCTTTTTGTTTTGTTTTTTTCCGCTGGTCGGTTAGCCATCTGAGCGCCTCCTCGTCATTGTTTATTGAAATCATTTTTTCTTTGCTGAAAATTTTAATCATCGCACCCTTCGTTGCTGCATCCTGATTTTCTTATCTCTGGCTACAGATAATGGGTTTATTGATATTCGGTCTATTATTTTTGGTTTTGTTTATTTTAATTTGTGAATAAACAAATATAAACAGAAGACCAAATAACACATAAGTTTGATCTTTTTTTTTAGCATTATTTTAGCAAAGTATAAACTGAGTTTTGAGGCAACTCCCTCCCCATAAATTTGATTCCTTGAGACAAAATGTTTTCAGAACCAGAGAACACACATTTGAGTCACCGTGATGTGTTCAAAGTGAGCAGTAGGAATGGTACCGAGGGTTGTCAGCATCAAAGCGGACAGTCATTAACGTACGTCAAGCAATGTTTAAAAAGGATTCTGACTGCTAGCTAGTGGCTAATTTAAGTGAGAAGCTGCACAAAAGGCAACAAGCGTCAAACAATAAAACAACAGTGTAATTACGTTTTTTTAATTTGTTTTTGATGGAATGCGATTTCAGAACTATGTTGTGTTGTTAATGGATGGTTAATATTGTTAATTGCATGGGTCAGCGACTCACGATTCACTTCTGGAGCAACCGTTTGCGCAGTCAAAAGAGTCAGGTCAGCCGTTGTCGCAACATGCTTTCGGAAAAATCTAACTTCAAAATAAAAGCGAACCGGGCAATGTGTCCAAGAATTATTTGGTATGGTGAGGTTTATCTTGAAGTTAGGTGGCCCTCTCACCACGTTTGGCACAGTCGTTTACTATCACGCAGAGTGGTAACAAGCGGTGCAGCGCATTAACAATCTTGTATTGTGCGGGTACGCAAAATCTCATGGGGTTCTAATCTCGCGAGATCTCTTCTTACGAGATCTCGTCCTATCCCTAGTATCTAATGTACGTATATAGCCATCTGTACTCACTATATAACTTACAGTAGGTATTCAGTATATTAATGGAGTAGTGAAAAATGACCCAATACTCAATACAATACACTACATACATGCACACAAATACTGTGATCTTATTTTATGGACATACTGTAACAAGGAGCCCCAATTCCAATAGTAGAATAACCAACTTAAAATACCACACTGGCTTTTTTGTCAAGTTTTATTGTTATTGTGATCATGTTAGGATGAGGTCCTATATCTCATAAAACGGCAGTCAGTAACAATTTTAATTTGTCTGACACCATAAATACAGAATGAAGAACATGTGTGTGGTTATAAGCAAATATGCAAAAACTGCCATGATGGCTGACGCAGTGTGACAACAGAGTCCTGAGCCATGTTGCAGATGGATAAACCCTATTACGTTTTTTGTATTATCAAATTATTTCCGTTGATACCCACAGATAATTTTGTGCGATTGACACATTAGTGATACCCATATTTGCATATTAGCATGTTCCCACATAATTATATTAAGATATATCACCAAAAGTAAAAGGTAGTCGGTTGCTGTTCTAGAGCTACTCACTGGCATGACTCATGAGGTCAAAAAACTAATCTGGATGCATACGAATATTTTGGACGACGCGAGGCACAATTGTGAAAAAGAAGTCGGAATATCTCTTTTGAACATGTAAAGCAGGGTACAAGCATACTGACAATTGGAGCAAACTGCAGCGATTCTTCACTGTTGTGGTCAATGTAAGCAAAGGCCCGATTATCAGAAAGGAATATCATGTATTGTGTTAAGAGGGATTTTTTTTTTTTTTATATATGCTGGAGAACGATATGAAGATCCAGACTTCTTGATAGTGATGTGAAACGGAAAGATAGTTTGAGCTTGTGGTTGCTTCGAGCGCAAGCTCACTTACAGTTGGATATCATTCCGTCTCTCATCGGATTCACATAGTCCGTAGTCTTGGGCATGTTCATTGTGTGTGGCAGAATGGGGGTAATTACTAAGGGTGGCTAAAAACCTGCACAAAAAAGTCAGAAAAAAACACCACAAAAGAAACACCGCATGTAACGGCATTCACGTGTGAATGGGGAGTTTGCGCCGTTTTGTGGATAAAATGAAGCAGGAAGTACAGATCATAGACCATTTTGCAGGATGAACAAAAAGCAAGAAGGACGTGTAAAATAATTATGACATCCAATCTTTGACTAAAAACAAAGCAATAATGAGAAACAAAGCCAAAACCATTGTAATAAAGTTATAATGACTTTTTTTAAATTTCTGAATGCAAGAGTTTGTATTGTTACTGTGGTACCTTAATTTGAGTTTTTGTTGATTTGCTTTTGTTGTATTTTCATTATAAAGAAAATGTGGGTGCCAAAGTGCTGGTCCCCACGCAGGGTGTCACTCTAATTTGGACCACCACTGCACACACACAAATGTTTTAAGATAAATTTTAAAAACAGTTTTAACATACGTGATTGTTGACCATACATTTTTTTTTTCAAGTATCTGCGGAGCAAAAAGATGAAACAAGATAATTGTTCATACAATTGGGCCTTGGCAGACTGATCAAAAGAGAGGAAAAATGCATAAAGTTGGTTCAATTATCACTATGCATGTACGACATATTAGTAAAAGTCCTCCAGCCAAAGTGAGAGCAGAAATGTGTGAAAGTGCACTTTTATTATTCAGCGCACTTAAATAATGATGTTTGGTGACGTATTGTGATGAAAGAAGATTTTGGGTTATGGGAAAGATTGATGACCGGTGGCAAATCCCCCCCGTTTGTGGTACACAAGCTCAAGTTACATATCTATACAGTACAGATGTCACAAACTCAGTAATAATGAACCTTGTCTTGTCTTGCTGTGTTTCACTTCCTCTTCCTTCCTTCGTGTGCTCCTCGTGCTCAGCTGAACAACAACTGATGCTGAACAACTCGCTGAATACCGTATCTACCTTATAGAAAAGTACTATTTTTGTATATTTTGATGAGGACAAGCACACCTCCTAGTGTAATAATGAACAGCTACAGGGATCTGGGCACAAACAGATTCAGCATACCAAGCATGTGGTGTTAGACTCATCAGAATGGAGTACATACATACAGTATATATTGAGTATGAAATAAAATCTCTGAGGTTCTTTACAGAATGTCGCGAAGGACCTGTTGTTTGTTTTCAATTGTCATTATTTAAATTGCATTTATTTTTCCAGGAAATGATTACACTGAGGTGTATGCCAGAAGAGAAATGATAAATGTGGCTGACAATTGATTTGTGATGTGTCTGATTTCAATTCATGCAGCACCCATTCACTCTACTGTATACAGTAATTGCCACAATAATGGAAATAACTGAACCCAGACATCTGGTGGACATATTTACATTACGTTTGACAGCGACATGATAGCTGTAGATAGTTTATAATAAGTTAGATATAACAATCAAGCTTTATTGAAGGTGCTGTGAGTTCAGCTTCCAAAGAGTGCAAATGTGGATGTGAATGGTTATCTTTTCAATGCGCCCCTAATTGAGTGGCAATCAGTCCAGTGTGTAGTTTCACTGAAGTCATCAAAATTGGACTCCAGCTTCTTGAGTCTCAACAGGATGAATGTACAGAAAAATTATGGATAGGTGATTTAGTTAGGCAGCATGGTGGAGGAGTGTTCAGCACGTCCGCCTCACAGTTCAGAGTCCCGAGTTCAATTCCAGCTCGCTCGATTGTTGTTCTCCAGGCACTCCGGCTTCCTCCCACATTCCAAAAAACATGCATGGGAAGTGTATTAGACCCCTCACACACACGTCTACTGTCCAGAGACAGTTGGGATAGGCACCAGCAAGCCAGCGACCCTAGTGAGAATAAGCGGCCACAGAAAATAGATGATGGAAGGGGAATTGTTTTTAATTCATTGGAAAGCTTTATATTGTTCCAAAGGCCTTTCCGGTAATGACCCTAAGGTACCCTCTATTATTTCAGTAAAACACCCAAGAAAGTAAAGCAGTCTTACTCTATTACGTCAATAAGTTGGTGAATACAAGCCCCTACAAATAAATAAGACCAAATAAAGATAATACAATTATATGAAGCATAAAACAAATTTTCTGTCACTGACGAAATAAGCATACTGATTTCGTATTAACCCTTTAATTTCATATCATTATTTAATAACGTTTTAATGATTGGTTACAGAAAGAAAAAAAAAGCATATTGGCTAAATGTTGCTTGGTGCGATTTTTTTTTTAGTTTTTCGCTTAAAAGGGTTAAATGAAAAGTAGTTGCTCCTGTGAGTCACACAAGGGGTTAAACGTTTCCTTTGACGTTGGCTCTCGCGAGATTAAGCGCCAGGAAGTGCACGTTAACTCGTCTGCGTGGTAGCAGTGTGCTAGCAGGGTCTCTCTTATTTTTTTATTTTTAACTAATCAAGTCTGTTTTTCATTTTCTATACGCTTATCAGTAAGACAGGACTCTGACACAAATATCCTCCATCATGAGTATACTTGCCAAAATAGCGGAGATCGAAAATGAGGTAAGTACAGAAGAAAACGTGGCGCTACCGAAATGAATCAAGTCCCGTTGTAGCTAACTCCCTGCTTTGGGGGCTAGCAGAAATTAGCCGCGATTACACAGCTGGGCCTTATGTTCACTTTCATTTCGGTGCTTTAACGACAGTGTTTGTTTGTGGCCTGTTAACACCAATATTACGTTGTTTCGTTGTCGTGTTGTTTAACAGATTATCTTGGGGTTGTAGCTGTTTCGTTCGCTTATAGACGTCATCTTGTGATATTTACATTTTACAGCTCAGAACTAACACACACACGCATATATATATATATATATATATATATATATATATATATATATATATATATATATATATATATCAAATATGTGTTTGTTGCCATTTATTATAGTAATGTAATAATATAAATATTCTAATAATATAATGAAACAGATGTTTTCTACTTTGAATGAAGTTTTTTTTTTCTTTTTAATCATTACAGCGTTAAACCAATTAAATAGACAACTCTTCGTTTGGGCTGTGTAGAGATGTATTTTTGGAAAGCCCAATACTCTCACCATTACTGTAATATGACAAGCATATTGTCAGAAAAATTCCAGGACTGGTAAGAAGCACATTTTCTTGTTCAATGTGGGAAAGACAAACAGAATATTAGCATTCAATTTAATCTAAATGGACATCAGTGTTTAAATACATCACCATAATGAATGAAATGAAAATACCACCCTGTAACATATATGCGGTTCTGAAACATCAGTATTTTTATTTTATATACCATAACTTTAACAAATATGGGTCATGTCGGTGGTTTTCCGGAACGGTATCATTGTGTAATCAATCCACTGTTGTCAGACCTCACAGGTGCTTGCGCCTCCTCTCCTGCTGTGCTTTGTTGTAGATGGCCAGGACGCAAAGGAACAAGGCCACGGCTCACCACTTGGGTCTGCTCAAAGCACGTCTGGCCAAGCTAAGGCGGGAGCTCATCACGCCAAAGGGAGGCAGCGGTGGCGGCACGGGAGAAGGTAACCAGTCTGGACTTGATGTGTGTGTTTTCGTTTTTGTCTTATTATTATTATTACAGAACAAAAAGTGGAGCCGCAATTTAATCTTTGATTGGTGTTTTATTTAAATTGTGACCACTGCTTTATTTCTTGATGAAAAATGGTCCTCAACCAAAACAATCCTGATTTAAAGTTTTTTTTTTTTTTTTTTTCATTGACATCTCATTTAGGCCTGAAACGAGTTAGGCCCGAACTATTTCAGGGCTCGACTGTGTGTCTGAATCACCCCCAAGTTCTCAAGCATGCTTTAGAGAAAAATTCATTCAGTTGCACTGTGCAAGTACATGTTTTCATTAGTGCATACATGGATGTGACAACAGCTTTGTTATATATTTACTCTAATATGATGCATGCCGCAAAAAAAGACCTAACAGGGAAGATGCAACAGCATCATTTCACACTATACATGGCATTGAGAAGGCCAACTTCAAAATAAACACAGCAAACAATGCATGGATGACAATGCAGTAGTCCTAGGAGACTTTTATTTTGAAGTTGGCCCTTGTTATGGTTGTGGATTGGCTTTAGTCCTTCGTTTGTCTTGCCATCACATCATTTCTCTATTAACATCAACACATACAAAGTTGTTGATTAGGGATGCTAAGAAACTGCTGGTCACACTGTCATTGTTTGGTTTGGCAAGGTACAGTAAGTCTCTAGCGATAGCGCCACCTGCTCACGTCATGGACATAATGCATTCAAATGCAGTTGGACATTTCAAACTCAGACAGAAAAAGTGCAGTGATGCACTCAACGTTAATAATTGCAAACCTTTAAACAATTTCTATCAGTCGGTAAAAGCGAACATTTATCAAGAATGATGGGGGTTAAATTACTTTCATAATTTACATATTTACAATGTATGGTTCATCTCGTCACTTGTGTCCACAATACTTTTTTTGTTTTCTGCTTTTACCTTCAGGGTTTGCCGCAGCGAATCAATTGCGTCCATCGCAGCCTTTAAAACTTAATATTAACTATACCTAATTAAATGACTAGGCTACTGTATTCCATTCTAGTGTCTCCTATGATAATGAATAAAACTATAGACTAAACCTGCCTTTGGTGTATTATAATTCTTAGAACATATACCTGAAAAAAATAGACCACATTTAATTCAGTCCCCTTTAAACAGGTGATAAAACACTGAAAAGAAGAATATTCAGAGACATGGTATGCAGTTTTATTTTCATCAGTCATCTGAGCCTAATTGAGTTGCTACATATCCCTTTCAATGTGCGCATGTACTCCTGGTTGGGGAAACACTGCACTGGGGGACTTAATCACGCCGGCCCCTCAGCAAAAATCATGTTTGCATAAAGGCGACGACTTTTCTCAATATCTTCTTTTATAGTTGTACAAAGTCATAGAGCTCTTTTGCCAGTGGCTGCTTGTTGCAGGCGGGTCTTTTTAAAGTAAAATGTTTTGAAAATCTCATTTCTTGTCTCACTGTTAATCTTTGTCATATGAAAGAAATTACAGTATGCAAATTGAGGCTACTGTACATCAGCAAATATAGTAATGCTGTACCTGCTCGAGAGAATTGTGTTATTTACAGTTTTTTGCTGCTTTTACTATATTACAGAATCTTGATGATATGAATTAAAAATGTGTCCAATTCACTGTTGTTTTAATACTTTGATTATTCATTCCCATTTTCAGGTTTTGATGTAGCAAAAACCGGCGACGCCCGTGTTGGCTTTGTGGGCTTTCCCTCGGTGGGGAAGTCGACATTGCTGAGCAACCTGGCGGGAGTCTACTCCGAGGTTGCCGCCTACGAGTTCACCACGCTCACAACGGTACCCGGAGTCATTCGGTACAAAGGAGCAAAAATCCAGGTACGTGAAAACATACAGATGAAAGTGATTACCAGCTACAGACAATTTTCAGTGTGTGATTTGATTTGGACTTTGTCGCCCTTTTGCACGAAAGCTTCTGGACCTACCTGGAATCATTGAAGGGGCCAAAGATGGTAAAGGCAGAGGAAGACAAGTTATTGCAGGTGACACCAAAAACATACTTCTTTGCACATGAGCCAATTTTTCTCATCAACAAGACTGCAAAATTTGCCTGCTGCTGCAAAAAAAGGCATATTTAGTTACTGTTGCGTTTACTATATTTCAGTTTCATATTTCATAATCAGAAGGGTTTTTTGTTGCATTTACTGTAATTAAGACTTTATTATTGTGTTAGCGTCAACAGCAAATTCTGGTTATGAAGCAGTGGTGGGACTGCAACTACCTGCGCACTTCACAGTCCTTTTTAACAATGGGTCAAAAATGTGTACACACACACTTACCACATCCCTGTGTGCCAGTGGCTCGAACGTGCAACCTCATCTTGATTGTGCTGGACGTGCTAAAGCCGCTCCTGCACAAGAGGCTAATAGAACACGAGCTGGAGGGATTCGGCATCCGACTCAACAAGCAGCCGCCCAACATCGGCTTCAAGAGAAAGGACAAAGGCGGCATCAACTTTACCGCCACCGTAAGTGGTCTTTTAGGTGAATTTCACTTTCATCTACAGCATTAGAATTTGTAAAACATGGCGTGTACGTGTTCCGCTCTGCAGTGCGCACAAAGTGAGCTGGACGGCGACACGGTGAAGACCATCCTGTCCGAGTACAAGATCCACAATGCCGACATCACCCTCCGCAGCGACTCCACGGCGGATGACCTCATCGACGTGGTGGAGGGGAATCGGTGAGATGCGCCGCCGCCGGCTTTCCTTTGTCGTTTCCCGTGGGCGTGGCCGCTCGGCAGCCGGCCGTCTTTAGAAGGGGATGGGAACACGCGCGGTCCGACCTGGCTGGACCATTTTGCACTTTGGAAAATCGTTGGTTGAATGGTAATCATACTAAAAAAATATATATATTATATGAGCATTTGTGGTGAACGTATAAAGTATCTCAGGGTAAAGATGATCAAACAAAGGATTTGCATATGTTATGAATATTTGTGGCTAGAATAAGCAAGCAAATATTTGCAGTAGTTGGTGGAATGGTGGAAGAGGTTTGTTATGAATATTCATGGTTGATAATTATTGGACAAGATGAAATGCTTAGCTTTTGTGGCTGAAAATGGTGCAACTACTGTTTATTAATAACAATTTATAGGTTAAAAAAAAGGGTTGTGAAAATATTAATTATTTGCGGTTTTGAATAAACATTGGCCCGATATATTTCATGTTATATTATAATTTATATTTCCCACAAGCTATTATTAATTTCACTCAGGTTCCACACAGCTGTTTTTAAAAGCCCCAATCATAGTTATGACATTAATGTCAGAACAAAATGTGATTTTTTTTTTTTTTTTTTTTGCCTTGACATAATTCTAAGTTATTCTCTGTGAGTAGTGACGGTCGTCGGTGTTCTCCACAGGGTCTACATCCCCTGTATTTATGTGCTGAACAAAATCGACCAGATCTCCATCGAGGAGCTCGACGTCATCTACAAAGTGCCGCACTGCGTGCCGATATCGGCCCACCACCGCTGGAACTTTGACGACCTGCTCGAGAAGATGTGGGACTACCTCAAGCTCGTGCGCATGTATGTGCGCTAAAAGCCCAGCAGAAGCTGATTGAATTTTTTTTTTTTTTTCCTCCTTCCCCCATGTGTCTTCCCGTCTTGCCTAACCCGAGATGTGATTATGTGTTGCCGCGCGCAGCTACACCAAACCCAAAGGCCAGCTCCCCGATTACACGTCTCCCGTGGTCCTGCCTGACCAGCACACGGCCGTCGAGGACTTCTGCTTGAAGATTCACAAGAACCTCATCAAGGAATTCAAGTAGTGAGTACTCTATTTAAAAATGAAAATTCTGAACAAATATTAAATCGTGTAAGCGTGAGACAAAAATGATGGTGCTCAGTTTTGACTGGTTGTTTCTGTAGTTTATCAATTGGGGAAAAAATCTACAGGGTGTCACCTAGCCAATTCCCACTGAAATTTGAATGAAATATAAAAGTATAAACAAAACATTTAACAATTTAAGAGTTCCAAGCTGCCTTAACATGAATAACTTCATATCTGTCACGCTTCTGTTAAAATCAAGATCAAGATTTACATCATAAAAAAGGGCTTTCATTTTTTTTTTTTTTTTTCCTCCCTGGGACATTAGAACAGCTTAGTTAGATTCTTTTTTTTAAGTGCAGTTCTGCACACTTGCAACCATAATATAAAGCATATTAGCGGACAAATACTTCTCTAAACCTTAAACCTTGCATTTCATTAAATAGACGTGCGTAACAAATTGTCCGGGGTTTACAAGGGTTAAGGGTTTACAACGTCTTCATTGTTGATGCAATTGAGATTTTAGGCAAATGAAAATGTTATTGCATTGTTGGCCACGGCCAGTTGCAAGACCGCTCCAGTACTTTGCCACAAAGGATAACAATGGCCAATGAGTTAAATTGCTCTTTACTTTGGAAATATCCTATTAGATTTGCTCACGTGAAAAAAAAAAAAAGTCTCAAATCTTAGTCCTACGGAAAAACAAGACAAGATCGAGTCCCAAAGCGTCCGCTAACCAGGAATCACGGTGCTCTAAAAGAGCTCATTGAAGCCGTTAGTTAAAGCCGGCGCTCACTCGATGCACCAATACCGCAGAGCCGTATTAACTGCGCGCGTTTGGATCCGGGGGCCCGTATCCAAATGGGAGCGCCCGGGTCGTCAATCAGTCAATACGTGAGTGCCGGCCAGCATTAGCCATCCTCCGGGGAGGCGGCGGGGGCCAATCCGCGTCACACCTAATTAGCGAGATTCTTTTGCGCCACCGGAGGGAAGGCCGCGCTTTGCTGTCGCCTACCTTCAGCTCGTGTCATTCATGTGATCCCTTCAACTTCTTTTCAGCGCGCTGGTGTGGGGATCGTCGGTCAAACACAATCCTCAAAAGGTGGGCAAGGATCACGTGATGGAAGACGAAGACGTCATCCAGTTGGTCAAGAAATAATGCGGTCGTTTAAAAAAGGAAAAGCGGATCAGTGTGGCATGGAGTGCATGGCTCTGGTATCGCAGAGGCAAACACACTTGCTCAGAGCTTCTGTGCAACGCGCTTGTTTTATTTTAATATCATGACATGAATGTACATGTCACATGAAAACACCTCAACACCATGATTAGTTCATATTGAATATTGGTTCATGCTTGCATTGAAACGGAAACAATAAAAAGCAAATGAGTCTCACAACTTTGCAAGATATCGAATTATTTCTCTACCAAACGACCCATTTTTTTAATGCAACCCACCTTGTTGCCCCCAGTGAATATAAAGGTTTACACAACCCTTTCCAAAAACCTGCATTTTGTGATGTAAAATATTAGACCATATTTCTACCATTTGTCACCTACATACAGTACATTTTGTTGAAAAAACAATTACAAAAAATGACAGGGTAAATTAAAAATAACTTTGCATCTTCCAGTTGCTGATGTGACTATGGTTAGAATTAACACAATCCAAGTTGTGTGTAACACAACTTGGCTCAGATTTTGTAGACTTTTCAGTACATATCTTTTTTTTTTTTAATTTAATAGCATTGCAGAACCATGAATTTTTTTTTTAGCTAGCAGAGACTTGTAAATTCTCTCCCTGACATGGCACAAGTTCCAACTGAAAAAAATCATTTTGTCTTTTAACTGTACTTCTTTAATTGCATGACTAATTTTTGCTCCATATGCAAAAACCTGTTTTAAAGTGCACAAAAAGTTCAGCTGAGCATGGTCTTCTTTTGGGGAGGAGCAGTGGTGTTTACAACGAACATTTTGCAATCACGCTCATTTTTTTTTCACCCCTAAAATATCCAGACATGAATCCATCAGATTATTGTCACTTCCCAGCCAGTATTTGCCAGAATGTCCTGCACCCACCTCCTGCCTAGCACTAATTTTTCATGCAACTCTTCCATTGGATATCAAGCATTCTAATACATCTAAATTTTTGCCATTTAAATTAAAAAAAAAAAAAACGAGCATCAGTGAACCCAATGCAGTAGAAAATGCAAAGCCTCATCCGCAGTATCCCAAGCACTCAAGTCTGGCTCAGTAGAAGAGAAAGGGGGGAAAAACGTTTCGTTTAAAAGGCCCGTCCAGCTCGGTGATTTACGGGACATTGATGATGAAGGCACTTATTCAGCCGGGTGCCACCCCGCACCCCACCTCCTCCATCGCCGCATCCCCCTTTTTCTCCCTCGCCGGTCGGGACAGCCACTCAGGTTAATCAGTTCATTCACTCAGACGCAGTTTGGGGACATCATGCAGCAGCTGTTTGCGACCAGCGAGACTCCATCGAGCGCGCACACATGCGCGGAAAAGCATTTCAGAAGATTTGGGCCGTATCCGTATGGTTCACATGGCGAAGAGAGGGGCGGCCATTTTGTGCTCAGCAACAGTCTATCCCTCTCTAATGGACTGTTATGAGGCTAATAGGCTACCGTGTTATAGAACGTGGATATCGCTTCCTTGTGTGTTGATCTGGACGAATGGCAACCGTTTTTGCAATGTTGATAGTGTTCAGTCCAACAGTATTCAAAAATTGCTTATCATCCAAAATTCTCATGTTCATTCAGCTCAGTTAATTTGCCATTTGAGCAATTTTCAACACATTTTTTTAACAAATAGCATGTTTCGTATTCCACTTTTTTTTTTCTTCTTTCAACTGACAAATATTGTTATTTTATTGTTTTTAATTATGTTAATTAAGTCTAACATTTTATTTTTTGCTGGACAAATATTTATTAATAGTTAAGTTAAATGAATTATTTTTGTGAGCCGGTACTCAACTGCAATTCAAAAAAGGCTTTATTTTTAATAGTTTTTGTGGACAAATATTTATTCATAGTTATTTGTCTTTGAGAACGGGTCTAGCACTTTATGTTGACTATTTTTGTGGACACATTTTTATTAATAATGAAGTTTTTGAGAACAGTTCTCAAAAAGAGAACACTTTGTTGATTATTTTTTGTGGACCAATACAAATGAAATTTCAAAGGTTCTAAAGTTTAAAGATATTAACAAAAAAGATCAAATAATACATCAGCGATAGACAGAAGATTGATTTTTCAGGGCGGATACCAATTGTGAAGTCCATAACCGATATTCACTAATAGCATGTTTAAAGTCTTTTTTTTTTTCTACCCCAAAAAGGCTTTCCACTGGTTCTACTTGGCTGAAAACATTTCACAGGAGGCACTTCACCGGAAAAAGGTTGAGAACCACCGCATTATATACAGTATATTCCAAATGTTGCCAAATTCTGATCTCGCGGACTCAACATCGTGAGACGAGACATGTCTTGGAAATGGTGCCGGGTCCCATCCCTAGTAGTGGGCTCCATTTCTTTCCGCAAGCGCTTGAAGGACTTTCCGGCGGGCCCGGCACCCTCGGCGATCAGACGCGGCCTCCGATCCGTCCCTCCCCCTCGTGTAAATTATAGCAGCACTTTAGCTAATGAAAGAGTTGAAGAGCGGCCACTAATAAAAGCCATTTAGTGAATAAAGCACTCCCACTCCCCCCACTAACAAAATTAAAGAAACTAGCCATTTAGGGAGGGTGGGCGCGGAGGGAGGCCTCTGTATTAATATTTATGAAATGCGGAATTGGAGTCCCCCCCCCCCCATCCCGTCAGCATCTCACGGTAGCGTGTAGTAGCGCCCCTTGGCAGCGCACCTATCCCGAGAGGAGAACATCGCTGACCCCTCCTTTAGCTGGAAGGAGGGGCAGGGAGGCGATGGTGACTTGAAGGGTGCCGAGGACGCGGTCGGGACAGTCCGGCTCCGGCGGTGCAGCCTGGAAACATCTTCTCAACAAAGCGTCCCGCGCCGCCGCCGCCATTCCACGGCGTCCTCGCCCAAGCCAAAGGTGGGTCTTGTCTCACATGCTGGGATAAAAGCTCAAAATTCTCCTTTGATTTGTCATTAATAGCTGATTTTTGCAGCGCTACAGGTGAACCTTGGAAAGCGTCCCGGTAAGGAACCAGGTTTCAGTTTCACAATCATCCGTGAGAACGCGCTCCATCCTTTGAACTCATCACCGAAATCCTTCCATTTTGCCATCGGGTCACCGCCTACGCAAGGGATTCCTTTCCCGAAACACGCCGAGGGAAAGGAGAAGAAACGCTAACAAGATTGGGGTTTAGCGGGGAAAGCGTCCGACGTCTTAGCTGCTTCGCTTCTCTAATGGGAACCGATCGTCCAAAAGTCATTTTTACATGTTTGCGAACTACTTTAAGAGGCGATTAGGAAAGTTTGACAGAGAAAATATCTCAATTCACCACGATTTTTCCGCAAAAGTCGCAACGACGGTCAAGAAGGAGACAGATGGGGCGTGGGTGGGGTTTGACGCAGTTTGTCCGCAATAAGGGTGGAGCTTCAAGAATTTGTTCTTTTTTAACCGCAGCGACCCGCAACCTTTTTCGCTCTTTTTGATACAAAAAAAAAGGGCAAAATGATTCGCTGCCAGGCAGATTTGTATTTGTATTTGTTGACTTGTTAAAAATATTCAGTTTTTTTTCCATTGTTTTTGAAATTTCTGGAAAGTAGTCACGTAATTTTTGGCAAGTGATTTTGATGGGGAAAAAACAAATATTTTTTTTAACCTTTAAGTTGTACTTCAGAATGATTAGTTTAAAACAATTTAAGATGATAGGCGAGTGGCTAGTTGCATGTTTCACTCACCTTTTTTTTTTTTTTTTAAGATCATCAAACATTCTGAAGACCGGGTTTACTCGTGAACATTTTTTGTGGTCAGGTTTCAAAATTTGAACACTACGAAATAAAAATCACGTTTTTCCACCATACATGTTCTGAATTTCAGAATTTTGATCATTTAGATACCTCATTGTATTTTTTTTGTTTGTTTGTTTTAACTAGCGGTGATGCATAGCTGGCCTCAATAACCTTTGACCATTCATGCTATTGTTGGTGAAATTGACCTGTTTCAAAGGAAAATCATCTATATATTTGTGTGTATGTGTCTTTATTTTTTTTTGGGGGGGGGGCGTATCAATGAGACAGAAATATTGAAAAGAAATTGTCCATCGGATCTGGATGATTCTTATCTTACAATTAAAATATTGGATATGAATGTACTAAAAACAGTCACAAAAAATGTTTTGACACTTTTGATACTTGTGTTATTAATGCAAAATGGAGCCAAGATGAGAACCGTTTGGAATTTACATTGAAACGTCAATATACCTATACACGTATATGCGATATGTATTTTTTCCCCCCCGCGGGTTTATGTTTTAAGTCAATGTTCATCTTCCACTTGATTGCCATCTCGAAGATGGCGTCTGTTGGAGTGCCAAAAATATTTCTCCATCATGCCACCCCCTCTACACACGCACACAAACGCACAAGGTAAATTCAAGTTGCGGGCAATATTCGCTGTGTTTTGTGTCCGTCAGCTCCCGTTGAGATGTTTCTCCTGGCTTGACTGCTCGGGGCACCATTGTGCTTGATCTAACCATGCAGTGGGTCTCTGTCCATGGTTGTGCCAAGCACTTTGGAGACTTGTGAGCACTTGCTGCATCCAAAATGACCTTCTTGTTGTTGGTTACGCCACTTTTTTTTCTAGAGCGTTTTTCTCCTTGTTGTGCATTGTAATAAATCTCATCCAAACATTCCGTGTCTTTAAATTGTGATTAAGGGCCAAAGCCAACATGGCAGATTTGCGAGGTGGCTCAATTAGAGTAAGTGCCTCAAGCGGACGGTTAATAAGTGCAGCCGGTAGAGGTCGTTTTATTAATGCTGTTAGCGGATCCATAAATCAAAGTTAGCAGACATTGCGTAATGAGACATGCAAGGCAGAGTGTGCCTGCCCTTATGGAGATGATCAAATGTTAGTACACGGCAGTACTCGTCTTGACGGATCACACACAGCTGGTCTGTCAAGTATAAAACATGAATACATGTCGTTAAATTCACCGAATTAATAACCCTTGCCACAGCATTATTTTGCCCAAGAAAAAATAATATTTGAAGGAAACAAACTTGTAATGTGTTAAGATATTTTTCTCCCCTAATTTACTTTTCTTTGTTGCATTCAATGGACTGTGAAATACATTTACTGTATTTTCAAATTATGCAAAAACGTTATCCTGAATTCATGAAACTAATAATTGTACAAAGAAATTGGGCTTATCATATATTTGACGGTTGAATGAATGAATGATGTATATATATATATATATATATATATATATATATATATATATATATATATATATATATATATATATATATATATATATATATATATATATATATATATATATGCATTTTTCTTTTTGTTTTCCAAAATAAAAATGCCTTATTAGGCATTTTTTATTTATTGCCCTACAATACATGATGGAGGGGGGGGGGGGGGGGACAAAACCCTTACACCATGGTCAATTTATTTTTAAATAACTTACTAAATGTGTCGATTTTGTTTTTCAAAAATGTCATCTGATACTTTTTTTTAAGATACACGTTTCTATACATATTGAAAAACGTACCACGTGATCATTGTGTGTGTATATTTATATATCACAAACATGTTACAACACAGTATATTTTTCTTTTTAAATGCCTTACTACATGATTGTTTTTTTTTTAAAAAAGTCTTACTATACATGGCCTTTTTTTTAACATAGCTGATATATGTAAATATGCCTCACTACACATGGTTATTTCTAAAGAAACTACAATACTACATTGTACTATTCAACACGATACAATACTATAAGTGGCTATTTTTTTTAAAAACACATTACTGTATGCTTTCTGTATGATCGTTTTATAGTTGTTGTGCATATGAATTCATTTCCTTAAAAAAAAGCACACCTAACACACAAGGTCATTTTTTTTTACACATTAAAAAATGATTTTTATTCCTCTCTCAACATGACAGAGTATTATGTATTATTATTGAAGCACACAATGCTTATAGTGATGGCTATGCCTGTTTTGACCTTTATTCCAGACTGCAGACGAGGAAAACAGGCTTTACACACATTATCCCATTAGGCTGCGCTACGGCAGCTGTCTTGGACAAACTAAATGCTAATCGCTCATGGGGGTGGGCAAGTTGACACAGAGTGTGCAATGGCACACTATGAGGGAAAAAAAGAACTTTTTTCTTTTTATGGAATTCTATGTTTAAATATTTATACAGTATATTATATATATATATATATATATATATATATATATATATATATATATATATATATATATATATATATATATATATATATATATATATATATATATATATATATATATATATATATATATATATATATATACAGTCGAACCTCTATATAGTGAACCTCTACAAAGTGAATCTCTCTTCATAGTGAACGAATCTTTACGGTCCCTTGCAAAACAGCTATATTTGACGTGTATGTAAAACCTCCTCATAGTGAAACTCCACATAGTGAATAATCTCTTCATCGTGATGCTATTAGTCAGTCCCTTGACAGCATCTACCTCTATATTGTGAATATCTGAACTTATCGAAAATTGTGAAGTTGTAAAATTGGGCGCACTGTCGGGATTTCCTCCCTGCCTAGCCGCTCTCGCGCGCCGCGACTTTCTCTTGCATTTTCACTTCGTCCGCCGTCCACTGCGCATGCGTTTCTCCGCTGGTCATCCCTCCGAAAATTCTAAGATGTCGGAATCTGCCGTGAAAAGTATGGATGCTAGATCTATAAGTCGGAAGCGAAAGCCTTTGTCGTTGGAGGAGAAGTGCGACATAATTCGGAAGTGTGCGAGTGGAGTGAAGCAGAATGCCATTGCAAAGGAGTACGATGCTTCGCCTGCTGCGATATGTGGCATTCTGAAGAAGAGAGAAGAGATAATGCGACTCGTGGAATAATAATAAAGATATTTGTTCAATGTAAAATGTTTTTACATTAGTTTTACCGCATTAGATTTTAGTGTTTAAACAACTTAAGTTGTTTAATGTACATTTATTTACATATTTATTTAAAAAAAAAACGTATATAAAATTATTTACATATTTATTAAAAAATTATTCACATATTTCATCAATGAATTCTGAACATTTTAGGAAAACCTCTATAAAGTGAATCTCTCTTCATAGTGAACTTCTCTCCTCGGACCCTTGAAGTTCACTATGTAGAGGTTCGACTGTATATATATATATATATATATATATATATATATATATATATATATATATATATATATATATATATATATATATATATATAAATACATTATTCATTCCATAAGGGGGATCTCTATTTCATAAGATTATTTATTTAACATAATTAAAACTTTTTTTTTTTAGCAAATTAGGACCTTTCCCTTGTTTCATTCTTGTAAAGATCTATCCATCTAATTCTACTTGCATATTGAAATGATATGCACCTGTATAATTTAGAAAATTTACTGTTGATTCTCATGTTGTGACTCAAAGTAAAATTTTGCATTCCGAGACAAACTGAGTCTCACACTTTAATCTTGTAAAATTTACACATAAACTTGTTTTTGGGTTGCAAGATTTTACCTTTCCTCATTAATACAGCATCAAATTTCTGATATTTTTTTGCCCTCCCAATATTGGTGCTTAATTTGCATTTAATTATGACTTCTCAAAAATTGTGTAAGTACATGTATATCAAATATTTAAACGTTTTTTTGTTTTATAATTGTTAGTTTCACTCTTGTAAAACTGAAATTATTGTATTATTTTGTGTTAGAGATATTTGTTTATACAGTACTTAATTCTTACAATACTTGCGCGTAACATTTTCCATATTTATCACCTTGTATTCTAACCCAGCACCCAATAATTAGTACTGTTTCGACATACATAGTTGGATTTTTTTTTTTTTTTCAGTGTTAGTTGGGAAAATAAGTGAGCAAATTTCAACACAAGGCATTGCCGAGATAGTAAGCAGCAGGAAGCCTGTCTGTGCACGAAACCACATGAACGCAGCATACTGCTCGAGATAAATGGGAACAACATGGAAATGCATCTTTTGTCACTCACATTCCCAGGCTGTAAACATCGTTTTATTTATTATTCTGAAACGGCGCGTCATTTGTACATTCATTCCAGGACGAACACAGCGGAATTAACAGAGAATAACCGAGCTTGTGCATCTCGTTTAAATCCAGTTAGGGACAAAGTCACAGTGTGAAATGTTAGCTCGTTACAAAACTGTTGAAATAGGTGACCCTATCTTGCCTTGCCTTTTCCCGTTTGTGAAACGATACCTCAAGAGATTGTGAAGTGCTGTTTTTCCTCAAACCAGGACTACCAAGTGCTCGTGTACCATTTGGACGTGAGGATTTCCACGGTTGTTATAAGACACTGCGCCCCTGCCATAGAAGGACTGGTTTAGCTAGTTTTTAAAGCCCTCTTCGTGTTTGGACACAACATCAGAAATAGCGTCACTGTGAGTGTTATGGGGGGGACCAGCGTTCTCCCATTGAGGCCTTCATCTATCAGTGCAGAAAAGCAAAAAAGCACGTCCACCCGAATGTTCATTAAGAGGCCCCAAAACAAATATTTTGGCCCGAGCCTCTCATGTCAGTTGGACCACACATCACACATTGGCCGAGGTCCATTCCTCTTTTTGACACTTCATCTACCAAAAAAAAAAAAAAACCACATCCCCACACACAACATAGCCACAAAGGGGGCTTTGGAGGGTTTCATCTGTGACAAGTCATCCGATATGGTTGTCCACATCAAGCGAACATCTGACCGGGACCGCCGGCGTGTTTCTTCTCGGCGGCGGCGAGGCGCTCCGGGTTCTGCTGGCGGCCCATGTTGTCGTTGGACTTGATGACGCCAGCGTAGTCATGGATGCCCACCTCCAAGTTCTTGGCTTTCAACGCGGCCGTGTGGAGCTTCTCCAGGAAGTCTGGCATGCCTGTAAAAGAAAAGGACACCGCTGTAAGCCTGCCTTTTATTTTGTGCGCAATGACCAGAATATGAACCACATCGAAAACGGTTAATATCTTTTTTACTCAATTAAAAAATGTCTATATTTTTTTAAAACAAATTTTAAAACAAAATGTTGACCTCATATCGAGTAGAACTATTTTATTTATATATATATATATATATATATATATATATATATACACACATACATATACATATATATATATACACACATACATATACATATATATATATACACACATACATATACATACATATACATATACATATACATACATATACATATATATATATATATACATATATATATATATATATATATATATATATATATATATATATATATATATATATACACACACATACATATACATATATGAGTGAAACGAACATTTTTCACTTCGTTTAGATGTTTACCGGTGCCCAGGCAGAATAACATAACATAACATAACTTATTATTTTTATTAAATGGTTTTGAAATGCCCAAGTGCATTTGAATGCGCCATACGTCCTTATGTCAACAGCTAACAGACTTGGTTTGTCAAGCTAATGGGAATGCAACCGGCAGCCTGAAGAAAAGAGTGTCTTAGCTTTACTCATGGAATATTAGCTGCTGCTGCTTCTTCTTGATGAGTAACTGGGCACACCTCATGCTTGACTGCCCTCTACTGGTTGATTTGAATAACTAAGACTAGTGATGAGAAAATGAAGCTTCATGAAGGATTTGTGAGAATATTTTACTCCTCTAGAAGGTGCTCTTGCGCGAAAGATAAATGCATTACATTTCAACTGCAGCTTTATTTGAAGACTGCTAACTAGAGGAGTCCAAAAATACCACAAGTCCTTTATGAAGTCTCTTTTATGCATCACTATCTAATGTAAGAGCAACCACTGTTTGTTTGTAGTTCCAGGTTATCAACACAGAAAAAAAAAATCTTTTTAAGTGTTTTTTTTTTGGAGGGTGAGGTTATTATTACATTAAAGTGACAATATGTAAGATTTACAGTTTTCATTAAAAATGAATTAAATTACTATAAATTCCAAAAACTTGCAAATAAATGTGTTCTTAATAACAAACAGTATGTTTTATACATAATCGTACATAATTATAATTAAATTATATTACATGGGCTGGCACTCCTCCGGAGGTCGGCATGTCTGTTATAGCTATAGACAGCCGGAGGAGTGTGTATTGCTGCATTTACCATAATGCCCTTAAATATCCCACAGGCAAAAGCAAAAAAATACACACTCCCTTTAAATCACTTTTGCTGTACTTAGTGGAATTTATAGGCAGGCATACACATAAATAGGTATTAAACTCAAAATATATCTTAGTTTTGTTTTTTACAAAAACTTAAAATAAACTATATTTCAGTGGATAGTACATAGTGGAAGTGTTAAAACATATTCCAATATTCCATACATTATATAATTATGTATTTTTTAACTTGTTAAATTGTTTAAGGTACATTAGTAACAAAAACATTTTTTCATATTATTCAATGGCTGTATGAAGACTAAAAATGTTCACTACATTATTTTCAGTTTAATCCTTATTCTATTTTAAATTAAAAATGAGAAAAATAAATGCTTCGTTCAATTATTTTTTAAAAATCAAAACCATTTCACATGGGTTAGTTTAAGGATTTTGGAGATGTTCACTTTAAATTTTTTCAGAGAATATTTGAGTAGTTTCTAAAAATCTAAGAATTCAACAACGAATACATGTCATTGATGTCTAAAAGTGACTTTTGATATCAACACAGTCGAGACGCGAAAAGATAAGCTCACCACTTGACACCATCCAGCTGACGCAGTAACGAGGAAAGGCGGTCTGAGGGTCATCGCTGTACGTTAGCAGGTAGTCAAATCCATTCTGTCAACAATCAACAAAGCGCTTCAAACTTTTGACTTTGGATTGTGTACTCTTAAAATACTCAAATGATCCAGTTTGATTGTAACCTCGTCGAAGGATTTGTGCGGACGGATGACCATCTTGGATTGATAGGAGTGAACTCTCACAAAATCCTGAGACTCGGGAACTCGAGGATGCTGCGCAGCTCTTAAAAAAAAAAAAAAGCCAGCACATATATATTTTAATTTCACTGTTATTTAATTTGAAGGTTACATATAGACAATTGACTTTGCATTGCTACAATGGCAAGATCGTGTCATCAAAAATTGAGCACGTCTAGCCTTTGTCTTTTAATACAAAACATTAAACAACAACAAAAGCTCAACAACAATTCAAAACGAGCATGAATAATTCTTACAAAAATTGACTTTAACATTAAAAAAAAAACAAAAAAACAATAAATATGATACAAATTTATTCGGACCGATACCAGTATGAGTATTCCCTTTTAGAGTACACAGACATCTCTCGTACTCATGATATGTACAAAATGTTGTTAAACAAAGTGATTTTTTTTTTTTTAAATGGTGTACAGCACCAACTATTAATGAGATGGTCTTGCTTGAGGCTACATTTTTGGCCTTAAATATTGAGCCCGATACTTGTATTTGCCTATTCCTAAAAAATAATAATAATGATAATATAGTAGTAATAATAAGCGTAATAATAAACACTAGAAAATGCAATTTCTGGAGAAATTTTGTCAATTTACGTGTGAAAGCTGTAAGAGAGAATTAAGAGGTGCTTTAGAATAATTCTGCATTAACTAGTGAACACATTAATAATTGCTACCTTAAAATAAGGCCCTCTCCTACCCATAATAAGAATAGTAATAATATTAATAATAGGTCAGCTCGGTGAAGCAGTGGTTAGCACGTTCGCCTCACAGTTCAAGGACCCAAGTTCAAATCCACCTTGCGCCAGCCTTCCTGTTTGGAGTTTGCATTTTGTCCCCGAGCCCACGTGGGTTCTGTCCGGGCACTCTGACTCCCTCCCACGTTCCCAAAACATGCATGGCAGGTGTATTGTACACTCAAATTGTCCCTAGGTGTGACTGGTTGTTCGGCGCTGTGTGCCCTGCGATTGGCTGGCGACAAATTCAGGGTGTCCGCCGCCTACAGCCCGAAGTCAGCTGGCATAGGCGCCAGCAAGCCAAAAACCCTCGTGAGAATAAGCAGCTCAAGAAAATTGATGGATGTATGGATAATAATAATGTGAAGGCTGGGAGGCTGGATTAAAAAGTGTGGAATGATTTGGAATCATTTGAATGGTATGTAATGATTTTGAATGGCATTATATACAATGAATGACCTGGTTGAACTCTTAACGAGTTTGACAACAATAAATTGAACTCGATGGAATAGGAATGGTTTGAAAATGTTTAAAAAAAAAAAAAGTTGAAAACAGAATGAAAACAGAATGCATTTAGTGAATAGGATGAACAAATATGAGGCTTAATGGATTGAACATACTGAATGAATATAAATTTAGTAGCATGCCAAAAAAAGTGCAAGGAATAAAAGAGAAGAATAAGAATCAAGCTGAAGGTGTCGACTAACATATGGGTGAAGGTTTCAACCTCCATACATTAATAATAATAATGGATCCTTTTAATAATTGTTTCTTACCTAGACACGAGTATCATCAGGTTGTTTTCCAAGTCGACCTCATACCGACGGACATACACGTAGTCGCGAGAATACATGGGATACTGTGGAGGAAGAGATGACATCATTTTAAAAAGAACATTTTTTGGTTCAGCACAGTGAAGTATTTTACATTATATATATATATATATATATATATATATATATATATATATATATATATATATATATATATATATATATATATATTTTTTTTTTTTTTTAGACAAAATTATGCACATCTTGAACACCAAACATTGTGCTTAAATAAAGGATTTCATTAAAAATGTAACAAAAAGTTTTTAAAACAAATTGTTCTCATAGCTTAAATGTAAATATATTGAACTTAAAAGGTGACATTTTCTCAAAGCAACTAGAGGGCACCTGCTGGTACTACAACTTGAGATGTCAAAATCAATGGATTAATCGATTGTCAAATTAATCAACAACTATCTTCATAATTGCGTAATCATTTAGAGTCACTAACTTAAAATTGTCCAAACCCTCTAATTTCAGCTTCTCAGCAGTAATTATTCTGATTTCTGTAGTGCAGATAGTTGCAAAGATTTGCTTTTAGATTGGGAAAACGGTGACCTAACCACTGATTGAATACATTTCAGATCGATTGCACGGATCAATCCCTCAATCCTTCAATCCCACTTCTGTATATCGCATGTTTAGTTTTTAATCAAAAGACAGTACCGAATGAACAACAATAATCAGCAAATAAATTCTATTTGGGAAACATTGTTTTGTAATACAATGTTCTTGTAATTATTCAGTAGAATAATAATTTCTAAAAATGGTGACAAGTGACAGCTGTATTTGTAACATTCGAGTTTTATTTTTTAAATTAATATTTTTTTTAAGTTTGTATCTATGGTTTAACCTTTGATAAATTGTTTTAATTTAAAAGTGAGCTGTCTCAACAATTTAGCATTTCCTTATAATCTACCATTAATTTAGTTGTTTTTTTTTATCATCACTAAACAAAACTGAATTACAGTTGGGCAGTCATCTGGGGGAAAAAACATTTTGTAATACACTTTAAAGAAATATCAAATTTGATCAGAACTTTGATTAATTGATGGAATATTCAATGGAATAATCAATTAAAAAAAAAAAAAAAACCGACACCCCTTGCATTGGTGCAGTGCGACGTGATGCCGGGGGGATCGGATTACCCAAGGGAAAAGGCTTTGATTTTGTCATGTGCAATCGAATAAGAATTGATCTTTTTTTTCCAGCCACTTTGATGCACTTAGTTTTTTTCTGTCTTAGACTAAGCTGCAACCTGTATAAACGCTGTAAAAAATAATTAACAGTTGTTGAAAGTTGATTTATATTGCTTTTTTCTTTTGTTGCTGTTAAAAAGAACGCAGGTTTAGGTATACGTACGCAATTTTTATAGATAATAATCTTAATTATAGTTAGCACGTCCAGCGGGGGGGCCTGAAAAGTTTTCTTTTTCCAAGGGAGGCTTGGCAAAATATAATTCAGAAGCACTGCACTCGTGGTATCCGCACCACACATTGAGAACCACTATTTTAGAATGTATATTTGGAAAGGAAATTGAAAAGAAGTTGAAGGGGAACTAACAGGAAAGTGCGTAGCCCAGTGTATGACTTCGGAGCCCGTGTTGACGTCCCGGTCCACCACCTCCAGTTTGATCACCAGAGCGTCCCACTTTTTCCTGTACTCTGTATCCAACTGTGGCCAAAGACAAAGCAGCGGTCAGTCGAGCGTAATGCTATTTATACTGCGGCCATTAGTAAGAGAAGTATGCTAACATTGCCTTGGTGAGAAACGTGTTGCGCAAGAGGTGAGTCTACAAATACACGGCCGCCTTAAAATAACTAAACATGCCACCAATGCTGTACATAGGCCAAATTAAACACAAACAAATAATAAACGGACGTCAATGCAATAGCCTTATCAAGCTTTAATATTGAAGTTTTTTTCTCGGTTCCTTGACGCAGCCAAGTCTCCGGTAGTTGAGGACGAGACATGTGGTTCATTCAAACGTAGTCGGGTTAGGGTTTCAAACTTATATGGAATAAAAGCCCACCGTCGTAATAAACATTAAAAACGGAAGTAGTAATAATAATAATAATAGTAAATAATGTCATTTTATTGTTTAATACAAAATGGGCTTTACTTGAAAAAAATTGATAAAGTCATCTTTTCAAAAATTAAAAATTTGAAAATTAGCTCAATAGCCTAATCAATGCACAATGCTGGATGGGTGTTAGACATGTTTAAAAATACTTAATTGCTATGAAAATTCAGTTTAAGCTGTTAGAACTTGACATGAATTCAATGTACGTTAATCGTTTGAACATTTTGCACTGGATTTTGAAATCATAGATTTTTAACGATAATAAATATATTCCACTGTATTTAAACGTGGAGACTTTTCCGAGGCTTTTTTGGTGATACTGCCAGATGAAGAGCATGATGCCAACAATACGCACCCCCCCAAAAAAAATATATATATATTTTAAGTTTTGGGGAACTAGCAGAGCAATGGGCCACTCAACACTATTGCCAACGATATCAGCATGAATACTTAAAATAACCTGGAATTGGTTACTTATTTGGGTCATATACTCTTGTCGTTTTTAACATTTTATCGTACTGTACATATTTTTCTTCCGCTGTACACGGTGACAGCAATTGGCAATTTCAAACCAGTATGACATCATAGAACAAGACATTTGTACCTGTACATTGAAGAACTGCCTTGGGGTGACATCAGTGTATGAGCCCAACACTGCAATAAAACACAAATAGAAATGAATGTTGACAGCTCAAACGGCCCATGTGCATGCACAGCCATTTTTTCCATTGCTAACCTCTGTACTCGTAGAGGTGACTGTCGGGGATGGGTCGCTTCCACACTCGGAAATCCTTCTTCTCCATCACAACTTCCCAGCCGGGTTCTGCGCGACCGCTCGCTCCGCCTGCGTGTGCGTTTAGACTCTTCACAGCCTCCAGGGCCTTCAGCTCCAGCCCGCATCTTCGAAAAAGTACAAAACATAGTAGCGGTCATCTTTAATTGCGCTTTTGAGAACGTGGACCAGAAAATGGATGATTTCGTTTACATTTTCAAAATGATTACACAGATAACAGACCTATGGGAAAACACATTGTACTAACTGATGAGCAGGGTCGTACCTGTTTTTTGTTTTTTTGGTCATCACAGGAAAAACATTGAAAGAACACCCAATTTCGCCAAATTTAAGAAATTTCACCCAAATGGTGACATGTCAGAGTTCAACATGGCACAACCTCTTCATTGTCGCAATACCAGGGTGTGCCATTACTTGGCTAAAATACTGCAAGAACCATGTTGAACATAATGATAAAATACGGCACAAGGGTTAAGATGGATTGTTTTAAAAGTTTACATTCCGATCAATTGCATATTTATTCTTTAAATATATTTATGGCACAGTACTAAGGACTCTAAAAATGCTGCATGGATGTGAAAAAAGCAGAAAAATCAATTCAAATTTTCTCTGGCCACTATGAAGCACCAGCCATGTGCTAGAAATGAGCTCATTTTCAAATAGGTCCTCCTCCTTGGCTTTCAATTGGTGAATGCTTAAATAAAAATAAGGGTGCGTTACAAATGAAGGCGTCTATATACAGTAAGCGTTTCCAAACCTGTGCATTTCCTCATCC